>NC_063362.1:2520899-2562969 GCF_021869965.1 Rhincodon typus
CCCCCTTGACCTGTCCGTCCTCCCTGGACTGACCTATCTCCTCCCTAACTCCCCACCTACACTCGCTTTTACTGGCTCCACCCCGCCTCTTTGACCTGTCTGTCTCCTCTCCACCTATCTTCTCCTCTATCCATCTTCTATCCGCCTCCCCCTCTCTCCCTATTTATTTCAGAACCCCCTTCCCTTCCCCCATTTCTGATCTCATTTTGGGAGAGAAAATACAAACATATATGTGAATGTATGAATTTGAAGCAGGATTAGACCACTCGGCCCTTTAGCCTGCTCCATCAACGAGAATACTTCTGATCTGATTAGTCCACATTCGCACTTACTCCCAATAACCTTTAGCCCCTTGTTTATCAACAATCTATCAACTACTGCTTTAGCAATATTCAAAGACTGCTTCCACCTCATTTTGAGGAAGAAATTTCAGAAGATTCAAGACCTTGTGTGAGAGAAAAATTCTGTGTCTTAAATGAGTGGCCTTTTTTTTTAATACCTTCAAAAGGGCAAATATCCTTCCCATATCCATGTTGCCAAGACTCGTCAGAATCTTATATGTTTCAATCAAGTTGTCTCTTACTCTTTGAAATTCAAGCTTTCCCTAATTAGACAGCCACCCATTTCAGGCATTGATCTCGGTAACCTTCAAATGTATCTACTATTGAAAAATACAGAGTCATTTAGCTACATACATTAGAATATAACAAAACAAATTATATCAAAAAACGTATCAAGCAGGTTAGTGAAAAGTACTAAAAGACATGGAAATAACCATGTAGGTTAAGAATCTATTTCCAGCATAAAATAAAATCAAAGAATTGCAAATGGTGGAAGTCGAAAACAAAAGTAGAAAGTGCTGGAAAAACTCAGCAAGTCTAGTGGCATCTGTAGAGAGAAAAACAAAGTTAACATTTTGAAATAACTGTACAGAGGCCAGTTCCCATCATCAAGTCACCGTTTATTTATAGTGCACAGTACGGCTGTGATCAGTCAGCTTAGAGTCAGTCCTCAGTTGAGGAGATACTAATCTCCTGAATATATCGATCAGTCAAGGCTTTCCTGATTGGCCCAGGTTAACAACCTCAATCAAGAACCTTGTAGCCAACCAGGTCTACTTGGTTCCAGTCACAACACATTTCAATTCAACAGTCCAGTTTTTATGAGGTGTCACTGGTCGTGAAACATTCATTCTGTTTTACTGTCTACAAATGCTGTGTTTCCCCAGCACTCTGTTTTTGTTTTGTGATGTATTTCTGGCATTGCTTTGTAACAATGAGCTGTGCAGAGCTTTGAATAGTTTTTATAATTGCTTTTACAATAATAATGAATTGTGATTGTTGATTAGTTTAAATCCACATTAATTAGCTAACTTCTCTCTTCTTGAACCACAAACATTCCTGCCCAGGCTAGGGTAGATTTTTGCTTTAACCTCCTTATGTTAAGAATCACCTGGGTGAGTGAAAATCTGGTTGGAAGATTGCAGGCTGGTAATAGACCCACCTGATTTTCCTTCCACCTGAATTACTGAAGTATAAATGACACATTCTTTTTCTTCATTGCTTTTGTAAAAGGAATAAGCAGTATCATTTCCATATTTTTCCATTTTTGTTTTCACATGTGACCGAAAAATGCATCAAAATTAATTTGAAAACAGAAATGAATACCGGCAAAAAAGAACTTGCATTTATATTCTGACTTGTTCACCCTTAAAATGTTCAAAAGCTCCTCACAGCAACAGATTATTTGTGATTTTGTTACATAGTGAAGGCTGCAGTGAGTTTGTGTGCAATAATGTCACACAAAATAATGAATAAGACAAGTCAGTTGCTGATGTTTTGTTTTTTACTGGTTGAGAGATTATTATTGACCACCACAATAGACGAATTCCTTGGTCATCTTTAAGTATTGTCATGGAATTTTTCAACTCTTCCTGGCTAAACACTTAATGAGGTTTCAATTAAGGTGTTTCCATTTAACAGTTCGCCTTACATAGCACACCCTTATTAAGACACTGAAATTCTGGGGACTTGCTTGCTACTGTCTCTGGAAATCTAGTGCTCAGGGAAAAATCATGAATAAAGGGCCAATGTGAGCCCAGACCCATTTGAAACATAGAATAGTTAGGGCACAGGAAGAGATTATTCAGGCTGCTGAAAACGTACTGATAAATGATCAACTCAACTAATCCCAATACTTTCTCATTTCCTAAAAAACTAAGTTAAAAATTAGCTTAATTTTATAAGTCTATCTCACTTCCCTGCCTGAACCCTGCTAGGTGAGTTTTGAAATGTAATTTTCTTCATCATGATGTCCTCATCCTGGGAGCTGAAATCTGTGAGGGATCAGGCAGAATACTCCAGGACACTATTAATGTAAAACATGTGTATTTGATGTTGTCCTGGTGAAAATTGGCACCAAGAAAGGGATATGAAACATAGGGGGGTCATACAGTAGGAGGGAAGCAAAATATGAAAGATACTTAGCAAGATGTTGAAAGGCTGAGAGTCAAGAAGGCAAAGATTAACATTCTCCAATTAGGAGTGACATACAGCTGATAATGTACAGAAACATGTCAGATGATGCAAAGAAAACTACAAGTAGAAAATTTTTACAGCAAAACATTTAAAACATTTAAATAAATTTATAAGAAGAATGAAATATTATCATTTTTGAATAGCCATTTTTGAAGAAAAGAATTTGATATTTCGTGCATAAATCCAGTAGAATTATTTTTCTGTCTGTACTCAGGTTAATAAAGATTTTGAAGGAGAAATAATGTTTCGGACTCATATTGGTTCCTTTGCTGTTCCACTTAAATGTACAACTAAAAAATGTGATGTAAGTCTTGACCTGATATCTGTGCATCTTTGTCATGGTTATATTTACTATTTGATATTAAATGTGTAAGGACAAAATTAATTCTCCTCCATTTCATTACAGTAGCTGGGCTAATGTAATACATCCTCCTACCAAATTCTATCCGCAGAAACCATGTAGTTTAGATTCGAAGTATTTAATAGACAAGGTCAAAGACAGAGGCTCCAAGCCTGCCAAGGCAGAGTTGTAGATGTCTGCCTCAATGATGCTGTCAGGAACATCCACTGATATCTTGTTGATTTGATGATTTTAAAAGTGAAAAAACAAACTGGGTATTGATATTCTTAGTTATTAAACTACGAAGACCTCAACAGGTCATGTCATGACCATTTCTTGACCGCTATCAGTAGACTCATATCAAGAGTCTAACTTCTTCAGAGGCATATTCCTTATTTATTTCTTCCCAATTGTAATCTAAGAGAAAAGGAAAGTAGAAATCAAAAATTTTGAGCTTATGCCAATAGTTTAGTTCAACTTAATGAACTGGCCCAGGGCTCAAATTCCAGCAGAGTGAAGGGTTGATAAAAATGAAATAAAACAGGAAGTGCTGCAGAAATTCAGCAGGTCTAGTAACGTCTGTGGAGAAAGAGACAGTCACCAAGTCTAGAACAATGTGGCTGTTCTTCAGAACTGTTCAGATTTTGCATTCCTGTTTTTTTTTTGCCTTTTTTGATAAAAAGGAAGTTGGTTTAACATTTCACCTGAAAAATAGTTCCTCTCAACAGTGCAGCTTCATCCCACACTGAACATTACATGATGTTTTAGGATTTTTTCAGATATTTTATGATTCCCAAGACCAGGGAAAAGAATTAATCATGCTTTAGAGCTCAGTCATTCATAGGAATATAATTCAAAACATTGTCACAATTAGTTTGAAGGAATCTTTTGTTCTGAATTTACTTTATTTTAAAGGTGTTAAATCTGATTTTTTCTTTGTTTTTAGATAGTTAAATGAAATTCTTATACTTCTAAATCTTAGATTAAAAGTGCTCCAGGTTAAATCCTGGTATTGGTTCCCATGTTGAGTTCCTTCTTTTCAGCCAGCCAGGCAGCAGTATAATTTAAATTGCTTACAATGTCCCGAGACTCAGAATAGGAAAGATCAGGTCCTGATCATTATTTGTTGTGGATGTTGGCTTTGGTCATTGACTGACTGATGAGAACAATAGACAAATGGCCTGCCAGTATTTACAAGAATAAATATCTGCTAGGACCAGTAGAATATCATCTAGATTTTATTATTTACAGTATTACTAATCAAGTCATTATTGATTTCATATATTTCTCTGCTGTTTAATAGACACCATAAATCTATTTAAAATCAAGTTGGTTTTGCTGTTAATGTAAAATGAAACCTATTTCTTACAAATGTGTCAAATACTCTTACATATGTCACTGTCACCAACCAATATTTCTAGATTAACATTGCAGGAGGGGTGAGGTCTTCAGAAGGGGAAGAAAAAAAGCCAATGAGAAAATTGTATATGTGCTGGTTTTTCAAATTGCTTCAAACTTTCTGCATAGGCTGAGTGTTTACAATTGAATCTAAAGTCTATAGTTAATTAGAAAGATCGAACTTGTATATACTGTAGAAAGTTCTGTTCAAACATGAGTTACAACTTTATGTTGGTTCCTGCAGCTTGTTGTAGATAAGCACATTATTGACTTTGGATGCCATACTATTGGTGAAACAATTACTCGGACTATCACTCTGATCAATCGTGGAGCACTGAGCACATATTTCCAGTTTCTGAAATCCGTTCCAAAACAATCGTTTACTGGAGAGGTAAGCATACTCAGATAGTATCAAATTTCTTTTAAGTAAACCATCATGGTATTACGTGTACAGAGTCATGGTGGGGATTATTTTAACTCATTCACTCATATTGTTATGAACACATGAAAATAGAAAATTCTTATGGTGGGTGTGTGGAATGCGTTGCCAGCAGTGGTGGTGGAGTCAGATACTTTAGAGACTTTTAGGCGACTCTTGGATAGACACATGGAGTATAGTAAAATGTAGGGTATGTAGGCTAGTTTGATCTTAGTAGGATAATAGGTCGGCACAACATCGTGGGCTGAAGGGCCTGTACTGTGCTGTACTGTTCTATGTTCTATGCTATGTTCAAATCGGGATTGGACTTTTAATAGTACAGAAATAATGTGGATTGAAGGATACAATGTGGGGAGGAAATAGTTGTTTGATGACAGAAGGTGCATCTAAAAGGAATGTGGCAGTTTTTTTGAGAGAGACGAAGGTCTTGAATAGTGCCCAAATTTGATTTGTTAGTGGATGGAACAAGGTATGCCAACACACTCTACCTGAATGTAGTGTGCAGCTGTGTAACAGTGAAGTGCAAAAGCACCAAATGCAGCCTATTTTAAGCAGCTATTCCCACCTTAAATGGGTCTTGGGAGGCCACCCAGAAATTGAGCAATCCTAAGGTAATTGAATGGTTAGTCCATCAACTATTTTTAAAAAAAGGCCCTGGCATTAGAATTGCTTATTGTACACAGGTACTATTAGGGGAAATTTGCCATTCACATCAACCCTCAAGAGTCTGAATACTGCCCTGAGTTAAAGTCAGGGCTCATGAATTGGAATCATTTATATTTAGGCTGAGACAGATTTGAAGCCTGCCTCCTACTGATGGAAGGCAATGTCATACCACCACTATCAAAACTGCTCATGATGTGCGTCAACAGGCCATGAGCAAGGACCTGTACTAGGGCAGAGCAGATATGAATGAGTGAAATGAATATTTAGGCTAGCTGTCATTATAGAGCATGTCATTTCATTTTACTTTATTGTTTTTCTAGATCACTGAATTGATTGTTCCATCTTCAGAAGGTAACATACTAAGTTCAGAAGTTGAATTTAAAGACCAGCGAAATGATTGAAACTTTCCTCCAATTAAATATTGGGAAGAAAAGACACTACAATCTTTGGCTGCAAGCTTTACACACAGGCCACAGACTCCATCCCTGTCCCTGGCAATTGTCTGAAATTCAACTTTGCTGTGCACAAGATTAGTGATATATATATATATATGAACTTGCAGTCATATTTTCACCTCTATAATATCACCCGACTAAGCCCTTGCTGAGCATTTTTGCTGCTGAAGCCCTTATCCATTCCTTTGTTACCTGTAGATTTGACTATTCCAATGCATTCCTGATTGGACTCCCACATTCTACCCTCCATAAATTTGAAGTCATCCAAAACTCTGCTGACAGCATCCTAACTTGTACTAAATCCTGTTCAACCTCACTCCAGCACTCATGACCTACACATGCTCGCACTTAGGCACAGCCAGAATTTTAAAACCTCATTTTTGTGTTCAAAGTTCTCCATGACTTCACTCCTCCCATCACTGTAATCTTGTCCAGCCTCTGAGCTATTGGTTCCCTTCTGATTCCATCACTGATGTTAAGTGCATCAACATTGGTGGTCACATCTTCAGCTGCCTGGACCCCGAACTCAGAAATTCCCCCTCAACAACTCTGCATTTTACTTCCTTATTTTCCTCTTTAATGACGTCCCTAACACTTTAAACAAGTATTTGGTCGACTGATGGAAGTTCTCCCTATGTGGTTTGGTGACATTTTAGTTTAGAATGCTTCTGTGAAGTGCCTCAAGAGGTTTTATCAGATTAAATGTTACTGTACAAATACTAGCTGTTCTGATGGTATCCTTCATGAATTCTAGAACAGCAGCATGTTTCTAACTTTGGTACATTAAATTCAAGAAATTATACTTCTGCCAAAATTCCTGGAAAGGCAGAATGCCCAGTTTTTCCACAGGATATTATTAGAGTCATACCGCATGGATGCAGAACCTCTGGTCCAACCTGTCAATGCTGAACATAATCCCAAACTAAACTAGTCCCACCTGCCTGCTCCTAGCCCCTAGCCCTGTAAACCTTTCCTATTCATGTACTTATCCAAATGTCTTTTAAATGTTGTAATTGTACCCGCATCTACCACTTCCTGAGGAAGTTCATTCCATATGCAAACCACCCTCTATGTAAAAAAATTGCCCCTCATGTCTTTCTAAAATCTCTCTCCTCTCACCTTAAACATTTTTCCCCTACTCTTGAAATCCCCCATCCTAGGGAAAAGACAACTACCATTAACCCTATATATAGCCCTCATGATTTTATAAACTTCTATAAGGTCACTTCCCAACTTCCAACGCTCCAGTGAAACAATCTCACGTGGCTGAACCAGCAGGTCTTTGAAGATGGGAGGGGTCACTTAAACTTTAATGGGTGCCATGCCCACTACGTGCCTGCCCAGCCTTGCCTCAATCACAATAATTCGAGCACAGGGTCGCCATCAGCAAGAAAAAATAATCACTAAAGAAACAGCAAACAGCAAACAAGGGGTAATACAGTATCATGTGGTGATTAGCAAATAAATCCAAAATCATAACACATTTTTATTTTGATTTTGGTAGAAATATGGAACAATGACAGTCTTTTCAAGCACACTGATTTGCATATTTATATTCCCAAATTCCTTCACTCTTTAGTCCCATTTCAGTCTCACTATTCAAGCACTCATCCAGCACTTTCAACATTCATTTCTACCACTGCCAATGCGCAGTGGCAGCAATGTATACCATCGAAAAGGTGCAGTGCAAAAAGTAACCAAGACTCCAAACCCAGGATCTCTACCACCTCGAAGAACAAGGAGAGCAGGTACATTAAAACACCACCACCTACAAATTCCTCTCCAAGCCACTCACCATCCTGACTTGGAAATATATTGCCGTCCCTTCACTGTTGCTGGGTCAAAATCCTGGAAAACTCTCCCTTACCTACACCAAATGGACTGCAGTGGTTCAAGAAGGCAGCTCGTTGCCATCTTCCATGGGGTAAGAAGGATGCCTCAGAGAAGATGGTGGCCGAGCCAGTGACAGCCTCCCCATCCCGTGAATGATTTTTTTAAAAAAGCTGTAAATGGTCTTCTTATCAAAATGCCACGCCTCACATATATATAAATTGAATTCTATTTACTAATTACACATCCATTTGTTTATGTCGTTGTATTTCTTTGAATTTCCAGGTTTTTTTGATCTTGATCAACAGCTTCACAATGAGATCAAAGTTGGCAAGGTAAGAATAATGAATGGAACACTGAGAAATGCCAAGTTTTTAACTATTCGTACATCAATGCATTCTTGACTTTCATTGTTGTAGCAGAACAGAAAATGTCAACAGAAAATGTCAATCAATGGAAAACATCTCAGGCTCTGTTTTCCAATTCCATTGTCACTGGTGATCTAGAATTGATCTAGATAGGAGTATTGCTCCATGATTAACTATGCTGCATCTCTCTCCAAACCTCTCTTCCCCTTCCCCTCCACCTTATGTCTTGACGGGGAGCCTCATATGAAAGATAAACCATTATGCCCAAACTGGGCCACTCCACTTGTGGCTCAAGGCCAAAGTTATAAAACCAGCACTCGCATTAATTACCATCAAAACCTCAAATGCTTTACATGAAAACAATGAACACAACTGTTAGTTGCAACTTATTTTGTAAAACCAAACTGTTGTAACCTTATAGCAGACAATTACAAATTATATTTTCAGATTAGTTGTTATTTAGATGGCTTTCTGAAAATGTCAGATCTTCCCAGATACACATTTGCTGACCAACTCTTGCCACGTATTATTTTGTCACTTCTCTGTTTCCTTGTTCCCTAACAAATTATTTTTAATTTCTACCTATGTATATTCCCCAATATTAATGAAGTTATCCAGTTACACAGCTTATCCTACCCATTGCTGTATATCTGTTGCCTTGATGTTTGCTGTTTAAAGTATCCTCTTCATAGTAACAACATATCAACAATAGGACAGAAACCAAGGCACTCTATTGCTTTACTTCTGGTATTCTTCATTTTCCAGCTAGATTTTCCAGTGTGCTGGTGACTGTGGAGCCAGAAACATAGTCAGAATCAATGAGTATCTCTAAAAACAGTGGGATTCCTGCCCAGCCGAATTGGAAAATTGAAACTCTTTTTAAAATTTCTTTAAATATTTTCTTTAATTTCTCTTGAAGAGTTGATTGGTATTCACAATCTGACATGCAAGATGACAATTCAATGTGTTTTACTTCATTATTTGCTAATGTGTCACCATTTATTTAAGTCATTTAGTGTCAGAGGAAGGAATGCTTTTTAACAAGCCAAGGAATCCCCAAAGTTTCCCCAAAGAAATTCCTGTCAAGATCGGCAGAAACAACAACTTAGGATGAGAGTGGCAGAACTAATACAGTACTAACTGGAATTATTATGGAGGCTAACAATATCCATTGTTCCTTGTTTACTTCCTCCCTCCTTACTGTCCAAGGCTCCAGACACAGCTTTTGGGACTCAATATTGAGGTCATTAATTTTAGGCACCTCTCAATGTCTTTACGACAACCCCTACATACCGGGCAGCATGGTGGCTCAGTGGTTAGCACTGCTGCCTCACAGTACCAGGGACTCAGGTTCAGTTCCAGCCTTGAGCACTTGTTTGTGTGGAGATTGCACATTCTCCCCGTGTCTGCGTGGGTTTCAATCTGTACTGCATTTATACTCCACTCGAGACTCCTCCTATCTTTCCTCACGTAAACCTATCATTATAACCCTTTGTTCCCTTCACTGTCATGTGTGTATCTTGCTTCTCCTTAAATCCATTTGTCTCAATGAGTTTCTGTGATGGCAAATTCCACATTCTCATCATTTTATCCCCTCTTACCTGCCTATAATGCAATAAATTAGCATTTGCTCCTAAGGTAATAAATCACTGAAGTCCAGGAAATAATTTTCGGTGCAAACAATGATAGCTGCCTCATAAAGTCTCATGTTGGGTAACCATGTGTTTTGGGATTAAAGAATAGAACCTTTCATATGCACTACCCTGTTTTATAAGATCTATCTGTTTGAAAAATGATTAAAATTACCTAGCAACATTTTATAATGTTAATATTGAGAGGCCAAATTAAAGTTTGCAAATTTACTGTTAAGTAGTACACAAATGTTATCCTATCCCAAAACAGATTGTAATGTTAGCAAGAAAGAGGTTAGATCCTTATCTGAAAAGGAAAGAAATTGCAGGTCTATGAGGAAATGATGATGGAGTGGCACCAAGTGATGTGTTTTTTCAGAAGACGAGCACAGACACATGGGTCAAGTGGCCTCCACTGTGTTTTTATGATTTTCTGATTTTATGATAATTGTAAACATTATCTAACTGTGATGTAAGGTAATTTGTGTATATTTTAATATCATTTACTTTAGAGTTTCGATTTGAGCCAGTGGCATATGGGCACAGTCTATGTGTCTGAAGGGGGTTTGATGATTAACTTCTAAGTGGTTCTGAAGCCATGGTGATTCATTTTAAAAAAGCTGCCTGAGACAGACAGTTTGTGAAGGCTCATGGGAATTTGTTTACATTGGGAGTTTACAGTGAACAAAATAAGCAATATAGTGCCTTAGGTTTTCAGTTGGAAAATTCAGGAATTTTTTGGGCATGGGGAAGCACCCACAGCTTGGAAAAAGTATTTTAGTTTCAGTTTAAGAGTTTGTAGAAATCTTAGCTGAAGCTGGATGTATAAAACAGTTGCTTCTGAGAAAGGGAGATAGTTCAGGACTGTTAAGAAATAGGCTACCTTAATGTAAGGAGTTTAGTTTAAAAGCTCCAGACAAGCCATTTTGGTTAAAATGCCATGATGTGGAGGTGCTGGTGTTGGACTGGGTTGGACAAGGCTATAGTCCGACAGGTTTATTTGAAAACATTAGTTTTCAGAGCTCTGCTCCTTCCTCAGGTACAGTGTGGAAGAGGAAATATACCAACACAGAATTTATAAGCAGAAAGGTAACAAACCTAAAAATGACGCTGACTGCCTCCTGTTGAATCTTTAATCAGTCAGAAAGAAGATGCAGGTTTCTATTGATTAAAATGCAAATCCCAAAATTTCTTTCAAGTCATTGCCCTGAGATAATTAAAGGTTTTATCAGTATATACAAGACATGACATCTCAGGTCAGACAATGCACTTTAGGTGTGTGGCCTTATTTAGAATCTATCTGGTGTTTTAACCTGCAGTCAAGCTGGTTTCATTTTTTTGAACAAAATAGAATTGTATCTGCAAATACACAAACATCTTGGATGAAGTAATTCACCCCATAAATTTAGTTGTATGTGCATGTGTGTGTGTGAGAGAGAAAGAGAGAGCGAGAGAATGTATTTGTGTGTGTGTGTGTGTATGTGTGTGAGAGAGAGAGAGTGAGTGAGTGAGAGAGAAAGAGAGAGAGATGATGTGGAGGTGCCGGTGTGCAGAAGGAGCGAGACTCCGAAATTTGTAACTTCAAATAAACCTGTTGGACTATAACCTGGTGCTGTCTGAGAGAGAGAGAGAGTGTTTGTGTCTGTATATGTGTATGTGTGTGAGAGAGATAGAGAGAGAGTGTGTGTATATGGTGTGTGTATTTGTGTGTGCGTGTCTGTGTGTGAGAGAGGGAGTGTGTGTGAGACAGAGAGAGAGAGTGTGTGTGTGTGTGTGCACGTGTTAGAGAGGGTGTGTGTGTGTGAGAGTGTGTGCAAGCATGAGAGAGGGTGTGAGAGAGAGTGTGTTTGTGTGAGAGAGAGGGTGTGTGTGTGAGACAGAGTGTGTGTGTGTGCGCGCGTGTGCGAGAGAGTGTGTGTGTGCGCGTGTGTGTGTGTGAGTCACCTGTGGCGCAACAAGTACCCAAGATCACGATTGAGGCTATCTTCATGGGTACAGAACTTGGCTATCAGCCTCTGCTTAGTGATTTTGCGTTGTATCCACCTTGGAAGTCGCTTACCCAAAGATCTGAGGCCGAATGTCCATGACCACTGAAGTGCTCCCCCACTGGGAGGGAACATCCCTGTCTGGCAATTGTTGCATTGTGTCCATTCATCCGTTGTCGTAGCGTCTGCATGGTCTTGCCAATATACCAATGCCGCGGGGTATTCTTGCCTGCAGCATATGAGATAAACAATGCTGGCTAGTCACACGAGTATCTGCCATGCATGTCTCTTAGATGTTTTTCCCACATGTGATGGTAGTATCCATGTCGAAGATCTGTCACGTCTTGCAGAGGTTGCCACGGCAGGGTTGTATGGTGTTGTGGTTGATGTTGTCCTAAAGTTGAGTAGTTTGCTGCAAACAATGGTCTGTTTAAGGTTTGGCAATTGTTTGAAGGCACACACTTGCACACTCACACAGACCCTCTGGCACACACACTCTCTCCCGCACACACACATATACTCCCTCACATTCACACACTCTCTCTCTCTCTCTCACACACTCACACACACACCACAGGCACACACGTGCACGCATAGATGTGCACATACGTTTAAATCTATGGGGTGAATTATTTCATCCAAGATGTTTGTGTATTTGCAGATACAATTCTATTTTGCTCAAAAAAACAAAACCAGCTTGACTGCCGGATAAAACACCAGATAGATTCGAAATAAGGCCACACACCTAAAGTGTGTTGTCTGACCTGAGATGTCACCTCTTGTACACAGATAAAACCTTTAATTATCTCAGGACAATGACTTGAAAGAAGTTCTGGGATTTGCATTTTAATCAATAGAAACCTGCGTCTCCTTTCTCTAACTGATTAAAGATTCAACAGGAGGCAGTCAGCAAGTCATTTTTAGGTTTGTTACCATTCTGCTTATAAATTCTGTGTTGGTATACTTCCTGTCCACACTACACCTGAGGAAGAAGCAGAGCTTCGAAAGCTAATGTTTTCAAATAAACCTGTTGGACTATAACCTGGTGTCATGTGATTTTTGACCTCGTTAAAGTAGTGAAGGGCTTATTTTAAGCTGAGATAGTCTAAGCTTAATTGTATGATGACTGGGAAGAGGCTGCCTCATTCTTAAGTCGTGACTTGAAGCTACAGGTAAATTAAGCCATATAGATATAAAAGAGAAAAGAATTCCTTCTGTGTGAGTATTGTAAAGGTTATTTTGGGGATTAATGGAATTTTAATTTACTGAATGTTTCTAAATATTTATATTATATGTAAATGGTATGGTTTATTTTAATTTATTATCATTTCTTTTGTTCAATTAAGTTCTGTTTTATTACTAAAACCGAATCTGCAATATTTCATGTTTATATTTCAGTGGAAGACAATCTAGTTACAGCTAAAATAAGACAAAATATGATGTATCAAGCCAGGTTTCAGTGTGGGATCTGACTTGTCCAGTAATAACATCAGCTGGAATTATATCACAACACCCATTCTGGCCCAGTCTAAAACACAGGCACATTAGTTCTAAATAAGCAGTCGGCCGCAGATTAAACTAGCTTTCTTTATTCTGTTTTATCTCAATCTCCATATAATCCTAATTATATCAGATAATACTTTGAGCTGCACTGTACGTACGTACTTTGTTTCAATCGTTATATTCTAACCAACCCATCACGGACTGTGCTTGTGCCAGCCATTATATTGTCATGGAAACTATTCAGCACCCCATGCAGCGTGCCTACAGTTGAACACATGCTGTATGGTTTGACTGCATTGCTTCAATAGTTTTGAAATGCAGAGAGAGAAAGAACACTAGCAATTAATGGCAAGAGAAAACAGTAGCAGATGACTGGCAGCTCTAAGTAATACCAGGTTGTCATGCAGAGTGTATGAGGAAAAGAGTTCAGTGCCAAGAGAAAAGGTGGTAAAGATGGCCAAATATTTTATGTGGCATATACTCTGGCCTTACCATCTGTTTCTATCCACAACGTCCATGATGGCCAACTCCATTGGCATGAAGCCTTTGTAGATGGCAACTCTTCTCTAGTTCACATCAACATGTGCCAGATTGTCCTGCAAGAAGGGTAGGTGTATTATTCCTTCAGCAAGTGTAAGACCTATTTCTGGCAGTGATGGAGACTGCCTCATAGAGTTTCCGGTATTGCACAGAGTTCAGTCAACTTCCACCCCCTCAAAATGAAGTTTCGGAATTTGAACATATGATCTTCATGAATGGTATTTAGTCATCTCAGGACGGGAGTGGAAGACCCTTATCCTCAATCCTGAGAGACTGCCTAAGAGAGAGAGAGAGAGAGAATTATCAGGGCCAGTGTAATTTCTTGGACTACCATTCATCTCCTAAAGGAATTAGAGAGAAATTTCCCAGATATTTTTACCCTGAATTGGCATACTCCGATGATCTGTTTCTCATCTCTTCCAGGCGGTATTGAAAGATTTTTAAAAATTGTATGTTTTGCCCGTGCTGCTGTGTTTACTTGAGTTTTTTTTTCTCTCTCTGATCGTTCATTTAATATATTTTTGCATGAACTTATATCCACACTGGCTAGATTCTCTTTCTCCCTGCAGGATTTCTTCAGCTCATTTTTCCTTTTTTTTTGTCTGTGAAACTATTCAGGATTACTCTGGTTCAGTCTAAGCTCACAATTCTTGAGCATGCACTTAGCTTATGTGGCCACTGTTATTTTTTGAAGATGTTTCTATTCTCATTCATTGAACAGGGATTAAGCATAACTGGGCTTTCTCTCCATATATGCTTCCAGACTCGCTAAGTTTTTCCAGCAATTTCTGTTTCTGATTTCTAGCAATTGCAGTTCTTTGTTTCTTTAACTTTTTAAGCATTCACTAAAATCAATTTGTTTTGAATCTTCTGTCATCCTATCAAATATAGGTCTTTTAAAATGACAAATGTTTCTCTTAGTCCTAGGTTTAATTGTATCCCTGTTCGTGTAAATCTTTTTGGTTCCGTGATCTTTGGTGTGCTAGGATTTCCATTTTCTTGCATGCTGTATTTGTGAGATCAAGATGAGCATTGCTTCCCTTGTCCAATGAGTCATGATAAAGCCATGTAGTACACTTTCCAATTCTGGATCTAGACCAGTTTAGATCAGGCTGATTGAAATTATCTTCCATAAAATATTCCTGTTCTCACATACCTTTCTTAAGTCTTCAAGCACATCCTCATCTTTCTGTTTAATTGGTGGTCTGCAGCAGTTTTTTTCAATGATAGCTAGAGGTATCCATACTAGTTCTTCATGTTGCCAACACATTTGAGGTCATTTTCATTCACCCCCAAACTGTTCTGACATACATGATAAGCCACCTTGTATTCTGTCCTTCCTCAGGCGATACTTATTCTTTTCTGCCCTCTGTTTTAGCTCTATTTCTGATATTCTCAACAATTTAAATTTGCCAGCTACCACAGCAGCTCTGGTCCAATAATCCCATTTTACTAAAACAAGTAATAGGAAAGAGAGTATGGAAAGGGTCAGAAATCAATCTTCAGGCATAGCAGATAAGGGGACAACAATGAGAAGGGGAGCAGTCAATGCAGGACTGAGGGTGTTGTACTTAAATGCGCACAGTATATGAAACAAAGTAAATGAGCTTGTCGCACAGATTGAAAGTTGTGGGTATCACTGAGATGTGGCTGCAAGGGGATCAGGGTTGGGAAGTAAACATGCAAGGATACATGTCCCATTGAGAGGACAGGCACATGGGCAAAGTGTTGCCTTGTTAGTAAGAAATTAAATCAATAGAAAGAAGTGAAATAGAGTCAGAAGACATAGAATCTGTGTGGGTAGAGTTGAGGAGTCATAAACAAAGAAAGACCCTGATGAGAGTTGCGTACAGGCCTTCTGGTAGTAGTCAGGATGTGGGGAAGAAAATAAATTAGGAGATCAAAAAGGCATGTAAAAAAGGCTCTATTACAATCATCATGGGGAACTTCAGTATGCAGGTGGACTGGGAAAATCAGGTTGGTAGCAGATCTCAAGAAAAGAATGTCTATGAGATGGTTTGGTTTTGGAGCAGCTTGTGGTAGAGCCCACAAGGGAATAGACAATTCTGGATTTCATGATGCACAATGAGACAGACTTAATTAGGTTGCTTAAGGTGAAGAAACCCTGAGGAGGCAGTAGCTATAACATGTTAGAATGAACCCTGCAGTTTGAGAAGGAAAAGCTGGAATCAGATATGAAGGTACCAATTGAGTAAAGGTAACTACAAAGGCATGAGGGAGGAGCTGGCCAGAGTTGATTGGAAGGGTAGCTTAGCAGGGAAGATGATGGAGCAGCAAGGGCAGGGGTATCTGGGGTTAATGGAAGAGGCACAGCAGAAATTCATCCCAAGGAAGAAGAAACATACTGCGGGGAGGACGAGACAACCATGGCTGACAAGTGAAGTCAAGCACAGCATAAAAGCAAAAAAAAAGCATACAATGTGGTGAAGATCAGTGGAAAGCCAGAGGATTCGGAAGCCTTTAAAAACAGCAGAGGATAGCTAAAAAAAAAAAGCAATGGAGGAGGGGAGAAGATGAAATATGAGAGTAGACTAGCTAGTAATATAAAAAAAAGTTTCAAGAATTTTTTAAATATCTAAAACGTAATAGAGAGGCAAAAGTGGATGTTGGCCAACTAGAAAATGAGGCAGGAGAAGTGGCAATGGGGAACAAAGAAATGGTGGACGAATTACATAGGTACTTTGCATCAGTTTTCACAATGGAAGACACCAACCACATACCAGAATTCCAGGACAGTCAGAGGGATGAAGTGAGTGTAGTAGCCATCACTAAGGTGCTGTGAATCTGAAAGCTGGATAATTCCCCCAGGATTAGATGGACTGTACCCCAGAGTTATAAAGGAGATAGCTGAGGAGATTGTAGAGACTTTGGTAGTGATCTTTTAGGGATCACTAGAGTTAGGGAGGGTGCCAAAGGACAGGAAAATGGTTAAATGTAACACCCTTGTTTAAGAAGGGAGTGAGGCAAAACTATAGGCCAGTTAGCCTGACCTTGATTGTTGATACGATTTTAGAGTGCATTATTAAGGATAAGATTGTGGAGTACTTGGAAGTGCCTAGTACTGGGGTGGAGTCAGCTTGATTCGCCAACAGGAAGTATACCTGATAAACCTGTTAGAATTCTTTGAGGAGGTGACAAGCAAGTTAGGCAAAGGCAAGCCAGTGGCTGTGATGTATTTGGATTTCCAGAGGACTTTTGACAAGGTGTTGCACAGAAGGCTGCTAAATAACATAAGACCCCATGGTGTTAGAGGCAAGGTACTAGCCTGAATAGAGGATTGACTGACTGGCAGAAGGTGGAGAGTGGGGATAAAGGGTTCTTTTTCAGGATGGCAATAATGATCTAGACAAAGGAACTGAGGGCATTATTGCTAGGTTTGCAGATGAAACAAAGATGGGTGAAGGGACAGGCGATGTTGAGGGGACAGGAAAGCTGCAGAAGAATTTGGATAGGCCAGGAAAGTAGGCAAAGAAGTGGCCAATGGAATATAATGTGGGAAAGTGTGAGGCTACGCACTTTGGTAGGAAGAATGGAGATGTAGACTATTTTCTAAATGAGGAAAGGCTTTTGAAATCTGAAATACAAAGGGACTTGGGAGCCCTGGTGCAGGATTCTGTTTAGGTTAACATGTAGATTCAGTTGGCAGTTAGGAAGGCAAGTACAATGTTAGCATTCATTTCAAGAAGGCTAAAATACAAGAGCAGAGATGTACTGCTAAGGCTGTATAAGGCTCTGGTGAAACCACATTTGGAATATTGTGAGGAGTTTGGGGCCCCATATTGAAGGAAGGATGTGCTGACCTTAGAGGGAGTCCACAAGAATGACCCCGGGAATTAAGGGCTTATCATATAAGGAGTGGTTGGGGACTCTGGGTCTGTACTTGCTGGAGTTTAGCAGAATAAGGGCGGATCTGATTGAAACTTACAGAATACTGAGAAGCCTGGATAGAGTGAATGTGAAGATATTTCCACTAGTAGGAGGGACAAGTACCTGATGGCACACCCTCAGAGGGAAGGAACAACCCTTTGGAACTGAGGTGAGGAGGAATTATTTCAACCAGAGGGTGGTTAATATATGGAACTCATTGCCACAGAGGGCTGTGGAGGCCAAGTCATTGAGTGTATTTGAGACTGAGATATATAGATTCTTGATTGATAAAAGAATCAAGGGTTATGGGGAGAAGGCAGGAGAAAGGAGTTGAGAAACATATCAGCCCTGATTGAAAAATGGAGCAGAATTCAATGGGCCAAATGGCCTAATTCTGCTCCTATGTTCTTATAATCTTATGATGTAAGGCAAAAATAGTGTTGGCTGCTTTTGAGAGGTGTTTAGTTGTTGAAACAAAATGAAACATGCAATAGATCTTTTAATATGTATGAAGAGGAAACACAGATCAGCTTGCATTCTGAGAAAAATTCTACACCTAAAGCACCAAGGTTGCCTTTCTCTCTATAGATCCTGATTGCTCCATATTTAAAAAAATTTGTTCATGGGCTGTGAGTATTGTTGACTGAACCAGCATTTATTGATCATTCATAAGTGCCTTTAAGAAGGTACTGAGGGTAACCTTGAACCACTGTATTCCATGCAGCATACGTGCTATTTGTGCAGGAATTTTAGAGGAATGTTGCTTGGATATACTCTGTTTATATTTCAACTTGATAGTACCTACAGTTTTATTTCTTTTCCTTTTGATTTGTATGAGTTTGGATTTCTTGTTGTTCAGATTTGACAGACAGGATCATCTTCCATAAATCTTAAACTGAACACTAGTTAAAAAAATGTTACTTTACTCATGAAAATAAACACAGGTCCGTATGAAAAGGTGAATTGAAAGTGATAGATGAAAACTGCAAATTTCAAATTAATACCTTTACAGCTGCATTTATTGGGGGATGAATTTGAGTTGTCTGCATGGGTTTGAAAGCCAAGCACGTTACTAAGCAATGAAAACTGGGCACTTTTTAAAAAACAGTGACCTACCATGATGTATTCAAGAAGAGTCAAGTCATATTCAGGCTACTCCTGAATTCATCACATTAGAGTCTTGTGGTTGTTTAATAGCAGAAACATTAATGGTATGGTGAAAACATCATAATAAATGCATGCATATTTGAAAGTTGTATAGACAATCTCACCTCTTGTGTGCGTCTGGAACAATTTTTTATGAGATGCAGTATATATATGACACCTCCAACTTGCATCTGAAAATAGTGTTAAGACTGTATCTCTTAATGTTTTTGAATTTTTGATGGTGGACTGAAATGGGAAAAGAACTGTTTTAAAAGCTGGGGGTCACTGCATTTTTTCTAAAGTAAGTTGCCTGACACTCATTGTAAATGATGTTTACACAGCAGTTCATTCAAGCAATGGGGAAAGCCTAGTTACAGATAAGATGAAGTCAGGGGACTGCGTATGAATGGAGGTTTTGCTGATGGCAAGTAACTGATTGGCCTGTGAAATGGTGACCAGTTATTAATGACAAAGGCCTCCTGTCTGCGAACAACAATATGGTTGGCTCCCAGGTAGCTGAACAGCTTGTGGTATCACTGTTTGGGGCAGAAGCTATGGATTTCTGGAAGAACAGCTGCTTCTGCTCTTTCATGAAAGGCGTCTAAAACCCGAAGAAAGCCAGTTTATTTCCCCTCGTCAGCTGCTGTAAGCTGTGATTTTTAACTACTTAGTCAAGATCTTTATAACTGTGAAATTCTGTGCCTGCTGCAAACATGCGAAAATACTGGAGAAGGACAATTGAGAAGCAGCATTCTGATCAGCAGAAGGATCCACCTCAACAAATGCTGTGGACAGGGACCTCTGAATTACCTTCTTAACTCTTCACTCTGGCCATAACACATTTTTTTTTCATGTCTGTCTGTATGTATGTGTAGGGAGGAGTTTATAAGTGCATTAGTGTTTTAACTAGTAAAGTTGTATATCAATGGTTCATAATTATTTATTTGTAGTCAGAATCTATTACCATGTAGATAAAAAGTAATTCTTACAAAGTACAGAAATCTAGTCCATTTCAACCTGTACACAAAAAAAAACAAGTGAACTGGGGAATTCTGCGTAGTTTGTAAAATCTTTAACTCTTGTAATGACTCCAAGAACAGTGGGACTAGATTTCCAGCATACCACCCCAGTGAAGCATAACTATAGTTTTAACACTGTTTCTCTCAGTACAGACTATTATTTGTAAATTGACAGAATCCTATAAATTAAGATATAAAATGCTGACATTCATTGTCTTTTCCACTGAATTTTATTACTTTTAAACATCATATGTTTATGTTTACTAATTTTTTTTGTTTTAGATCACAGTGGATGAAATTGGTGCATTTACTTCTGTCAAGTTGCCAATCATCTTTGCACCTTTAATCCCTGGTGAAACACAAATGGATTTTGAATTAGTATTTTCTGATCCAGCATCCAAAAGTGTAAGTCTTATTCCTAGTTAGTTGATTACATTAATAAGTAAGCCTTAAATTTGAAAAGCCATTATGAGGAAGATGAAATAACTGCACAGAGGCTGATATCCTATCACTAAATCACCCTTTATTTACACATAAATAGTCCTTGACTTTAGTACCACATCATACAGAGTCAGGCACCAGAGTTTCAGTATCTCTGACACTCAGTCTTTTTATGTGTCAGCCAGGGCTTCCCGCTTGGACCAGATTAACAGCCCCAATCAGGGAACTCATATTCTATAAGCTCCAGCTTGCTGACTTCATTACAATCACTTAGGAGAAACAGCAGATTGCCAAAGTAAGTAACACAGAGGGGGCACGTACATTTTGATGGAAACAGGAGTAGGCTGGTCAATCTATTAAGCCTGTTCTTTATTTAATATAATCAATGCCTTTCACCCAATGCCTTTTACTTATACTATCTCCTTAATCCTTTACATCATAGATAATCAGAAATCTCTCAACATCTACTTTAATTATGCTCAAAGACTAAACTTCCACAGTCTTCTGGGGTAGAGAATTCCAAGGACTCACACACCTCTGAGTAAACAAATTTCTCCTCACTTCGGTCCTAAGTAGTTAAATTGTGCCCCTAATCTAGACTCTCAGTTAAGGGAAACTCCTTAATCCTTGCCAGTGCATCACCTTCTATCCCATGTTCTTTAACTTTGTTTTCAACTGCCTGTGAAAATTTTATCAAAAGCCTTCTGAAAATCCAAGTAGTAAAATCCTCAAAAAACTCTAACAAGTTTATCAAACATGATTTCCTATTCACAAATCCATGTTGACTATGATCAAACAGATCATTTTTACCCACTGCCTATTTATCACACTCCTTATGATACTACTACTGATGTAAGGCTGACAAGTCTGTAGTTTCCTATTTTCTTTCTTCGCTCTTTCTTAAATAATGGAGTGACACTAGCTAGCTTCCAATTTGCAGGAATTGTTTCAGAATCTATGGAATGTTTGTAAAGTCTAATGAATATGGGCTATTCGAAACAATCTCTCCTTGGAAGGACATCCCTGATATCAGTCCAATAAACCTCTGCCTCACTGCCTGTATAGCAATTATATCCTTACTTAGGTAGCAAGATCAAAACTGCAAGCAGTACTCCAGCTGTGGTCTCACCAAGACCCTGTATAACTGCACTGAGACTTCTGAATGCAAATCCTCTTGCAATGAAAACCAATATTCCTTTCTTGTTCCTAATTGTTTGCTGCATCTGCCTGTCTATGTTCATAGACTGGTGTACAAGGCCGCCCATATCATTTTGCACATCACACTTACCAATATATCGCCATTAAAATAATATTCTTCCTCTCTGTTTATCATTCTAAGGTGTATATCTTCACACTTAACCATATTGTACTGCATCTGCTACATATTTGCCCACTCACTCTACTTGTCCGATTCACCTTGAAGCTTCATTGCATCGTCCTTCCAACTCACAATCCCACTAAATTTTGTGTCAAAAGCAAATTTGGGAATATTGCATTTGATTCTGTCATCCAGATGATTTAATATATATTGTGAATAGCTGAGGCCCAAGCAGTGATCCTTACGGTACCCCCGCAAGTTGCTGCCTGCCACTCAGTGGGAAACATTTTTTCCCTCTCTCTTTCCTTTCTGTAAACCTGTTCTCAATCCATGCCAATATATTACCCATTATCCTATGTGCTTTAACTTTACCCTGTAACCTCTTAAAAGGATTTTATCAAAGCCTTCTGAAAATCTAAATATACCACATCCACTGGTTCTCCCTTATCTATTCTACTTGTTACATCCTCAAAAAACTCTAGTAGAATTGTTAAGCTTGATTTGCTTTTCATAAAGCCATGCTGGCTTTGTGCAGCCCCATTAATGGCTTTCCAAACATTCTGTTTTCACATCCCTTATACCAGATTCTAACATTTCCCCAGTGCTGAAGTTAGACTAATTGGTGTGTAATTCTTGATTTTTTTTCTCTCCGTCTCTTTTTAAATAGTGGGGTTACAATTTTTAGCAACTGCTGCAGAGTCTATGGAATTTTAGAAGATGACCATTAATGTATTCAGTATTTCCAGGACCACTTCCTTTTGTACTCTGGGACGTAGATGATCAAGCCTTAGGGATTTGTCAGCCTTTAATCCCATTAATTTTCAGTACCATTTTCTTACTAAGACTGTTTCTTTCAGTTCTACCCTCTGACTAGATCTTTGGTTCCCTAGCATTTCCAAAAGGCTTTAGTGCCATTTTGTGAAGACAGAACCAAAGTATGTGTTCAATTCTTCCACCGTTTCTTTCTTTTCCATTATAATTTCCCCAGCTTCTGACTGTAAGGGATCTAAATTTGCCTTCACTAATCTTTTCCTTCTTACATATCCACTGAAGCTGTTACAGTCAGTTTCTATATTCTCTGCAATTTTACTTTCATACTCTATTTTCCCCCTCTTGATCAATCTTTTTGTCCTCTTTTGCTGCAGTAACCTGAAATGTAAAGGCCCAGAATCACAGACAGCCTGATCGGGGGGTGTGCAGGAGAATGAGCATGAGGGAGCAGGGGAAGTGGAGCCCAGGTCTGGCAGGGGAAAGGGTGAAGGCAGTGGGTCTGAAACAGGGCATGGTGGGGCGCCAGGTGTGGTTCTAAGTGTTCTGGACCTGCAGCCCACCCCACCTTGCCCTGCTATTTCTGAGTTCTACCCAAACATATTCCATGTATTGTTCTTCTGATCTGAAATCCTCCCTTACTACTGTATTGATCCCATCTCGTGTTATCAGCACAACTCCACCTCCATTTTCGTTTAGTCTGTCCTTCCTAAACATTGAATATCTTTGAATATTTGTTTCCCAGACCTCATGACCATGCTGTCAAATTTCTGTAATGGCAATTATACCTTTACCATTTACTTCTATTTGTACCTTTACATAAACTATCTTGTTGTGAACAGTAGAGTACCCTCAACTTTGTATTTTTGACATTATTCTGTATTTGAGGCATATTTGATGTAGCCTCTCTCCAACTTCATAAACTTTAAGATAAAAAGACAGACTATGGACTCAGGCCATCTTTGTGAAGGGGGATCCAATCCACCTAGTAGTCTGTGGCTCCAGCTGAAGCTGTGTGGATATGGAGGGCTTCAAAGCCTTTCTGGAATACTTTATCCCTTACCATTCCACCCACCCCAAAAGAAGCATGCAGCTTCCAGTCTGTGATTACATTCTTCAATAGTTAGTTTCTAAATACACTCCTTCCAGACAAGAAGTAACCAAACAATGGTTTTAAACAGAAATACTCAGATAAACACAGCGTACATTTAGCTGCCAAAAATCACAATATGGCATAGCAAAATTAGCTGGTACCCATGATATTACACTTTTGTCTTTAGTCATGGTGCACTGCGCTGGCAATACATATTGGAAAATCATACATATTACACAATGTTCTCTTCATTATGGACATTGGTCCTTGATTTTGCAATATTTACTCTTACATATGAGGCATTAGCTAAAATTTTACCCCATTTAATTTTATAATTTTATTTTATTCTGTTCTCCATGTTCTCACAAACAAAACCTTAGCATTAAAAATACAGCAAACTACTAGCGTGTAAAAATATTCAGAAGTACTAATATTCGAACAATACTCAGAATAGATTCCACGTTAATGTATTTTTGAGTAAGACTCCAATTGAGGACCTGAAGTTTTTGGGGCTTCTCCTGCTGCAGTTTTGACATCTTAGAAGAAGCTCGGTGAAATCTGTGCCAGAGTAATCTATTCATTGAGGAATTTTGTCCCCTCAACATAGAGAATAATTGTCTAATAACTGGACCCAAAACAATCACCAGACTATCCTATGCATTATTTTCTGATATAAACATCAAGACCTTTTTCATGGGATGTGGATCTTTATTGCCCAAACCTGTTTGGCCTTGAAAAGGTGGCAGTGAGCAATCTTCTTAAACCACTTCAGTCCATCTCTTGCAGCTACATTCTCAGAGCTGCAGTGAAGGGAGTTTCAGGACACTGTCAGTCACACATTCTTCTTCCAATCCTGTTGCATCTGAATGAAAACCAAAAGAACTACGGATGCTGTAAATCAGGAGCAAAAACAAAGTTGCTGGAAAAGCTCAGCAGGTCTGGCAGCATCTGTGAAGGAGAAAACAGAATTAACTCAGTCCTGAGGAAGGGTCACCAGACCCAAAACGTTAACTCTGTTTTCGCCTTCACAGATGCTGCCAGACCTCCTGAGCTTTTCCAGCAACTTTGTTTTTGTTCCTGTTGCATCTGAGTTTCTCGCCACCAAATATTTCCACCTGCTCTTCGGTTTTTTTCTTGGCCATTTTACCTCCATCACCATGTGTGCTCTGTTTGTCCACCACAGATGATCACACCACTTCAGTTTATTCCCACCTACTTTCTTTGACGCTGTCACAATCTTCACTGACCCCTTATGTACTGCTTATGTTATGAAATGTAAAACTAAATTCAAATGTATTTATTACCGCAGATGGAGATAAATGTAAGATCCATTGGTGAATCACATTTCTAAGGTGGCAACATGGTGACTCAGTGGTTAGCACTGCTGCCTCACATCACCAGGGACCTGGGTTCAATTCCCCCACCAGGTGACTGTCTGCGTGGAGTTTGCACATTCTCCCTGTGTCTGCATCTGTTTCCTCCGGGTGCTCTGATATCCTTCCACAGTCCAAAGATGTGCAGGCTAGGTGGATTGACCATGCTAAATTGCCCATAGTGTTCAGTGTTCATGATATGTAGATTAGGTGGGTTATAGCGGTATGGGTCTGGGTGGGACTCTCTGAGGGTCGGTGTGGACTTGCTGGGTTGAAGGGCCTGTTTCCACACTGTAGGGATTCTATGAAGGTGCTTTCTTTCCATTGCTCCTGAGAAGTTGATTAATGACAACATTGCACAATTCTTTTGTATAATTGATAAAATTTACTCGATTGTAAAGATATGTAGGTTCTCTCATTCCATTTTGCTGGCAGATTATGGGCATCCATTTCTCATATCCCAGTATGCATGTAACTGTGACTTTAATTAGAAGGGTCGGTGAATCCTTTGTGCTGCTTCTACCATTCATATTTCCTTCACAAGCCACTCAGCCTTGATCAATTTACTTCTCGCTTCTACAGGGCAGGCTGAAGACTCTCATCTTATGTTGGTACAATTCCAACACCAGCTGTTATTCAGTACACAAGATGTATCAGGGTCATCAGGCAACCCTTCAGTGTCACAGAAAAAGGTTATAAAAGATATGACTTGCAAAAAATTACAAAACAATTTTTTTTCTGATTTGGGGTTGTTCTACTCTGCTTTTATTTGTTGCAAAGCAATAACTCTCTTGGAATTGTTGCAATTTTTAAACTAAGCACAGCAGGTTATACGGATTAGCGCTGACAATTTATTTTTTCCTACTTCTAAAAATAGATATCCATTAAGGCACAAGGAAAGGGTGTTGACGTACCAGTCTGGCTATCAAATCCTAATATAGACCTGAAAATCTGCATGTACGACCGGCTTTACCAAGACTCTATTTGTGCTTACAGTAGGTAAGCTGATATGAAAAAATGATCCTTTATGGTAGAGTGGATTTGATGTAAAGAGACAAGAGGTGAAATACATAGTCAGCAAGCAACTGTTTCTCATTCAGACACATTTTCTGAGAACCATGCCTTGTGAAGGTCATTTTATGCTGAGTAGCTTTCTCAAAAATATTATATATCTACAGTAGCCTTTTTCCTTCCACATTTCCAATGCTTTCCTTAGCATTACAGTTGCTTGTTGTGATTCTTAGGAAAGAACATTTTAAGCAAAGAAATAATAAATTGATTTTGATTTTCTAAAATCCTGAAAGTATAGTAATTTATTCATTTTGGTGTGCTGGTAAAAGCTTGTTTTGGAATTACGAAATAGAATGCAGACTTATTACAGAGTGCTGCATTGGCAGTACTTATTCCATTCTGAACATATACAATATTACAATGTGCAACAATGCTCAAATAATATGATGGATGCAAAACATAAAATATCTTAAAATTTGCAGATGTTATGCACTTGTCCAAACTACACATACACAATACCTTTCATTTTGTTCCTCACAAAAAGATCCACAAAACTTACTGATACAAAATTAATAATGTTCCAGGAGTTCATAACCAGCCTCTTGATGCGTATGCCTGATTATATAGACATTTTGCCTTTAAATACAAGAATTTCATTTGGTCCCATGTTGTTATTCTTTCCACTGTTTTTCATTACAGTGAATATGTGTAATTTTTCTACTGATAATCAACTATCTTTTAAGTAGCATCCATAACTTATTCTATATTGTTATTTAAATAATTCCTCTTTGATTCCTGCTGTTTCTTCCCAGCAGTTGATGTAATAATTCAACAGATTTGCCTAAACTTTTGCATACTTTTGGGAATACCCTTCCTAAATAGAAATGGCACTGTAAGCCGACATTATAAATAATCCCAGGACTTGAAGGTGCACAGAAAGAAACATGATCTTTTTTGTAAGTTTTGATACTATATTTGCACAGTTCACAATTGGATTAACAAACTGTACTGCATTTCTAGTACTCCGATATTTGTTAGCCCCAAGAGAAACAGTAAAGGATAATTGTTTTAGAGCTGCTTGTAACTGCCTGCTATGCTTTCATTATGATTGACAGAATTACATTCTCAGGCAGCACATGCTAAAAATTACAGTGTAATAACTTAGGAAGTCTGACTAGAAAAGGAACATGATTTATTGTTGAACACCAAAATCATGACTCACAAAGGCTAGTTGCAGCTCAGGACAGTCAGTTCTGCAGTCCCATCTCTGGGTCTGCTTTAATTTTCTTGTTTAACCTATTTTTCCTAATCAACATGTTTAGAGATGTTATTACAAACCTCAGGAGCAGGTGAGGACTTGAAACCAGGCCTCCCAGTCCAAGGATGTGGACACTACCAATTCGGCACAAGAGAGTCCCATGGATTTGCTTCCTATTTCTTTTTGGTCAGAAATCACATGACACCAAGTTAACAGATTTATTTGAAAACACAAGCTTTCAGAGTTTTACTCTTTTAGGTGTTAGTGAGAGAGGTAGTAACAGACACAGAATTTATAAGTAAAAGATCAAAGGGTCACACCACTTAGAAGGCTTTAATTGGTTAATATGTAAATGTAATTCCCCAAATTCCTTTGAAGTCACTGTCCTGAGAAAACTAAAGGTTTTATCAGTATAAAGAAAAAGTGAAATTTTAGGTCAGACAATGTATGTTAGGTGTGAGGCCTTGTTTAGAATCTGTTTGTGTTTTGGTTTGGAGTTAGCAGGTTTTATTTCTAAAGTAGGAATTTATAAAACGCTGCATTGACTGACTATCTATAAATTGTGTGCTTTTTGAACAAAATAGAATGTATCCGCAAATACAAATTCACCCCATGGACTCGTGTGTGTGTGTGTGTGTGTGTGTGTGTGTCACAGTGTATAGTGTGGTGGGTTCATCTCTAGTGCGACATGAACCCAAGATCCTGGTTGAGGCCATCATCATGGGTTTCAAACTTGGCAATCAGCCTCTGCTCGGCGACTCTGCATTGTTGTGAATCTGAAGTCTCCCTTGGAGGACATTTACCCAAAGATCTGAGATAATGTCCTTGACTGCTCAATTATGGGATAAATTCCATATCCAGTGACTTATTTCTCAGTATTATTTGTACATTTACTGGTTGATAAACTAGTAAAATACCAAATTTATCATTTCCAATTACCAAAATTCATTAGTAACATAAACATCTTTACAAAAAGAAAGGTTACATATGTTTTCTGCTATATATTAAGAAATCTCACAGACAGTCAAGTACTGATACAATTGTTTAAAACTTACTGCAAGTATCACAACCCGACTTGACTATTACCCAATTAATGATATAACTTGGCCATGATTCCACTAATAGTGACTGTCTCTGCAAGTATCCATGGTTCAATCCTTACATAGTGTTGTTCTTCGAAGCTCTGCCACTGACTTATTCTGGTGTTGGATTCTTATTCTAATTTCTCTTTCTAAAAGTTTATAGTGTGACATTTCTGATGATTCTTTTATCTCCTATTTTGGTTAGCCACTCTAGAGACCTCAAGTCTATAGTTTGCCTTTGTATCAGAAGTAGCTTGTTATATTCAGGAAAGACTGTCTGTTTAAAATACAGCTTTTCCTGCAATTAACCCTTTTACTTCAGAACATTAAGTCTGCCTACAAAAGCAATTGCCCATTTGTCATGAGGCAGCAGGTTATCAAACGGTTGCTATCTTCTCTCTACCAGGAAACAGCTTGTTTATGTTGTTTCTTCCAGTGATGGTTAATTTGCATGTTGCTTTTAATTCCTTGATAACAATTTCTCCAATTTCCTGTCATCTCGAGAAACAGTTTATTCCAGAATGTTATTGCTGAATCTTTCAATGCATGAAGTTATTAAAGTTGTGAAGTTTACATTGTCACACATAAACTTCTCTTTTAAAGGTTGAATATAAATAGGTAGATATGGCAAAAATATTTTGAAGCAACTCTTTCCCAAAAGTCATGAGAAAGAAGATAACATCCAATAAATTATTTGAGATTTTTTTCACAAATGAAACCATAAAAACAAATCATCACTACGTACTATGGTTACTAACTTAAAATGCAGATGAATTTCCCTGTGTTTGTTGGTGACCAGTAACTTCCTGATAATGAAAGTAAGATTAGTTAAATAATATTTTCTCCAGGCTGGGTCTGCTTGACAAAGAGCTCAGGTAATGAGTAAGGAAATTAATTAGTGATTCCCCACGGACCTTGTAAGGGTTATCGCATGTGGGTTTTCACCAAAAAATTCATGAGGCTTTTTAATTTTTACATTAATTCTGTACTTCTTCAAACTTCCAAAAAAAGTACAATGACAATGGCTTTATGATTATTCCGCATAATTTGTGATAGACATAGTATAAACCAGATTCATTAAATATTATTATTGCCACTTCAGTGAATATTTCAGAAAATGGCATTTTCCCCCTTTGTGAAATGTACAGGATTTGCAAAAAAAAACTCACTGCGAATAACAAAATTCTTGCTTAGAAATTCGTTGTTGGAGGTTTTCAGAAATGGGTCCAGGCAGAGTGGAACATCAAGTGTCAGTATTAAACCCACTTTTGGTGGGGATGTAAATATAAGGCAGTATTTTCTTTTTCATATCAGAACTCTGACATCAAGACATTACTGGACCCAGCCTGCACTCCTTGGGAGCAATCAGCTAAAATTGATTTTTGCAGCATTGGTCAATAAGTGGCCAGAGGACTCGTTGGCAATTTAAAGATGGCAGGTGGGTTCCTGAGGCTGGAAGACCAATGAAAGATTCTCCAGCAGACACCACAGTGATTCCACCATCTGGATTAGGAGCTGCTGATGCCTGCAGAGAAACAGAAAGAGGGAGAGATGCCTCAAAATGGCGATACAAGGCAACCCCTTCACTGGAAGGACAGTGGCCACATCCATGCCCACTGAGTGCAGGGTGAGAGGTCCCTAGTAAGATGGTAACCTACTTCCAGCTGGAGACCACTGTGTTTAACTGATTGCACTTCAGCTGCTATGTGAGGCTTGCTGCTGAATGGAAAAATCCAGTTGATGTGACCAAGAGGCCTTAATGCGCCCCCATATCATCTTAATTGCCTACATACTGCTTTCAGGGGGATGCTCAAAACGATTTGGGGATGGAATTGTGCCAGCAAACTGACATACCAGCCAGAAGCACAAAGTGATGCCTCTCAGTTCCTCCCTGCAAATGATGAAACATCAGGCCCGGACACAAGACAAAACTGAATTTAAAAACTTAACAATACCTCCATTTCCGTTAGTGGCCAACATCTGTGATTGACTGATCATGTTTTAGAAGCATTTTCTAAAATTTCAAATGCCCTCCAACATCCTTCGATTTCCGAAAGACAAAACTATGCAGTAATCACTTATATCTGGTGTTAAACAAGGGCACAAATTACAGGAAGTGTAATGCATTATGGGTTATCTTCATTTGAATAGTATCATAAAATGTTCAGAATTTTTGATGCCTAAACAAGTAGCAGAGAGTTTGGTAAAACAAAGTATTTCACAATATTCTGCTCTGGCCTGCATACTCAACCTTGTTTTTGCAGCTCCTCAGTTGTCATTCTTCAGTCTCCAGTATGCAGTTGTTGTTTTTATTTCCTCTAGATTCACCACTAATGCTAATTTATATTTTTCTTCCAAATTCCTTTCAAGAAACAAGCATAAAACTTACAAATCATTGTATTTAAGTCGATTAATGATGTAAAAATATTCAGAATTCACAATGTCTCAAGCATCACTTCCATTAAATCATGCGTGTTTCATCTAATGTGAAACATCTTAAGTGAGCAGTTACAACTCATTCCCATCACAGTAAGAGTGAACAGCAGGTTCTTTCTTAAATAGGTCTTGGGAGCCTGACTAGATCATCCACTTTGTCTCAATTTATGTTTCTCTTTAATTTCTAGTCATTAAGAACATTATAAAATTACCACTATCCATTTTAGGATTTTTATAATCTAATGTCCACAGTTATTTCTATCAAAATGTACTGAAAATTTATAGAGTCAAAGCTAGGATTGCAATTATTGCCTAAGGTTGTCTGTGAAGAAAGTGACGATCCCTACACTTATGCCACTTCTAGTTTATGTGTATGTCTCTGTGTGTTTTGTCTTGAGGACAGCACACAAGCATACACATCAGGAGCAAGAATAGGCCATTCAATAAGATCATGGCTGATCCAGTTGTGGCCTCAACTCCATATTCTCACTCATTCCCTGATAACCTCTGGCTCCCCTTTTGGCCAAGAATTTATCTACCTCTGCCTTAAAAATATTTAATGACCCAGCCTGCACCACTCTGTGTACCTCAGAATTCTGCGAGTTGTCCATTGCAGTAAATGCTGTTTTTCTATTCTTCCTGCCAAGGTTGACAAGTTCACATTTTTCTCATTATATTTCATCCGCCAATTTTTTGCCCACTCACTTAACCCATTTATATCCCTTATTCCCTCTTCACAACCTCCTGTTCTGCCTACAAGGAGCAGGAAAGTCAATGTTTCGGGCCAAAACCCTTCATCAGGACTGGGGAGGGGAGGGGAGGGGAGCCCAGAAGTAAATAGAGGGAGCGGGGTGGGGCTGAGGGAAGGGTAGGTGGGATGGTGATAGGTGGATGCAGGTAGGGGGTTATTGTGATTAGTCAGTGGGAAGGGAGAAGTAGATAGGTGAGTAGGAAGATGGACAGGTTAAGTAAGATAAGGGAGGCGAGGAGAAGGAGAAGGGCTGGACATGGTATAAGACTTGGGGTGAGGGGACTTTGAAGCTGGTGAAGTCAATATTAAGGCCATTGGGCTGTAAGCTCCCACGGCAAAATATCAGGTGTTTTTCCTCCAGTTTAAGTTTGGCCTCATTCTGCACTCTGCACGCAACAACCAACCTGACCTTCCAGTTGCCATCCATTTTAATTCCTCCTCCTAATCCCCCGGTGACATGTCCATCCTTGTCAGAGTGAGGCCTCAATTTGCCTTGGCAACAATTACAGGCCTAAATGGCGAGCAGGAGGTTTGCCTGTACTTGTCTGTGACCCCTATCCACTGTCTCCACAACCCTACCCTATGAGAAGAAGAGAATAAAGTCTTACCATCTCCTTGCTGCTGAGTAGATCTCAACCAGCAGAATTTAGAACCCAAATGCTGCCAATCCCTGATTGATGGGCAAGGCGGGAGCCTTTATGTTTAGAAAGAAAATCTGAATTAAAAGCTACCCTAATGGCAATCATATAACAAATGTTAATTGTCATAAATTCATCATTACCCAGTCTGACCTACTTATCACCCCAGAGCCTCAGCAATGTGATTAACTCTTGCCTGCCCGTGGGCAATTCGGGAGAGACAATATATGCTGGCCTGGCCAGCCCATGAACAAATAAAAACAAATGGCTCTTGAAGGTGCAAGAATATAAACTGGCTTAGCAGATAGTATTTCTCCTTTGTCTCTACATCTACCTAATTGTTTCCAGTCATTTCTGTGATCAAAAACTCATGTGGCTCTGAACCAGGTATTGTTTCTCAGCTGATTTATCAAGTATGTACCAATGCTTCATTGCATTTATTTATATTCTATTTTATTAATGCTTTATTTCATCAGAGCAAGCGCAGCACTCCAGTTAAAATTTGAAGTGTGCTCCGAGTTGAGAAATCACTTGGAACTGCTACCAAAAACTGGTTACATCCAAGCGCATTCCAACTTTAGTTTTCAACTCAAATTTCTACCCAGGTAAGAGCTTCACTAAAACATTGATGAGCACAAAATCAGCAACAGAAACATTTAAAAATAACCATACCTAGGAATTTGCAGCATCAACACAGACAATAAATTAGCAGATGGACAACTTGTATTCGTATAAATTTTTGAAGATAGAAAATATGGTATATAAACAAATATAGAAGTGGAACTGAATTACAGTGCTAAGCCCAAAGACCTGGCTATGAATATGGGTTTTAAAAGAAATTGAAGATGGATTGAAGAACAGGAGAGTTCCAGATATGATTTATAGGTAGATTGTTGTGTTCCCAATGCTGGAGGCTGTGGGGTGGTTGTGGGGAACATAGAAAGGCAAAGTGAGAGGACTGGAGGATACAATGGATGGCATAAAATATAATGACAAAGGATTGGGTGAAATCATAAAATGTGACAGTGTCACTTGTTACCAGTACACATGTCATACTCTATTGCAGTCAGAGTTTGACGTGATCACGCAACTTAAATACTATATTTTTAGTGTTATGCAGAGTCCCCATAGTTCCTTGCCAACAAGGTAGACGAGATGGTGAGGAAGGATTTGGCACATTTGCCTTCATTGGTCATAGGAGTTGGGATGATGTGTTATGGCTGATCAGGACATTGGTTTGGCCACTTTTGGAATACTGTGTACAATTCTGGTTGCCCTTCTTTAGGAAGGATGTTGTTAAATTTGAGAGGGTGCAAAAAATATTCGCAAGAATGTTGCCGGGACTGGTGGGTTTGAGCTACAGGGAGAGGCTGAATAGGTTGGGGCTAATATCCCTGGAGCATCAGAGACTGAGGGATGACCTTATAGAGGTTTATAAAATCATGAGGGGCATAGATAGGGTGAAAAACAAGGGTCTTTTTCATCGGTTGGGGGAGTCTAAAACTAGAAGACGTAGGTTTAAGGTAAGAGTTTAAAGAAATGAAAGGGACTTGAGGGGTAACTTTTTCATGCAGAGGATGGTGTGTGTATTGAACAAGCTGCCAGAGGAAGTGATGGAGGTGGGTACAATTACAACATTTAAAAGTCATCTGGATGGCTATATGAATAGGAAGGGTTTAGAGGGATATGGGCCAAATGCTGACAAATGGGACTCGGTCAGATTGGGATGTCTGGTCAGCACGAATGATTTGGACCGAAGAGTCTGTTTCCATGCTGTATGGCTCTACGTCTCCGTATACCAAAGAAGAAAGGACATGTTGGCAGCAAAGAACGCCGAAAGGGAAGTAATCCCTTTAAGAAGTTTTATCATCAATGATATTTTAACCCTTACTTACCATGCGACTATTCACATGCTAAGTAAAGGCATCTACCCATAACTGATTGATCAAGTTTGTTTTTTGATTTGCTGATGCTTAATTTCATGTTAATACAGAAATTAATTTTATTCTTACTGTTTTCTCAAAGTAACTGGCCTCCAATATTAAATTTCTGGAGTGTTAAAGTAGAATTTCAGAGATACACACAGAGACTAAGAGTATTTCATAATCCACAGTGTAACAGAGTGTAAACCAAAACAAATGTCCTGCTGTGTATCTAAATGCTGCAAGGGAGAATGAATCTTTTAGCAGTAATTGCTATTATTTTATTCCTCAATGCTTATTTTGTTGATAATCTTTCAAGTAAGATAATATTCTAAATTTATTACTTGGGTTCCACAGGGATCAATGCTGGGACCACAATTGTTCACGATATATATTAATGACTTGGAGGAAGGAAGTGAATGTACTGTAGCCAGATTTGAAGATGACATCAAAATAGGTGGAAAGGGGATTGCAAGAGGGATACAGTTTACAATGAGATATTGATAGGTTAAGAAAGTGGGAAAATAACTTGGCAAATGGTGTATAATGTGGGAAAATGTGATGTTGTTCATTTTGGAAGGGAGAGCAAAAGAACAGAATATTACATAACTGGAGAAAATTTGCAGAAAGCTGCAACATGAAGGGGATTCAGGACACTTACGCACAAAATACAGAAAACTAGCACAAAGGTCCACCAAGTAATCTGAAGGCTAATGAAATTTTGGCCCTTAATTCAAGGGGTTTGGGGTATAAGAGAAGGGAGGTTTTAGTGAAGGTTTTCAAGATGCTGGTGAGCATCTGGAGTACTGTCAGCAGTTTTTGTCCCTTATTTAAGGAAAGATATTATTTCATTGGAGTCTATTCAGAGAAGGTTCATAAGATGATCCCTTGCATGGTGCGGGAATTGTCTTATGAACAAAGGCTAGACAGGTTGAGACTCTATTCGTTGGAGTATAAAAAGTGAATGGTGATCTCATTGAAACATGTAGAATTCTTAAGGGGCAAGACAGGGTAGAAGCTGAGATGATGTTTCACCTCATGGGAGAGTCTAGGACCAGAGGGGTTAGTCTCAGAATAAAGGGGTGCCAATTTAAGACTGAAATGAGGAGGACTTTCTTCTCTCAGAGGATTGGAAGTCTTTTGATCTCCTTGCCACAGAGAGCTGTGGAGGCAGAGCCCTTGTGTACATTTAAGGCTGAGATAAATAAATTCTTCATCATTTGGGGAATCAAGAGTTATGGGGAAAATGCAGGAAAGTAGATATGAGGAATGTTGGATCAGCCATGATCCTATTGAATGATACAGCAAGCTCGAGGGGCTGAACAGTCTACTCTTGTTCCTATTTCTTATGGCCTTATAACGAACTGAGATCAAAACCAATGAAAGAAATTAATGAGTTGTGAAGACTAGTCTATTACCATGAAACATCTTGTTTTCATGAACTTACAGAATAACAAGAAAACAGTTTCATTGTACCCCAACAATTTAAGGTGTATTCACATATTTCTGCTTACAGGAAACACAGATAAAAGACAAATATAGGAAAGGTTGACCGTAGTATAGTTGGCATTTTATAGGTTCAGTGTATGTAGCCGTCAATCAATTCTTTGCTAGATATGAATTGTAAAACATTACTTTGCATTCCACTAGACGACATAGCTTTAGTTTTGTGTAGTTTATTTGAGTATATGCAAAGTAATCATAATTTGAAAGTAAATACACAAACCACTTAACCCAGATTTAAAATGATGTTATAACCAACAGCTATTATTATTTCTATTCAGACCACATTGACTATGAAATAAGATTTTAAATAAAAAGCAGGTGACTGAGGATGAAACTTCAGGCGCACCCAATAGGAATATGTGGAATAGAAGCCATTCCATCACTCTTCACTGTTTCTGCTCTGTAGTTCATCATGTGCTGACAACATTGAGATGAATAGAGTGGAATAAAGCTCTTGCTCAGGTAACAGCTTTACTCCACCCCTCTATCATTGTATACACTGCACCTAATGGCTGTGCCTAATTGCCTGTGGGAAAGTTGCACTGAACCACCTTTCTGAACCACTGCAATCAATGTGGTGGAGATTTTCACACAGTGCTGTTCGAAGGAAGTTCAAAGACTTTTACCCAGCAACATTAGAGGAACGGAGATGAAGTTCTAAATTAGGGTGTTATGTGGTTAAGAAAGGAACTTGCAGGTGGTGTTGTTCTGATGCATCTGCTGCCCTTGTTCTTTGAGGTTGTAGAGGTAATGATTTTGGATGATGCTGTTGAATGAGCTGTTGCAATGCATCTTGTAGATGGCACACACTGCTGCTACTGTACTGGTGGTGGAAGGAGTGAATGTTTTTGGGTGTGGTGCCAATTAATTGGGCTGCTTTGTCCTGGATGTTGTTAAGCTACTTGAATGTTGTTTGTGCTGCATTCATCCAGGTAAGTGGAGAGTTCCATTACACTCCTCACTTGACCCTTCCAGATGGTGAACTGGCTTTGGGGAGTTGCAACGTGAGTTACTCACTGCAGAATTGTAAGCTTCTGACCTGCTTTTGCTGTGTATGAACACAAATTGCTTCAGTACCCGCATCATTGCAAATGATGCTGAATACTGTGCAATCATCAATGAAAATCCCACTTTGGACCCTATGAAGGAGGGAAGGTCATTGTTAAAGCAGCTGAAGATAGTTGTCCTGAGAACAGTACCCTGAAGAACTCCTGAACTGATGTATCGGGACTGATATGATTGGTTTACAACATCCACATTCCATCATGCTTTGTGCTAGGTATGATTGCTACCAGCAGAGGATTTCTCCTGATTGATGCCACACTCGATTAAAAGGACAGTCACTCTGAGCTCACCTCTGGAGTTTAGCTCTTTTATCCATGTTTGGACCAACGCTGTATGTGATAAGGAGCTGGGTGGCCCTGGCAGAACTCAAACTGAGCATCAGCCATGTATTAAATAAAAACTGGATGAACTGTGGATGTGTAAATCAGAAACAAAAACATACGTTGCTGGAAAAACTCAGCAGGTCCAGCAGCATCTGTGAAGCGAAATCAGAGTTAACATTTTAGGTCCAGTGACACTTCCTCAGAACTGATGGTAGCTAGGGAAAAGGTTGCTTTTTATGCAGAAGATAAGGTGGGGTGAAGTGTGTAAGGAGTAAATGATAGGTGGAGATAGAGGCTAAAGAGAGAGAAAAACAGTTGGACAGACAAAGGAATGGATAACAATCAGCCAAGGAAAATGAATGGCTGTTAATGGGGATTGTTGTTGTCTAACAAGGGGTAGTATATAATAGCAAACCATGTGATAACAAGGCCTGGTGTGTGGGAGTTGGGATAAGGACGTGGGAGAAGGTGCCTCAAAGCCTAAAACTGTTGAACTTGATATTGAATCCAGAAGTAGAGTTCTCAAGTGGACAATGAAGTGCTGTTCTTCCAGTTTGTGCTGAGTCTCGCTGGAGTACTGTAGCAAGCCTAAGACAAAGAGTTTGGCCAGGGAACAATGTGGTGTGTTGAAATGACAGGCAACTGGAAGCTCAGGGTCTTTTTTGCGGGCAGAACATAGATGTTCTGTGACATGGTTGCCCAATCCACGCTTCGTTTCCCTAATGTAGAGGAGACCACTTTGTGAGCGGTGAATGCGGTAGACTAGATTGTGAGAAGTGTAGGTAAAGTGCTGCTTCACCTGGAAGGTGTGTTTGGGGTCTTGGATACTGAGGAGGGAGGAAGTAAACGGGCAGATCTTACACCTTATGAAGTTGGAGGGGTAGATCCAGTGGGGCTGTGGTGGGTGTTGAGAGTGAAGGAGCTGAGGACTAGGGTGTTCCAGAGGGAACAGTCCTTGTGAAAGGCTGACAAGGGAGGGGAGGGAATTATGCGTCTGGTGGTGGCATCTCGCTGGAGGTGGTGGAAATGGCAGTTAATGATCCTCTGGATGTGGATGCTGGTGGGATGGTAGGTGAGGACAAGGGGGGCCATATTGCTGTTGTGGAAGGGAAGAGGAGGAGGTATCATGCTAACAGTTTTGCTGGTGTGGTCAGAGCAGAACTGAAGTGTATTACCTTAAAAGTAAAGAAAACACAAACTGTTTCTGTCTTCTCTCTCTGTAGTGTTTGGGATGAGATTTCTGATTAGGCCTGTTACCCTGGACCCATCAGGGAGCCCTGGCTGACAGATATAAACAGGAGTCTCAGAGATTCTCTTCATTCTAGGGACTGGCTCTGAGCTAGCTGGTCAGAGTCCATGTATGTTGCACATGTAAATAAAGGGTGACTTGGTGAAGGAATACCAGTCTCCGTTTTAGTTATTTCAGTGGCAACGAGAGAAAACAGTACGCTCCTGAAGAAAATTCACTCACAACAGTCATCTTTGAGTTGGGGTAAGCATTTCTGGCATTATGCCTTTATTTGGGAAGCTTGACTCATTTGATCCTGCCTTTGAAGACTAGGCCCCGTTTGTGGACAACAAAAAATGTTGAAGGCAGGCTTAAACAAACAGCCTACAGCTTCACTCGATACCAAACTGACCCGGTCCTTGTTTGATTGTAGGACGACCCGTCATGCAACAACAGGGATAGCTCCAGCAGAGTTGCTGATGGGGAGCAGACTGTGCCAGGTTAAACCTGATATTCCAAGACCTGGGGGAAGGGTAAAATGACATCAGAAACGCCAATGCCAGCCACATGTCTCCTCTAAGCGGGAGAGACAATTTACTTCAGAGGACAAAGTTTGGTGTCAAAACCACAGAAATGACCCTGCGTGGGTATGAGGCAAGGTCAACAGGAGGTCAGGTCCGTGACAGACAAAGTTGAATAGGTGAGGCAGTCCTGAACAAACGTGGATCACATGAAAGCTGCTACCTGTCAAAAGGCGCAGGAGTAAAACATTCCCAACACCTCAGAACAACCAGAAAGACTGTCAGAAACCGTGGGTTCTCCCCCTCCACCTAGTGTCAAAGAAAGCTCAGAGTCTGAGATGGATGCAGCCAATGTCGCAGTCCCGATTCTGCTACCACCAGCAGATAAGGACGAATTTCTTCCAAGATGCTCAGGACACAAGACACACGCTACAGTCTGGTACACGCCACCCATGTCTGAGTCAGAGTTGGAGGAACCAGACCTGGTGCAAAAACGTCCCAGGAAGAGCTACAAGAAAAAATAACAGGCCTACATCCATGGACTTGGAGGGTGTGGGGACATAGTGATTTGAACAAGGGCCAGGTGGACCTCATTGGGTATGAGATCCCTGATTGAGGTTGCTAACTTTGGCTAATCAGGGAACCTTTGCTGACAAATATACTCAGGAGTCTCAGAGATTCTCCTCATTCTAGGCTCAGGCTCTGACCTGGCTGGTCAGATTCCATGCACAGTGCACATGTAAATAAAGGGTGCCTTGATGAAGGGATATCAGTCACCATGGAGTTATTTCAGTCAGCCACCTGCCTACCCCCACAACACTTCCCCAAACCTGATCACAGCTTTGCATTTAATTTTGAAATGTAGAAATGACTGAATTTACTAGAGCTATCAAACAAAATGGATAAGCATCGTCGTGATTTGAACCATTTGCTCATATGCTGGGAAACTGAGCGCAGCTTGAACTCTTCTTCACTCCCGTCACCACCTGTTTCACATCGTTCAACCCAGTATGTCATTGGTCAATTTGTTATCAACTCTTATTGTAATGAATTCATCATTCACTAAAATTGTAGCATCCACTGACAGGTGTCTTTTTATTGGGACAATGTTCATTTTCATGACTGCATTTCAATGTGTTTGTTGTATTGATCAAATTAGAATGAAACTAGTTGAACAGCATTCAATTTTGTTTGAGATTTTACAATAATTAATTCCTGACTGGCAGTAGTGTTTTGACACAAAAGCAAAGTAGAACAAAATTATATATTTGTGAGGCATATTGTAAGTTTGGACATTTTTTTCTAGATTAGAAATTGACAAAATATCATTTTTTACATTTTATGTTTTTTTTGTTAGGACTGCAAATGGCAATGGATATTTCAAAGTTATGTTATCTATTTCAGGCAATCTTTAGCGGAAGATGCTAAAAGATATTTTAACGAGGGAACAAGAGTCCTGGAAGCTCCGATGAACATATTGGTAGCAAATCAGGTTACTATTAATTTTTTGTGATGTGCTAAAACAGTGTCCACCCAAAACGTGAATGTTTACTCTTGTCAATTAAATCGTTAAGATTAGCAATTGATCAAAAAATTGCGATACTTCTCAGTGCATTTAACAGTCCATGAACACTGTTGCAAAATCAGTACAAAGCAATTGTAATTTTGCAGTGACTCTTTCTTTGCAAAGTACGTCTCTAAGGCTCAAATTGACTTTGAAATTAAGTATACTCAAACTCCTGCCTCCAGGGAGATACCCTCCTCCATACTCCATGATATGGCTACAGCTACGTTGGAAGTGAAGTAGTTGGTACAAAGTAAAACATATCTTTCACCACAGAATGACTTACATTCTACAACATGGAAACAGGTGTTTTACCCAATCAATCAGTTTATTCTGCATACACGCCATATTTCTACTCCCATATTGCAACCTGTTCAGATATCCCTCTATCCCCAATCTAACTTGTTCCAAGTATATATTTTCAACTTGTTTCCTAAATTGCTTGTAAATTGCTTATCAACTAAAAATCAGATAGATTCTATAAATGGTAGGCGATCTATTCGTCCTGGCCACTCCCCAAGCAATTAAGACAAATATCTGCCTTTGGTCAGTCTCTGCTTCAGCCAATAATACCAACAGTAAATTCCACAATTCAACCCACTTCAGTGTATTGATCTTTGTAATTTAAAGGTGGCCAATAGGGCTAACATATGTTGTCCATCCTTAATTGTCTTTGAAAGTGATGCTGCACTGTCTTCGTGATCCTCTGCTGTTCATATCATGTAGGTGCACTCACAATATTGTCAAAGAGGCAGTTCCAGTATTTTAACCTGCTGACTTTTTGAAGCACTGATAATATGATTCTAAGTTAGGATGCTTAGTAACATGGAGTGAAACTTGAAAGTAGTTGATTCCGATGTGCCTGTTGTCCTTTCCCTTCGAGATGAAAGAAGTCACAGGTTTGGAAAGTGCTGTTGAAGGAACCTTGGCAAGTTGCAATGCAATCATCTTATTTCTGATTTCTTGTTCTTAATTTCTAACATCTCAACTTGTATCTTGGTTTCCTTGTTCTAAGTCCCTCAGACACAATAAAGTCAGTTTTCATCTGCTGTGTTCTATTTCTTCATAATCTGCTAAGTCTCTATCAAATCATTCCTGTTTCCTAATGATAACAGAGATAACAAGGTGTAGAGCTGGATGAACACAGCAGGCCAAGCAGCATCATAGGAGCAGGAAGGCTGACGTTTCGGGCCTAGACCCTTCATCAGAAATGGGGGAGGGGAAGGGGGTTCTGAAATAAATAGGGAGAGAGGGGGAGGCAGATAGAAGAGGGATAGAGGAGAAGATAGGTGGAGAGGAGACAGACAGGTCAAAGAGGCGGGGATGGAGCCAGTAAAGGTGAGTGTAGGTCGGGAGGTAGGAAGGAGATAAGTCAGTCCAGGGAGGATGGACAGGTCAAGGGGGCGGGATGAGGTGAGTAGATAGGAAATGGGGGTGCGGCTTGAGGTGGGAGGAGGGGATAGGTGGGAGGAAGAACAGGTTAGGGAGGCGGGGACGAGCTGGGGTGGTTTTGGGATGCAGTAGGAGGAGGGGAGATTTTGAAGCTTGTGAAAACCACATTGATACCATTGGGCTGCAGGGTTCCCAAGCAGAATATGAGTTGAGGTTCCTGCAACCTTCGGGTGGCATCGTTGTGGCACTGCAGGAGGCCCAGGATGGACATGTCATCTGAGGAATGGGAGGTGGAGTTGAAATGGTTCGCGACTGGGAGGTGCAGTTGTTATTGCGAACTGAGCGTAGGTGTTCTGCAAAGCGGTCCCCAAGCCTCCGCTTGGTTTCCCCAATGTAGAGGAGGCCACAACGGGTACAGCGGATGCAGTACACCACATTGGCAGATGTGCAGGTGAACATCTGCTTGATGTGGAAAGTCTTCTTGGGGCCTGGGATGGGGGTGAGGGAGGAGGTGGGGGGCAGGTGTAGCCCTTCCTGCGATTGCAGGGAAAAGTGCCGGGTGTGGTGGGGCTGGAGGGGAGTGTGGAGCGGACAAGGGAGTCACGGAGAGAGTGGTCCCTCCGGAAAGCAGATAA
>NC_063362.1:2563369-2616705 GCF_021869965.1 Rhincodon typus
GAGGACGAGGGGGATTCTTTTTTGGTTGTTATTGTGGGGACGGGGTGTGAGGGATGAACAACCAAAAAAGAATCCCCCTCGTCCTCACGTACCACCCCACCAACCTCTGGATCCAACGCATCATCCTCCGACACTTCCGCCATCTGCAATCCGACCCCACCACCAAAGACACTTTTCCCTCCCCAACCTTATCTGCTTTCCGGAGGGAACACTCTCTCCGTGACTCCCTTGTCCGCTCCACACTCCCCTCCAGCCCCACCACACCCGGCTCTTTTCCCTGCAACCGCAGGAAGTGCTACACCTGCCTCCACACCTCCTCCCTCACCCCCATCCCAGGCCCCAAGACGACTTTCCACATCAAGCAGATGTTCACCTGCACATCTGCCAATGTGGTATACTGCATCCGCTGTTCCCGTTGTGGCCTCCTCTACATCGGGGAAACCAAGCGGAGGCTTGGGGACCGCTTTGCAGAACACCTACGCTCGGTTCGCACTAAACAATTGCACCTCCCAGTTGCGAACCAGTTCAACTCCCCCTCCCATTCCTCAGACGACATGTCCATCCTGGGTCTCCTGCACTGCCACAACGATGTCACCCGAACATTGCAGGAACAGCAACTCATATTCCGCTTGGGAACCCTGCAACCCAATGGTATCAATGTGGATTTCACAAGCTTCAAAATCTCCCCTCCCCCTACCGCATCCCAAAACCAGCCCAGCTCGTCCCCGCCTCCCTAACCTGTCCTTCCTTCCACCTATCACTTCCTCCCACCTCAAGCCGCACCCCCATTTCCTATCTACTAACTTCATCCCGCCCCCTTGACCTGTCCGTCCTCCCTGGACTGACCTATCTCCTCCCTACCTCCCCACCTACACTCACCTTTACTGGCTCCATCCCCGCCTCTTTGACCTGTCTGTCTCCCCTCCATCTATCTTCTCCTCTATCCATCTTCTATCCACCTCCCCCTCTCTCCCTATTTATTTCAGAACCCCCTTCCCCTCCCCCATTTCTGATGAAGGGTCTAGGCCCGAAACATCAGCCTTCCTGCTCCTCTGATGCTGCTTGGCCTGCTGTGTTCATCCAGCTCTACACCTTGTTATCTCGGATTTTCCAGCATCTGCAATTCCTACTATCCTAATAACACCCCACTTTCTCAAGTGTCTTTGTGTTTGTTTTGCCTCGTATGAGATGGTAACATATGAATTTGCACTGCAGTTCTCTGTTAAGCCAAAATCCTTCTGCTATCATGGAGTCCAAAACTGCACACATTGTTGTGATAAATACAAAGTTCCGTGGATGCTGGAGATCTCAAATAATGACAGAAAATGGTGGAGAAATTCAGCAGGTCCGGCAGTATCTGTGGGAAAAGAAAGTGTTGACATTTCAAGTCAAATATGACTCTTCCTTAGAACCAGTTCTGGTTAACTCTCTATAGTATTATGATTATCATCTTTCAAAAGTTTTACATACAGTAGAATCACCATTATGTCTTTGCTATTCTTGCCGTAAAAATCAATTTGACAACACTACAGTTGTAGAATCACTGAATTTTTCAGCACAGGAGGCCTTTTAGACCTATACTGGTCTTCTAAAAGACCAATATGCCTTTGTCCGTATCCTTTTACATACTTTTTAACTATCCATCCGTATCCCTTTAAAGCTTATCACAAGTTTTGCTTCCACGACTTCTCTTAAAAATTCTCTGTAAAAGTCTAATTTTTATGGTAATCTAAAATGTTATACATCACAGTTTTTGATTTACCCATCTGTGCAAGCCTATTCTTTATTTAGCTTATTAAAGCACTCCTCAGTTTTGAACTACTCTATGAGATCTCGTGTTAACGTTCTGTAGTTGAAGAAAGCCCTAGTCTCTGTCCTCTCTTATCATAATCAGAACCACTCTTCCTCATTTACTGTTATATGACAATACTGGATGTTCACCCACTTAACATAGAACATTCTGCACACTCCTTCATTCCCCGCCCCCACACCCTCATAGTGGTTCCAGCTGACTACCACTGTTTACATCCTCCATGTGTCAGAGTGATTGTCAGTAAATTCCCACTACCAGGATCAGGACACAGGGCAGCGTAAGCTCTGTCATAATTACCATGGTTCAAGAAATTCGAGGGCCATAATCTCCTGGTATCGTTTCATTGATGGGAAAAGCAAGGCAAAAGGAATGTAAAAAGACTGCTCTATGTGCTATGGCGTGGAGCAGCTGTATCTCTGCCTCCTCACACTAACTAGTATTTAATCTACATAAACAGTCTCAGCACTGGGCGCTCAGTAACCCAGCCATCGCACACCTCCCCTCCCCTCTGCCCCTTCCACACTCCTGCCACAAGCCCTGGGATCAATAACTAATTTTGGAAGCTGATTAGGTTGCAGTGGGGGAAGTGGGTTTGGACTGAAATCTCGCCAGAGGACACAATCAGCTACTAATAAGTGCCGTATAGCTCAACTAATGGCATGGCAATAGAAAGTACAGGAAAGAGTGAGGGAAACATAGATATAGCTTGCTACAAACAATTGGATTTTACCTCCAATCCTTCATAGAAATTCCAAACCAAAATGAGTTTTCATGGTACATCATTACTTCTAGTATTTTGAATAAGTAAATCAAAAATTTAGTTCCTATGTTGGTGTAAGGGGAGAGGTTTTTTGAATTGCGATGGCTGTGTACAAAAAAATAAGTTGACATCCACACTAGAAATGACCCATAGGATCTCAGTAATTTTTGGTTAGATTAAGGATTGGACAACAACTGAACTTCTGAAGGAAAATATCAAGTTTATGTTTTATTACTCTATCTTTCACTTTCTCTTGTTCTCTGGAGTTTCTTGTTGCTTTAGAAAGACCATAATTTTTAGAAATTCCAAATAATTCTTCTCAAAGACACTCATGCGATTTACCTTTCTTTTAGACTAGACCAATTCCTTTCACTGTTCATGCCATTGTCACCAGTTCAGACTTGGAGATTGATCGTCAAACGATTGACTTTGGTTATTGTTCGATCTATGAGTCTGTGTGGACTACTATCAGCCTCACAAACAAATCAATCCTGAGCCAGGAATATGGATTTGTTGATATTCCAGAGGTAAGAGAAAAGTTATTGAATTTCAGTCCTATTGATGTGATATTTAACAATAAATAAAATGAAATGCAGGATAAAGCGTAACCTTTTGACTAAATATAGTGGGTCCATGGCCGCTTCTGTCAATGGTTCTTCATGCTGACTTGATGGGAGGTCCTGCACAGGCCTCTTGTTATTTGGTCCAATAATGTCATTGAAGTCTAATCAGCATGTTTTAAACAAGGATCCCATCAATTTCCTTAGGTCATCCCTTTTTATCTGCTTCCCAGCACAACATAAATTTGTAGCACCAAACTTTATAATGAGCCTTCAAATCTAATTTGTTGAGAATGGACCCTTGAAAAATCTAAAAATAAGGGTTCTGATGGTGGTGCAGTATCCCATTCATACAAGGCAGTAGGAAAGGTTGCTTTGTTTGAAATGTTGTTTTCATTAGAAAATATTTTTCAGTTTTTTGGCATCAAAAGACAGAGCTCTTTAATGACCAATAACAGGGATCAATATTCCCTGATAATATCACAAGCACATACAATAACCTGGACTCTTAATCCAAGCTTTATTTTACACTGTAAAGGGAATATTACTAACAGCTAACAGAATAGACTTTGTGTAACATTAACCTGTTAGGATTTGGAATTACAGTTTTCTGGATTATTTCAATAATTGTTGATCGGTAATATACAATTTTCAGCAGTGTTATTACGATCCCTATTGTGGGTTATATTAAGGCTTAAAAATGTAGAGATAACAAGGTGTAGAGCTGGATGAACACAGCAGCCAAGCAGCATCAGAGGAGCAGGAAAGCTGATGTTTCGGGCCTAGACCCTTCTTCAGAAAAAGGGTTTTTGGGTTTTAAAGGTTTTCTGAAGAAGGGTCTAGGCCCGAAACGTCAGCTTTCCTGCTCCTCTGATGCTGCTTGGCCTGCTGTGTTCATCCAGCTCTACACCTTGTTATCTCAGATTCTCCAGCATCTGCAGTTCCTACTATCTCTTAAAAATGTAGAGATTTGGTTTCAGTTTAAGGTGAATTGGAGGATGATTCCTTTATTGTCCCACTCCTCCACTGGTTACAACAAAACTTGACTTTAAAAATATGAGGTGATATTGCCATTTATATATTAGATATATCAAATTATTTATAGCTCAGTATCAAAAACAAGTAAGCCCACTTCCTTATGTAACAAAGAGTTGGCTTACTCCAAACAAAACTTAATGTTGTAAAGATTATTCACAAAATTGTTTATACTGTGCAAATTTATGTAACTACCATTCTTGAGAATTAGTGTACACACATACATACACAGGTCTGGGGAAAGATATAAAAACTCTGCAGAGGGCTATCTTTAAAGTGCTTTATTTGCCAACTAACAATAAATTCACCAAAAAGGACTGTTCACAGATTGTCCCAAATGCTGGTGTGCGACTGAAGTCACCTTCCACATAAACTGGTGGCTCTGGGATTTCTTCCTGGATCAGGTATAGCTGGCTGATTTTTTTTATCATGAGAGTAGGACTGATTCAGAATTCTCTCTTAAGAACTCTCCACTTGCAGTGTTGAGCTATCCAATGTTGTTGCAGATAGATTATCTCTCTGACATCTATGTTCAAATCCCAATATCTTATTACACTAAAAATATGGACCATGTGACTTCTCTCTGAAAATATTGTACACTCAGTGGGCTGAATTTTCTCAAAAATCAGCTCATTGGCAATTTTGGAGGGTTTCCCTCTGAAGCCCATGCAACTTTTCTCTCACAATATTACGGTGCTCAACTCATTGAGTGTGCACCATGCCTCCACAGCTATCTTGCTGTTGGCAGCAGTGAAATGCTTGTCAGGGACAGACCTTATAGCGTTCATATCGCAGGCATCAATCTTTAAATCCAGCAACTGGGGTATGTCAAACACTGCCAGACTGGTCTGAATTAATCACCAGGGTTAGTGCAGTGCCCTTGATTTGCAGGAATGAAACCAATGCCACAAGAAACATAATGACCTTCTGCCCTCCACAGGGTGAAGTACTTCTCTCTGATCTTCTTAAGATCTTCTGTCTGCTACCTCACACTCACTCTAACTGTGCCATTTCTCCCACCAAGGCCCATAATCCACCAACTGCACTATTTCATGCCGCAATGGCCCTTAACCCATACCAACCTCCCAAACTACTAACCCATCCTGTCCTCTGCACTTCATACCTGCTCATTGAGACAAACATAGAACATAGAACAGTTCAGCACAGTACAGGCCCTTCAGCTCACGATGTTGTGCTGACCTATTATCCTACTAAGATCAAACTACCCTGCATACCCTACATTATACTATCATCCATGTGCCTATCCAAGAGTCGCTTAAATGTCTCTAATGTATCTGACTCCACTACCACCGCCGGCAGCGCATTCCACAGGCCCACCACTCTCTGTGTAAAGAACCTACATCTGACATCTCCCCTACACCTTCCTCCAGTCACCTTAAAATTATGACCCCTCGTAATAGTCATTTCCACCCTGGGAAAAACTCTCTGGCTATCCACTCTATCTGTGCCTCTCATCACAAGTAACCACCTTTCCTAACAGACAAAGGACCTGCCCCTTGACTGACCATAGTGCCCTGAACTGGTCTAAAGACTGCTCCCCTTAGACTTTCAGACATAGCCATTTGGCTGAAGCACATAGAGTCATAGTCATAGAATTATACAGCACAGAAACAAACCCTTTGGTCCAACTCGTCCGTGCCAACCAGACATCCCAACCTGACGTAGTCTCATTTGCACTGTATTTGCCGTGTAAGTTGCTCCCATATGCTGTGAGAGTGATATTGACATAGTACAATGCCAGTCAATAAAATGCCCATCCCCTTGACTGTTCATTGCTGGCAAACAGTTCAAACTGCCTAGCTTTCTATCTGCTCTAAAAGGCAAGACAAGACAAAGCAGAGATGCTTTGACATCCAGTGAGCACAAGGTGAGTGAGTGCAAAAGACAGCGAGTTAACAGCTGTAAGATGCACCCAGCTGTGATCATGAGTTGGCTCTCTGTTCCTATGTGCTAAGCAGCCTGGCAGTACCATTGCAGTGAGACATGTCAGTCAGCTCCAAAGTACAGTAGTAAAGCACTGAACTGCATTGTACCATGCTAATGTGATGAGGCTTGTGCTTTGCCAATGCCAACCATTGTGAATGAAGGGTGCGGGCAGTTGCTGCCCATGGACCATACCCTGAGATGTTGGGATATTACACAATATGGATGCTTGGAGAAGAAGCCATGAACAACATAAAACAGTACAGCACAGGAACACATATCTGTGCTGACCATGATGCCATTCTAACCTAATCCCATCTACCTACTCCTGGCATGTCATGCTTTATTCCCTGCCTGTTTATGTTTTTGTCTAAATACCTCTTAAATGTTGCTATCGTATCTGCTTCTACACCTACCCTGGCAGTGCATTCCAGGTATCTACCACTCTATATAAAAAACCTGCATCAGACGTCTCCTTTCAACTTTCCTGCTCTCACATTAAACCTAGTCTCCTAGTATTTCATATTTCCCCTCTGGGAAAAATACTCCAGTGATCCACCCTATCCATGATACATCTATGAAGATGCAGAGGATTTGGGAAGAGTTTTAAATGAATTCTTTACCTCCATATTCATAAAGGATGATGTGGATATAGTAGTCCAAGAGGAGCAGTGTGAAATATTGGATCAAATAATTATAACAATACAGGAAGTGTTAGAGAAGTTGAAATCCTTGAAAGTGGATAAGTCACCAGGGCCAGATAAATTGTCCCCAAGGACATTGAAGGAGGTAAGAGAGGAAATAGCAGATGCTCTGAGGGTTATTTTCCAGTCTTCACTCGACACAGGTAAGGTGTCGGAGCGCTGCAGGAATGCAAATGTTGTTCCTTTGTTTAAAAAGGGTACAAAGGAAATGCGAAACAATTATAGACCGGTTAGTCTTAGATAGGTGGTGGGCAAATTGTTAGAATCAATCCTCAGAGGTCAGATAATAGTCACTTAGAAAGATATGGACTAATCAAGGATAGTCAGCATAGCTTTGTTAAGGGAGGGCCATGCCTTATAAATTAGATTTAATTCTTTAAGAAAGTGACAAGGAGGATTGATGAGGGTAGTGCAGTGAATATTGTCTACATGGATTTTAGTAAGGTATTTGCCCACATGGTAGACTGGCCAAAAAAGTAAACACCCTTGGGATACAGTGTAATGTGTTGAATTGGATTCAGAGTTGGCTTAGTAACAGGAAACAAAGAATAGAAAACTATTTCAAGTTGAGTTCCACAGGGCTCGGTGTTAGGACCCGCTGCTATTTGTTTTATACATTTACGATTTGGACTTGAACGTTGGGGCACATTGGGAAATTTGCAGATGACACAAAAATTGGCCATGTAGTAGAAAGTGTAGAGGATAACTGTAAGCTCCAAAATGATAGGGATGAGTTATTAGAATGGGCAGGAAAGTGGCAGATGGAGTTCAACTTTAATAAGTGTGAGCTGGTACATTTGGAAAGATCAAACCTACAAAGGGAATTCACAATAAATGGACATGTACTGAAGAAAATCTAAATAAATGATAACAAGCTAAGAATAGGAGAACACATGTGAGCTGGACTGAATGCAACCCATATAGTGTGATAATGGACCTAGGAGTATGTGAGAATGGAGTATGTGAGAAGCAACCCATGTCAAAATAGGTCTAGATGTTCAGTGGGTAAAAAAAATGGAAGAATGGAATCAGGCTTTATAGTTATTGAACTTGATGCTGAGTCCTAGAGGCTGCAGGGTAACATTCCGCTAAACCTCTTTTGCACCCTCTCCAAGGGGACACAAAGATCCTGTCAAAGCCCCAGCAATCTCCTCCTTTAATATCATGGGATGGATCCCATCAGGCCTTAGGGACTTACCTAACTTAATGTTTTTCAAGACACTCAACACTTCTTCCTTCTTAATATCGACATGCCCTAGAATATCAAAATACCCCTCCCTAATTTTACCATCATCCATGTCCTTCTCTTTGGTGAATACCAATGCAGAGTACTCATTAAAGAGCTCATCCACTTCCTCTGGCTCCATTCATAAACTCCCTCCTTTGTCCTTGAGTGTACCTGCTCTTTCCCTACTTACCCTCTAGCTCCTAATATACGTATAATACGCCTTGGGATTCTCGTTAATCCTACTTGCCAGGCGATTTCATGGCCCCTTTCGTGCCTCCCAATTCCTTGTTTAAGTTCTTTCCTGCTTCCTTTATGTTCCTCAAGGGCCATGTCTGATTTGTTTCCTAAACCTTACATATGCTTCCTTTTTCTTTTTGACTAAATTTTTTACTTCTTCTCGCCATCCTGGGTTCCCAAATCTTGCTATTGTTGTGAAATTGGGTAGAGTATTTGATGTTTGTAAAATGATAGGGGGAAGAGTGTGTGGTCCCTTTAAAAGATAATATGATTTTTTAGGCTTGGAGATTTTTTTTAAAGTCTGCAGACAGCAGCAGATACACAGAGAGTTCTTGAAATTAAAACTTTGTATCATTGCCTGTTAGCAGGCAAAGCAGCATTTTTACCAAGACAACAGGTTTTTGAATTTAGCCAATTAATTTAAACCAGGCCCTAGATACCAAAACCGAATTAAATTTAAATCTGATGGTTTTGACAACCTAGAATCAATCCTATTGTAAGAAATTAATGGGTCATCAAGGGTATAAAAGAAGAGGGCATTTGAAAATCAGTGTGAGAGCAACTGCAATCGGAATAGAGTTAATAACCAGCAGCTCAAAAGAGAAAATCACTTGCTGTCACGGAACACTCCAAGCTCTCACAGTAACCGTCTTCTAAATAAAGATATAGCAGCACTCTTAGCTAATGTTCCTGACACAGTAATTCAGTGGAGAAAGGTGTTGCAGACTGAGGATCAGCGGACATGGTGTGGAACATTCCAGAAGACATATCCTGTCTGTACTTTTGAGAGACTATGTTTTAAGTTTCTTTTAATTAATTTGGCTTATATAAGTGGGACTTATATTTATTGAAACAGCATAGTTAGTAGTTAAGGGTGAATTGTTCAGTTTGATCGTAGGTCTGTTGCTTTGTTCACTGTTAGAGTTATATAAATAAATTGTTACTTGTTGATTATACAGTGAGTGAAAGGATTTCATTTCAGTTAACCAATCCTTTATAACAGTTTGGGAAGTGAGAGGCAGGTTATACCACTTTTCACACTTCCTTTAAACAGATTATGAGATGAGGTGAGCTTCTCTGCACGTTTCAGTTTTAGTTATAAAAGGGGGTTGACCTCTGCTTCATAACACTATCCTTATCTTTCATCCTCACAGGAGCATGCTGGTCCTGAACTCTGATCAACCAGCCTTTAAAAGACTCCCACACATCAGATGGATTTTCAGATATACCCTGGCACTGAGAGAGTTCTAGCCAATACTAGGAAGTTAAAATTACTGTCTAATAACACCCCTGTTGTTTTTACATCCTTCCATGATCTGCCTACATAACTGTTCCTCTATCTCCTGCTGGCTATTGGGAGGCCTATAGAAAACTCCACCTTTCTTATTCTGAGTTCTACCCATAAGGCCTCATTGGTTGGGCCCTCCAAGATGTCCTGTCTTAGTGCATCTGTGACATTCTCCTTAATCAGTAATGCAACTCTTCCAGCCCTTTTACATCCTCTCTATCCCACCTGAAACATCTAAACTCTGGAACATTAAGCTGTCAGTCCTACCCTTCTCTGAACCAAGTTTCTGTAATGACTATAACATCACAGTTCCACATTCTAATCCAGACTCTAAACTCATCTGCTTTACCCGTTATACTCCTTCTTTAAAATAAATACTCTTCAGACTGCCACTCCCACTGTGTTCATTAACCTGGCCCTGCAGGTTCTTCCTATTAGACTTACTTAACTTCTACCTTCTCCTCAATCATTCCATATGCTGACCTACTGCTCTGGTTCCCAGCCCCTGCCACACTAGTTTAAACTCTCCAAAGTGATGCTAGCAAACCTCCCTCCAAAGATATTGCTTCCCCTCCAGTTTGGGTGCAACCTGTCGTTCTTGTACAGGTCTCACATGTCCTGGAAGACATCCCAATGATCCAGATACCTGGAGACCTCCCTCCTACATTTGCCCTTTAGCCACGCATTCAACTGTGCTATCTTCTTATTTCTGGCCTCACTAGCTGGTGGCATAGGGAGCACTCTCAAGATTACAACCCTACAGGATCCTGCTTTTTAACTCTGTCTAGCTCCCTAAATTTCCTTTGTGATCTCACTTCCTACCTTTGTCTGCTCATTCCCCTTTCAGAATGTCCTGTGCCTGCTAAGATACATTGTTGATCCTGACACCAGGGAAGCAACACACCATCCTGTTGTCTTACACGTGGCCACAGAAATGCCCATCTGTGCGCTGACTATAGAATCCCCTATCACTACTGCTCACCTACACTTCAATCCTCCCTGCTGTACAACAGAGCCAGTCGTGGTGCCACTGATCTGGCTGCTGTTGTTTCTTTCCACTGAGAGGCCATCAACCCCCCACAACTGTATCCAAAATAACATGTTTGTGAGGTAAATAACCACAGTTGGCACTGTACTGCCTGAAAAAATTGTTTTTATTTTCTCAATGTTGAGAATCTCCTTATTTCATGCTCACCATTATTTCCAACCTTTCCTGCTATTGTCCACATTGTTCAGAAGCTGAGAAACTTCAGCCCATTATCTGCCTGTTCTATGTACCTGTTTAGTTATTATTGTGTACATTTATTTTGCTCAGATTTATCAGGTAAAGGTTCTCTTAGGGTTTCCAACTAATCCTGGAGTTCTACCACTTATTTTCTTACCCTCAGTTCTCCATGCATTCTGTTAAGTGATTATAGTCTATCAAGCTAGATCCTAATAAACAAATTGTCCAGTATTCTGAACACTGGCATCATAACAGAAGTGATCATTCACATAATACTTCACACAAGAGCCACACATGCTTATCTGTTAGTACTTGAACTACTAATTAAAGAACTCCAAAAAATCAGATTACATTTGTAGTGATGCAAAGATTTTTTTTTAAAAATTACTTTTTGAAATAACTGCATAGAGGCTGGTATCACCTTACCAAGTCACCCTCTATTTATTTGTATGGCATGGCAAGCCAGCTTGGAGTCAGTCCCCTGAACTGAGGAGATTCTAAATCTCCTGGTTATATTGATCAGCCAGGGCTTTCCTGATTGGCCTAGGTAAACAACCCCAATCAAGGATCTCATCGTCAACGCGATCCAGCTGGTTCCAATCACTACACTTTTATTATTGTGCTTAAACTTGTCTTAGCATGTAGTCCTCAGCTCATGACACTGAATGTAAAATTTGATGCAGTAAAGCTCAAGGCTAGTTTGCTTGACCCAAAACATTAATTCTGATTTCTCTCCACAGATGCTGCCAGACCTGCTGAGCTTTTCCAGCAATTTCTGTTTTTGTTTCTAGTTTGTTTACTTGTCACTTTTTCTGTTTTTTACAGTATGTGGAGGTGCAACCTAATGATGGTTTTGGTGTACTTTTACCTCTGGAAACTCTGAATATTGACATTATGTTCAAAGCCAAACAAGCCAAAGAATATGCCTTTGAGTTGATTTGCAAGTCTGAAATTAACAGGTAAGCAAAGCTAATATGGAGTATCTGCTTCTAACTAGGACAGGTTAAAAAAAGTCTGATTTTATTTTTGGAATTACTGAGATATTTTATGTCTTAGGGTCTCTAATGGATCATTGATCTGTAGTAGTGATGGTAGACCCCTCATTATTTTCTTTTGTCCAAATTGTAAATGATTTCATTGTCTTCTGTCAACCTTCTCATGACTGAAGGTTTCAACATGAAATCATTATGGACCTGCACAGAATTGTCATGACAAGAGAGTTAAGGATTTAAAAGGATAGGCAAAAAAGTGGCATTAAGGCCTCAATGTGACTGGCCATAAACTTATTAAATGGTAGGGCATGCTCAGCGAACTGAACGGTCTACTCCTGCTCCTGTCTCTTATGAACTGATTGGTGTTTGAGGTAAGCGTCCGCTGCTGCATGGCCTTATCGTGGGCTCATTCAATATTGAGAGTTTGGCATAGATGGCCCTCTAAAGTACAGGCATAATATCTGCTAATGTGGTATTTCCTAGGGATCAAACTGAAAGACTTGTCACTATAATTAATTTATAGAATGAAATTTCAACCTGTTCACAAACTGGCAGACTTTGAAATTCAGTAAAATAAACGCACAAGATAGACAGTAGATATAATAGAACTGATAAAAAGTAGTAAGAAAGCATAGATCACCTCGTGCTTCTTTTATGTCAGAAAGTCAGGTTCTCTTCTCAGAAAATTTTTCACTTTGAAGATAAAGTTGGGACAAAGGAAATCAAAAGGTTCATTTTATTAATAAATACCGTTTTTACTCAAATAAAGTTCAAAAGCATAAGTCTCCAGGGCCTAAGGCGAGCAAGGAAGATGACAAGCTAATAATCTGCCAGATTTAATGGTACGATAATTATGTACAAAGTTATTTGAACATTTTTGTCACGAAGTAACCATGCTAATGACTGTATTTAAACAATATTAGCATATTCTGTCTCACCTTTCACAAAGCAGCCTTGAAGTTGGCTTATGCTCAAAGCCCAGTTCTACCTTAGTGAGTGCACAGTTCTTAACTTTTTTTTTTAAAATTAACCCTGAAGTACCATAAAGAAGAAAGAGAACAACAGAGAATGGGCAAAATACTCATCTTTTTTATCTTCAATGATACTTGCTAATAAGGACAGTGGACAATAACAAATTCTGTTTAGCCTGTTAGCACTTTCTATCATGACTGTAGCAGGAGGAATGCTTATATTCAAGACCCATGACTTCACCAGTCTCACCATGAGTGTACCTGTCTTGGTTCAATCACCAAAATGGCCAAATCCACTCATTTGTATTGCATCCAGACTAAAAGAAATATTGACCAGGCTTCCGTAATGAATTCAAAACTAATCTGTTTATTATAGACAAGACTCATTCTGAAAAAAATTGGCAACTATTTATTACCACCTAGGGTATGGTCCAGAATTTAAATGGTGCCCCATTGATCCCATGCTCAGACACGCTCAGACAACACAAAAAGGCAAGGCTCTGCAGAGATGATAAGTTTTATTTTTTAATAAAGGCAAAAGGGTGAAAAACAAAACCCATGAGACAATGTCTGAAAGCAAAGTACAAAATCTGATAAATTCTCACATCTGCTGAAATTTCCTGTTGACTAAGCTGAATTGCTGACAGCTGAAGATTGCTGACAAAGGTCCAGTTCCGATTCCAATGAACTTAAATTTGTGTTGTCAAGAATTGGTCACAATCCACCACTTAAGGCTTCACAAGGTAGACAGAAGGACTGGCATTTAGAAACTCTACCGGCTTCCCAGGGGCTCCTTTAAGAAACAGAACTTCAGAAAAGCTAACAGCTACGGAGTATTTTCTCTACTCACTCTAACTTCTGGGTTTACAAAACAGAATTCTGAGGCCAGAAGCAGTTGTATAGACCAGTTGTCCTCTCAAAGCCACTCTTTTTGTCAGTACTTTAGCCAATAAACCCTGTTTCTTACCTTCTTGCTTTGCATAGCTGCCTTTCCAAAGTCACTTGATTTCCCAAAACACCGCAGGTGGCTTGCAGCACACATTAAACTTTTGATGTCAGTAATTATCAGATAAGTAACAGCCCACATACTTCTGAACACAATTGCAAGAAAGCACATGATCCTGTTATTTCAGAAAATGTCCAAACAATTCCACGTCTTCATGTTCACATAGTTTTTAAGTATTTGTATATATTCCCAACAACTCTTTCCAATATGTATAATGTCAACTTTCTTCCACTGAGGTAATAATCCAGTGCTAAAATGAAAAAGCTCAATTCCCTACCTAGCATCACTCTGGGAGTACCATCATCACAAAGACTCCTATGATCTAAGAAGAAAGCCTACATTCTCAGAGCAGTAAAGGAGGAGTAATAAATATGGTTTAGCCAAAGTTTTTCACGTTTCTCTCCCTACCATTTTTTTTTTTTAAATGCTGGAAATTTGCGATGAAAGCAAGGATTTCCAGATAAGGTAATATAAAAACAAAAGGCGAGACACCATGGTGAGATTAAGGATGACAGTTTTAAATACAAGGCATTAATGGTCTGGAAATCAGGGTAAATTAATGTACCTAACCAGATGCACCATCTCCCATTGTAGCATTGCTAGAATGTATTAATTTGATTGCAAACAGGGATCAAACTGCACCATCTCTATATAGATTCAGTGACAGACTTTACAACTGAGCCATTAGAACAACTGGAAATTTATCTTGATGTATAAATATTTTGAATAGTTATTGCTGAGGAATCAAATATTCATTATTTCCTATGGTGTGCAAGTTATTACACTTATGAAAATCACTTCTATCTGTTTACAGCTTTGGACATTGTTCTGTGTGAAAAAATACATTTCTACTTTTTTTTTCTTTTATAGTTTATTAATAGCCAAGTATGAATATAGAGAGAACACAGCTAAATGTAAATGTTATCTTTGATTTGGTCCTATGTTGCTGTTTCATTCCTCAAAGGATTAAAAACATTCAACTGAGGCATGCCTTTATTCCATCAAACACCGTGACCTTCATAAATATGTACATATGAAATATGTATTGAGTATAGGAATTGGGATGTTATGTTGAGGTTGTACAGGGCATTGGTGAGACCTCTTCTGGAATACTGTGTGCAATTCTCGTTGCCCTGTTAAAGGAAGGATATTATTAAGCTGGAGAGCGTTCAGAAGGAATTTACCAGGAAGTTGTCAGGATTGGAGGGTTTGAGTTATAAGGAAAGGCTTTTGTCACAGGTGTGGAAGATGTTGAGGGGTGACCTTATAGAGGTTTATAAAATTGTGAAGGGTTTAGATAACGTATTGGCAGGTGTCTTTTCCCTAGGGTTGAGGATTTCAAGACTAGGGGGCATCTTTTTTAAGGAGAAAGATTTTAAAAGACTTGGGGGCACTTTTTTTATGTGTCAAATGAATTTCAAGGGAAGTGGTAGATGCAGGTACAATTACAATGTTTAAAAGACGTTTGGGTAAGTACATGAATGAGAAATGTTTGAAGGAATATGGGCCAACTGCAGGCAGGTGGGACTAGTTTGGGATTATGGTCAGCATGTACCAGTTGGACCAAAGGGTCTGTTTCCGTGCTGTATGACTCTATAAACGGGAATCTCATCTGTGACAGTGAGTTATGCTAGATATTTCACTAGTAAAGAGAGTACATAAGCCATGAGAATCAGGGGCATAAATGAGTTATGATTATGAGCAAAGCAACACCTGGATGTTGTCAGCAGTGGTGAAGAATCATTTTTAATAATTGGGCATGTCTCCAGCCTCAGATCAGAATTTTGAGCTAATTAATTCTGGGGCAGAGGCTGCCAGCAAATCATTAAGTGCTAGAAATTATCACTTTTGAGTTAAATATCAATCCTATGAGCAGCAAATATGCTTACCATTCATGTTGAATAAGATTATTTGTTTAAAGAATAACACAATTTGAAGAAAAAATGATTTCACACAGGGGCATCATTTTAGGTTCTACTACAAATGGAGCTTAATGGTATGGCTGCAAACTGTACCTCAATTTATGGTTATTCAGCATTCACTGTTAGAATCATAGAATCTTTACAATGTGGAAGCAAGCCATTTGGCCCATCGTGTCCACATCAACCCTCCGAACAGCATCCCACCCAGAGCCACCCACCACCCTATTCCCATAACTACACATTTCCTATGGCTAATCCAACCAACTTACATATCCCTGGACACTACGGGCAATTTAGCATGTCCAATCCACCTATCCTGCACATCTTTGGACTGTGGGAGGAAACTGGAGCACCTGGAAGAAACCCACGCAGACACGGAGAATGTGCAAACTCCACACAGACAGTGCCCGAGGGTGGAATCAAACCCAGGTCTGTGGTGCTGTGAGGCAGTAGTGCTAACCACTGAGTCACCATGCTGCCCTAAATGTAATATTCTTTTCAATGTGATTTGGTTGCCGAGCCTTATTAAAAATAAAACAAAATAGAACAATGAAGATGTTTTAAATAATCAACACCAACAGGCGCCCAGTCTTAAAAAATATCATCCATCAAACTCTCACATCCACCTTGTCAAATCAGTTTCGTAATTATTCACTTTTCTTATTTTTGTTCCTGGCTTTTCCCACACTTTGAAATGTTGCCATTTTTGAACAATTCACGTATATTAAAATCGATAAATGGAATTATTTTCGCAGGAGCTGTTTGTTCTGAAATAGCAATGTACTTCAATAGATTCTGATTGAAATAATAGTTATTATTTAAAATCAATGTCACAATCCACGATGTGAAGAATTAGGTCACAGCTTTGACACAGGATCTTACATAGGAAGAACCATATGATGCCACTGTATTGCAGTCAGGATTAAAGAAAATTGGCTTGAGCCAAATTCTTTCCATGGCTGAATTTTGCAAAACATTTTGCCGAAGATAGGGGCCTAGAGGAGCATGTGGCAAACTGGAGGTGCCAAGTAACCACTTTGACAATACGCTCAGAATTGTCACCATCTAGTTTCTGTCTGGTGTGTGGCAAAATAGGAAACTACATATCAATGAGCTGAGATTAGATAATAATAGTACAAAAATACATGTAAATAGGCCTCTTGCCTGTCACTAGTGAGATTCTCATCTTGCCATTCAAAATTTAATTTCAGAATTAGACAAATTTTTCTTGATGTCGCAAATCTCATTTCTCTGATTTCACCATATTTTCCCAAGTGACTCGCCACTGTCCAAATTGTTCAGGGGTTGGGAATATTCTGTCCCAGGTCTTCAAAGCATAATCAAAATCCAACCATTAAAATTGTGGTCAGTGTCAGAAATGCTTAAGAGAACTCTGCTGAATTTCAACATTTTTGTGTCAGTTTGGAATTCTGATAAAATGTAAGAAATTTGATGATTTCCCTGATATCACTTGGATTTAAGCTTGTGTTGAATGTAGTAATTTCTATTTGGAACTGGAGAATTGTTTAGTTTTTAAAAAGGAAGAAAGCTTGTTCCCATCTTAATTTTGTAAGTTTTTTTTCAGGTCATCATTTGAGTAATGACAAATTACAAGAGAGAGTAGGCATCAGTTTTCTTATTCTCTACCAACTCGGAGGTGATTGGCGATTACTTTTAAAGAGGAGCTTGTGAGCATTTTCCCTTTTGGAAATTTGCTGTATTGTGGCAGGTTCCTCCAAATGATTTTGTTGAGATTTGATATGGACAATTGCGGAATCAGAACCCAAGGAGAAGGATCCGTATTGTAACATTACATGGCACTACCTGTTACTATATCAACAGCTCAAACCCTCTGCTTTCTGTCAAAACAGATAGGTAACTAATGCATGGCAAATGACTCAATTAAAATTTAGTGCACAATGATACTGATTGAAAAAGTCCTCATTGAAATTAGGTAAGGCAGTCTCAGTCTTGTGGGCAGAAGTTGGCAGCATTAAACTGTTTGTATTTAATGCATTATTGAGGCACTTTTACCCTACATCTGGTGACTGCTATACTTGATCTAGCAATACACAATGTTGATGTGCATTGTTGGAAATGGAAATAGTTATTTTCCACAATGCTAAGTAAAATGGGTGCTCAAATGTACTATAAATTGGTACTCACCACCATTCTAAAGCACTGTCCTGAAATATTACTATTTCAAATAATGTATGTTTAATAGTTGCCACAGCCTTCCCTCAAAAACACTTACAGCAGAGATAGAGGTCATATAACCACAGCAAGCCAACCAATTCACAAAAGGCACAATTTCATTTCTCCAAACATTCCACTTTCATAACAATAAAATTATATGTATTAACATTTATAGTTACACACATTACCAAGTATAAATGGTCACAAATAAATTCAAATTTTCATTAACAAAGCAGAATATATGTCTCCTCAATTCCACTTTCACCAATCTCTGTGCATGCAATGCATACATAGTCTTTAAATTATGCAGGTCTCTTAATGGTACGTGTGGGTATCGTCATTGGCAGTTCTTATATCTGTTTTTGAAAACAGCAAAAGACAAAGTGTGGAATGGTCAGGAGGCTGTCTGACATTTTGGTAGGTGTACATGGGTATCATCAACGTAGGCAGATTTCTCTGGGATCTTTTCAAATGCAGTTTGCTTTGGAACTACACAATTAAGAATTGTTCCGGACACCCTTTAATAGAACAGTCACGTTTCAAGCTGGTTTCACAACAAGGATTTTTTTCCAGAAGCTGGAGAGCTGAATAGAAAATCATTCTTTCTTTTAACAAGCTTTTCTCCAATTACAAATCCAATGCAACCTCCAGGTTGGCGAAATGCAGTTCATACATTGGGGTAGCGGAGATGGACAGGGGACAGGAGTGGCTAAAAGCTTACTGGGAGCTTACCTCCAGGTAGGTGCCCTCCAGCGTTTGCATCAGCCTGGGATAATTCTCTGGAATAAACCTTTAAAGGGCCTTAATTGGTTACCAGAAACTTGCACAGGCGGATAGCCCTTCCATTCCCCATCCCACGTCCAAGAAATGGCTGGGGAATAGGGGGCTTAGGGTTAGTAGTATGTCAGCTAATTTTCACATCAGCTCTCTTCCCTGCTCATTCTCATCAGGGGCTAAAAATCCCACCACATATCTTTATTTGGGGAATCTCTATCATCAAAGAATTAGATTCCATTTTCATAATGGAATACTTTAAATTTTTTTTAAAAATATACTTTAGAATTAATGGAGGGAAATTTGTCTTCAGTGAAATGGCCCATTTCACCCCCACCTGCCCCACCATGTTATAGAATACAGAGCTGTAGTGAAACTGTAGCAGGTTCTGCAATTCACATCAAGGGCCCTGATCAGAGTGCATTCTTTTCAAGGTGGAGCAGCTGGCCACATTACAACATACAGTGGCCAGCTTATTAGATATACAGAGACACGGGTTTAGGCCCAATCATGTGGCCGTGACAGACAGTAAGTAGCTAACCCGCTCATTACCTCATATAGATGAAGGTCAGGACACCAGACTTGAACAAAAAACAATCAGAATCACATTAGTCTGGCTGATTGTGAGGAGTGGAATATCCAGATCTGTTGGCTCGCACACCATGACGTTTTGTGAGGAGATTAAGAGATCTTGCATCACCACTTTCTCCCTTGAATCTGAGTGAAGTAAGGGTGTTGTGGCCCTGAATGGTATATTAATCCATCACCCTTTGGTGACCAGTCCAAAAATGTGTCACAATGTTCTTCAGTCCTTAATTTCTTAAATGAAATGTTGAAAATAGCTCAACCTCAACCTTATTGCTATCTTTCTATACTGTATTGCATAAATAAGATGAAGGCATCCTCAATGGTGTGGCTATTATTGAACCAGCACCTTCACAACAGAGAGGACAGTATAATAAAATGCTCCACTATTATAATATATTACATTGCTCGTACTGAATATTCTGTTTTCTACATCATTGTTACCTAAACGTACTCAAAACATCTGCCATTAGTATAGAAAATCAAGCAGTGCTATTACAAGTACAGGTATGATTGTAGCATATTAAACTTTCACCATTGCTAATCAAATGCATTAGATATCATCTCAAAAGGATCATTCTCACTGCTTAAGAAATCATTGATACTTTGATGCAATTACATTTCAATAACCAACATTTATCAATACACTTTGTTTTATTATTTAGGGAATTCAAGATTTCCTGTCAAGCTATTGGTGTCTTCCCTCCACTGAAGTTATCCCATTCAGTGATTCACTTTGCAGCTACAGCTTTAAATGATACATCTACCGTGACTCTGTATGTGGAGAATTCACACACCAGCCAAAATGAATTTACTCACCCCGTGCCGAGGATCGGAAAAGGAGAAACTGCGCCTGTCGGGCCAACATTATTTGAATTTGCCATTCCAGAATCTTCTTATTTATCTATTGCACCTGCTGTTGGAACTGTGATGCCAGGAGAGGTCAGAGTTGGTCCACAGCTTTTCCACAGAGTTCAAAGCAAACTGATCATGTGCTAAAAAGAAATTGTTTTGGTACTATGCTGCACATTTTACAACTGACCTCCCTCTCCTTTGAGACTCCCTTTAAACCAATCTCTTTGACAAATCACTGCTAATCTTTCTTTCTTTCCTTTCTGAGAAGGAGATTGAGGTATTTTGTTGTGGGTTTTACCTCTAGGAAAGATACTGAAATATTTTACATACAATAAGTGCGATCTACAGTTATGTTACTTATATTGTGGTTTTCATAGATCTGCAGAAGTTGATAATCAATTATAACCATCAGTGGTGAGCCAAATTCAGCATGTCTCTGGGAACTTATGCAGAGCATTGGCTAAACCCCATCTTTTCACCTCCATCACTTAGACTTGATTTCAGTCATGAGCAAAGGGACCAGCGTTGCAAATTAATCTAATTTTGCATCCTTACTAAACATACATACAAGGATAACTGGTCTTTGCAGTGGAAAAGTTCACACTGATGTGGAAAAAGTGCTTTCCTCATGTTGGAGATAACACAGTGTGGAGCTGGAGGAACACAGCAAGCCAGACAGCATCAGAGGAACAGGAAAGCTGACGTTTTGGGACGGGACCCTTCTGATGCTGCCTGGCCTGCTGTGTTCCTCCAGCTCCGCATTGTGTTACCTCTGACTCCAGCATCTGCAGTTCTTTCTATTCCTAATGTTGGAGTTGTTTTAAGTGATAGAGCGGAGTTGAAGGAGCATTGATGTGCATCAAGCTGGGCTTAACCTTAATGTGGAGACAATAAGGACTGCATATACTGGAAGCCAGAGTCTATAAGTTTGAGGCTGGAAAGGCACAGCAGGTCAGGCAGCATCAGAGGAGCAGGACTTCCAGCCTCACATCAATAGACTACACCTTAACATGTTCAGTGTAGGCCCTGCTTGATCAAAGGGGAACACATTCCCATGTGTCATCCTTTAAAATCAGTATCTGTAACAAATCACAATGTGAGGTATTTTGATAAAGATTACTAATCTGTTTTTCCTGCTTGAGATAAGCTTATACCTGTTTTTCTGCTTAGCAAATTATGTAAATATTGTCTTTAAACATGAAAACTCTGAGAATGCTTGACAGACATGTTCCTAATCAAGGAGAGAATGATGAATTCTATCATTTTCTATTTAAACAATGGCCCAGATCTTCCAGCCTTTGGATCGTCAGAAGTGAGTTGGCAGATGACCAAAATGGTAGTCGGGAGTCGGGACTGAATGGGAACTGCCCAAATAGTTTGAACTTCCAATGGACAGTTCTCCTTCTTCCCTGGACCCTCCAAAAAATCTCTAACCCTGAGTTAGATTTGGAGACTTTACTCATTTCTGATTTATTTACATGAGTAGTCACCCAGGAAATGGTGAACAAGAAAATCTTAGTCTAGCTCCTTAGTAACTGCACAACTGTTCTCTTTGATTCGTGCCCACTAATCCCTTCACCCCTTCCAACATGACCCAATCCAACCTCGCCACCCTAACCCTTTACCTCACCCACCCTACTCACTTACACACCAACACAGTCATTCATCCATTCACTCAGACACTGAGGAGCTATGGGACATTTAAGCTGTTACCAGAATACACAAACTGATGCCATAATAAGGGAGTGTGGTTCAGCGCAGATTTAGTTTGCTGATATCTCCAAACTTTCATGTGCTAACGGAGTCCTGCAGGATGTTCCTTCAGAATTTAGCCAGAAAAATTGGAGGAACTGGGCAGATTTTTGTCTCGTCAGTACCAGAAACAGGGGTTTTAATGCTGAACAGAAATTTGAGCCTTTGAATTTCAGCCCCAATTTTATGTGCCTATGTGATCAGCTTTTCTTCAAAAGTTTAATTTTTTAACAAGTTCTTTTTTCAAGTTTGAAATATTGTTGGCCTTTCATTGTACTGCTTTTCCATAGCAGTAATTTATTTGATTTGTTTGTCATTCACATTTTTTGTAATCTTAAAATGTTATCCATTCTATCTCTGAACCACAGAAATGTTTGGTACACTTGTTATTTAAACCAACACTACCAGACATACTGGTGCAAGAAGAAGCTGTACGAACGCTTTGCCAAGCTGCAGAAACAGAAAGGATTTTGGAGAAACAAGAAACTGAGAGCTCAGAATCAGATGATTTATCAGTAAGAATATTTTGAACATTTCATTTTGAATATTTGGAAACATTGTTTTTGAAATTGCATTTCACATTTTTTTCTGGCATGGCCAATAAGTATTAACTTCCAGTTTTGCCAGTTCACTTCACAAAACTGTTTTGTATGCTTAATTTTTTCTATTCTTATTGAGAAAGTTGATTTGAATTGACTGGAGGATATGAAGATAATTTTGGCAACTGCTTTGTGAATAACATTAGCAGGATATTGTCTTCAGTATGTAAAGCATGTGTGCAATAGACTGGTGAATTACTTGTACCGCATGGTACATATTATGAAATGTGTAAAATAAGCTAAACAAAAAAAGCATAGTTTACATAACAATTAATAATTTCTAATCCAGTTTTAGTGTAGTAACTATTGGTGGAAATGCAATCTGTGTGACTACAAACTCTTGGGTTTTTGTTAAAGAGATGAATTTTGAATTTTGCATTTTGAAAGTAATAAAATGTGAAATATACATGGGCTAGAGGTCAGCAGTCACAGTATGAGCAGAAGGTCAAGTCTGATAAATTTAGGAATGACAAAATGAGAGTTGGGTGACAAGATAGGAAAACATGGAACGGTCATCGTGGATAAAACTCTAGTGTATGTCTTTTCACCTATCAATATGTGGATAGATGAGTTCATGAATGCACATGACTTGACATTAAAATCGTTTGGCCATGGATTATGAATAAGCTGAAAAAGTGATGAAACAGATTCAGTAGCTATCTCTAAACGGAGTTGGATTCACGTTTGAAGGAGAAAACTCTTAACGGGGTTGTGAGGAGAAAGAAGTGGTCTTATGGGTTACTATTTGGAAGATCTGACACAAAATTGATTGACCAATGGGTTCCTCCATGCTATACTATTCGATGATCTGTGGTTACATCAGACACATAGAATATGTATTAAATGGCTTATTTGAGATTGGAATCAACATTTTGCAAAGCAATATGCAGAATAAGGAGATAGGACCATAAATGACTGAAGACCGAAGCTGAAAATCTATTCAGAGTGATGTACTATCTGCCGCATTTTCTGATGACACATTAAAATACAGTAGTGCCTATGGACATCAATGACTCTGGAGAGCACTGTAAGCTTTGAGCACAGTATCTCCCATTGTCATTGCTAATTTACAATTGGTGATCAAATCCAATGTTAAGTTACAACGCAGTACATTACATTGAGTGGTCCTGTTGGCAGAGTAGGCTAAGAGAACAAAGGTGCCTGGTTTATTATCACACCTTAAAATGACTCTGTTTATTACAATTCATAGGTTTTAACATTTGACCTTTCACAAACTGAAATGCAACTCCACACCCAGAGGAAAAATAATCAGCTTGATATATGAGGCCCTTTACAATTGACCAGCCCACTGATATTCAGTGTCTGCTTCTACATGTATTGAAGAAGGGCACAGGTAAAATACTAGAACATAGATGATACCAGTCAAGGATTCAATACTTTTAGAAAAGGACACAGTGCAAGGAGGAAAGAATATTACCAGAAAAATAATCGAAAGATTTTTTAAAAATTACATTTCAAGTAATTTCATTCTTTGTAGAAAATTTCTAAGGTTTCTATTATCCAAGTATTAACAAGTATTCCATCCAATGAAAGATGATCAAATTGGGGAAAATGTTCCTTATGTGCTTTGGTTTGTTCTGCAGAGCAAAAAGAGACCACTGCCAAAACAAACAGAAACAAGAAGAAGTAGCCCAAGTCCCCCTAAACCTAAGGAAACAAACAGTATAAGTGACAGCTCCTTGTTTGAACCTCCCAATCCTGTAAACATTGCTCTAGAGTAAGTAAAGCCACAGTTATTGTATGATTTTTATCACTGTTATGGAGCAAAGGCACTTGGCAAGCCAAATGACTTCCTTCTATTCTGCAAACATTCTATGATCTGATTCAATGAGGAATTCAGGGTACATCATTCATGATATTCTATTAATTCATTACATAGCTAGAAACTTATAAGGAGGATATGTCCAAGAGGTCAGCCCATACTGGTAGTGAGTACAGGTCTGTGCTCAGCGGGATTTGTGAAATTATCCCAATAGCGTTCAGATTGGGGGAGAAAACAATGTTTTCTTCACAAATTTTAACTTGCACCTTTAGTAAAAAAAATCAGTTGCATTGGCCAAAGACACGGAATACAAACATTTTGGGTTCAACCTCCAAAGAATGAGACAAGACAACCATGAAGCAGGGATTCCAAACCTTCATTAATGGCAAAAACCAAGGGTGCTTTAAAGGGGAATCGCTAATGTTATGTGATTATCCAGATGTGCACTTATAAAATCTTTCACCTTTGACAAGATCTAATTTATACCCCAAGGTTGAGAAAATAGGCATTCCTTTCAAATAATCCTGTCCTCTATTCTTTCAGTTCTGATGAATATAATGCAGCCCTTGCTTCACTGCTGAGGAATTTTAAGGAAGAATTTCATTCGCTTGTCATTCCCTGTTTTGTTCAATATCAAGGATCAACAGACCATAAAGCATCAGGTTATTCCCCTTACAGGTAAAATAGCATAAATGGTGTTGTACTTTCAATAAATCTTGTCTTGGCCTAACCGACTCAGCATATAGCTGTATTGTCAAGTGTTGAAACATGTAAATATGTCATCTACGGCCCTTATTTTTGACAAATCACAGAAATTACATAAGATATATAACACAGAAACAAGCTACAGGCCGAACTAGTTCATTCTGCAGCTTGTACTCCTCTTGAAATTCCTCTAATCTTTTCTCATCTAAATCTATCATCATTACCCTGTATAGTTTATGGAGTAGTGTAACTGATATTATATATGTAATGAAGGGTACTTTTCTTGGCAATTTTAATTGCATGGAGTCCAACTGTTTATAACTTCTAGCAATTTTATTAACAGCAATAATCACAAGACTATTCAATTGTTGGTATCTTTTTCTGAAAGTTTTTGGCAATAGTGATCTTATGTCCAACTTTTAGTGTTACTTTTAACCTGTTTTTTTAGGTATTGCTTAATTCATAGAACCATAAAACTCAAAATTCTGTTCTCCCATTAAACTGTGATAACAATGGCTTTTGATCACTGATAATTGAGTGACTATAACATCAGATAAAAGCAAAGCTCCGAAGAAGAGTCAGATTGGACTCAAAGCCGTAACTTTGTTTTTCTGTTCACGTGTACTGTCAGAACTGCTGAGTTTCTCCAGCACTATTTGTTTTTATTTCACACCATAGCAAGGGATAAGATCATATCAACATCATGAAGCAGAGTTAACTGGTCTTGTTTGTGCCATAAAATGGATCAGTTGTTTGGTAATACAAAATGTAATGGAAGGTGTATAATATAGTATTATACTTTGGAATTTGGATTTCAATAAAGACAGATAGGTGTTGATCAGTTCTGTAGAGTTAATCATTTTTAACCAGTTCATAGAAACATAAAAACATGGAAGATAAGGGCAGGAGGAGGCCATTCGGCCCTTCGAGCCTGCTCTGCCATGGATCATAATCATGGTTGATCATCCAACTCACTAGCCTAATCCTGCTTTCTCCCCATAACCTTTGATCCCATTCATACCAAGTGCTATATCTAGCCGCCTCTTGAATACGTTCAATGTTTTGGCATCAGCTACTTCCTGTGGTAATAAATGCCACAGGCTCAGTTCAGAAAATTAGCTGGAACAATGACCTAAGTGCATCCACTCCAAGAAAGCATTTGACTGCAGTCAAATATCTGGAAGATCCCCTGTAGTGTTAATAGATGGAATGTTTAACTTGCTGAGTTTACAACAGACTAAAAAGCCATAAGGATAGTTTTTGACTTTAGAAAAAAGTTTCAAGGTCTCAGTTCAGAGGAACCAGGAGTTTAGTTCAGAAGGGAGAGCAGTTTGTCCCAGCAGAGAGTCAAGTTTTATTTTGTGGGAACCAGTATCCTGTTTATGGAGCTTCTAAGCCAGGAGAGCTTGGGAAAGAAGTTTTCAAGTTTAGACCCTCAGAATTATGAAAGATTCATGCCAGTGGACTCAGAAAGGAATGAGAAAACTGTCTCTTCAATCCAAAGGAATAAAAAGATGAGGAGTCAGCTAAGTAAAAACTTATTGTTGAGATAGAAGTGAAATTTCTCTGCAGTTGAGAATCTGTAAAAGGATAGTGTTGTGGAACAAGTTGAAACTTTGTCTTGCTATTTGTTGTTAGGATCTTTCTCATTCTCACATATGCATGACTTTTTTTTGAAGTATAATAAACTTATGTTCCATTGTTAGAGAGCATCTGTTGCCTCATATAAGTAATGTATGGATTAAGTATATGATCTATCAAGCCAGATTTCATTCTGGCATGTGACTTATCCAATATTATCATCATAACAATAACTTGAGTATTGTTGGTTAAGAAAACACTTTTGTTGAAAGCTTTTCATCTTGTATTCATCAGGACTGTTGCAAGAGTACCATTGTATAGGGAAACATTTTATATTGTGTGAGATTGGTTGGCAAGTGGACTCAATCAAGTCTTTATCAATGAAAATGTAAAGCTTTAATAAAATATATCTTTTTGCACCAATACACCTTAGGATATGTGTTATCAATTTACAGGTGGTGTCAAAATTGAAAAGGGAGTTCAATATTTACTATGCACTTTACCTAAAATCAATATAGAAATGCAGCATTGACAGGTGAACAATAGAACAGCAGCAGTTACACAAGTATACTTTAAAGCCGTATATGATTTATCAATTGTGTTAAATAAACCTTATCCATTGATATTTGAAATAATAGCTTGTTTAAAGGGCATGTTATTGTTGAGGGATGAACAATGAAGTAGATTTTCAATGTAAACATGAAACCTAGGTAGTTCTTACACAACTAGTGCCTGATCCTAAATAATGAATTTTTGCACGGGCAAGAAATTGAAAATTTTCCTTTTGTTTTTACTCATTTTGTGTTTTAAAGCTATACTCGTATTGATGCCTACTGTGGAAATAATCATTGATACTTTACGTATTTGCAGCATCCATAACACCCTATATCTAAAGGTGAATTGCCCTATAGTTGCCCCACCAATAGTACTCATTTCTGGTAACAAACAGAATATGGTGGACTTTGGAGCAATTGCAGTAGGTGAGAAAAAATTATTTAACTAACTGATTATAGCTTTGTAATAAAACAAAGAACTGCAGATGCTAGAGAACAAAAGCAGAAATTGCTGGAGAAACTCAGCAGATCTGTCAGCATCTGTGGGGAGAGAAACAGAGTTACAATTTTTAGTCTGGTAACTCAAAACATTAACTCTGTTTTCTCCCCACAAATTACTGAGTTTCTCCTGCAATTTCTGTTTTTGATTATAGTTTTGGTTGACTTGCAGAATTTATGATGGATTTCATTGGGAGTGTTCAATTCTAATGCTTCCTGTTAATCTGGTAAACATTCAGCTGACAAAGGAAGGTGCATGACCCAGTCTGCCTTCCACAGCACACACAAGTGCAGCATACTTTCCCATCTACAGACCAACCTCTCAGGTGGAAACTGGTTCTTTTTTAATTAAACCAGCACACATTCATCTATACCACTAATTAAAATACCAGTTCACAAGCACTATCCACAAGAGGCAGTACAGCCTTAAGAAAAGGGCACTAGAAGCTGTTTCTTTTTCTGTGTTCAGAGATGCTATTACATGCCTCTGAACTGGAAACTGGGTTCATTTTCTCGTATCCAGAGATGCTTTTACACAGCACTGGACATTTTTTAACCACCTCTATCACTTGTGTTTTTGAATTAATTACCAATCTGCATACAAAGCTCATCAAAGGCAGCGCAATGGCCGTAGGTGTCGCTGGCTAGGCCAGCATTTATTGTCCATCCATAGTTACGGAGGTCAGTCAAGTGTCAACCACATTGGGCAGATCTGGAGTCACATATAGGCCAGACCAGGTAAGGATGACAGTTTCCTTCCCTAAAGTACATTAGTGAACTAGATGGGTTTTTCCTGACAATTGATAATGGTTTCATGGTCATATTAGACTCCCAATTCCAGATTTTTATTGTATTCAAGTTCCACCATCTGCTATGGTGAGGTTTGAACCTGGGTCCCCAGAACATTACCTGGGTCTTTGAATTAACAGTCCAGTGATAATATCACTAGGCCATCACCTCCCCACCACCAACTTACCCTTGTAACTTTTCACCTGTTATCCACCACAAATTAATAACCAATTTACATGCAGAGCCCGTTAAGAGCAGTGCACTGACACCAAAGGTGGGTAAAAGTGGATTTTTTTTTATATACTCTCTAATCCACCTAATAAACAGATGTTCTGACACACCATTGGAGCAGATGTGACTTGAACCCAGATCTCTTGGCTCAGGGGTAGGGACACTACCAAAGCACCACAAGAGCCCCTTTTTAAAGCAGCAAAAACTGCTTTCAGGTACCATTGAGAATGTGAGCAGATGATGGTTTCAATCCATTGACCTCTGGGTTATGGACCCTGCGTGGTCCTGCTGCGATATTCTACTGTATGAGTGGAAATGGGTTATTTTCCTTTGTTTTCAGGAATGAGTTTTCCTTCATATCTTCTAATCAACCTGTTCAGAGATGTGACTGCACACTTCTTGAACCCAAATCTGCTAGCTCAAGAGTTGAGACACTACAACTGCTCCACAAGACCCCATTGGAATTGGATTCTCATAATCTTTCCCTAATTATCAGTTGCTGTTGATCACAACTGGAGCCAAGATTAATCCATCTCACTCGTTTTGAGTAGAATGAATTTTTGGAATGGGAAGATGGTCAGCCAGCACCAAATATTTAATGTCTTTTTCCAGTTCCCTTTGGAAACCTGTAACAGTGATTAGGTTTTCTCGTGCTGTTTGATTTGAATGGACCATCTGAAGGGTCTTCTGGCACAGAGGCAGTGTCCATACCACTGGGTCAGAAGGTTCAGGTACAATTCCTACCATGGTCATGGAGGTGTGTCATAACCCACTAAACCAGTTGATTTGAAAAATACAGTCAATTGACACAACTTACAACATTAGTGTTTCATACAATGAAATAACCTTGAAAAGAGGCTGAAATTCAGAAGTTGACCAACATCTATCAGACTTTGCTTCAGCTAGCACCTCCTTGGAGGGAGGAAAGATTCAAAATATAGAATTCTTATTAAAGAGTTTCTTGAACAAATGCTTCAATATCTTAGTTAACAAGGTGTAGAGCTGGATGAACACAGCAGGCCAGGCAACATAGAGGAGCAGGAAAGCTGACGTTTCGGGTCTGGACCCTTCTTCAATATCTTAATCAGGTTTTCAGTTTGCCAGCCCCACAGTTGTGTTGTACACAACTTCAGTAGGTGTTTCATTACAGGTGGTCATTTCCTCCAGCTTCTTGCTCTTTGTTACAGCTCCCTGGCAAAAGTTTATTAGCTATAAGAAGAGATTGGACAAACTTGGATTGTTTTCACTAGAGCATAAATGGCTAGGGGCGACCCGACAGAAATACAAAATTTTAAGGGATTATGGATAAAATTGGATTGTCGGAGTCTTTTTCCCAGAGTGGAAATGTCAGATACTAGGGACAATAGATTTACAGTTAGAGGGAGAAAGTTTTTTACATAGAGGGTGGTGCCTGAATGTGCTGCCAGGGGAGTTGTTAGAAGCAGACCTGATAGCAACGTTTAAGAGGCATTTAGACAGACACATGGACAGGCAGGGAATAGAGGGGTACGAACCGTGTGTAGGCAGATTGAATTAGTTTAGAATGGCATCAACGTTGGCACAGACCTGATGGGCCAAAGGGCCTGTTCCTGTGCTGTACTGTTCTATGTTCTATGTCTGATGTTGAAGCTTTTTCTAAGGGCCAGTTTTCCTTAAGGATTTGTTACACGCTTTACATTAATACAATTTACTTTCATATTATTATTGCAGAACAGAGAGTGCTTAAAAGAATTGAGATTCAGAATATTTCTGAATACCACCTGAATGTATCCTTCTGTGTTATAGTCATACTGGATTCCTTCATCACCTCCAAGAAGTTTGTGAAAGGTGCCCTTGTGTGCAGGCTGAGTTTATACTGTTTTCATTTATCCTTTTGTTTAATCTCTTGTGGTCTATGCAATTGTCCAATTGAAAAAATATACCAGTATCTGTCAATATTTTATTTAATGAATATCCACAGGTACGTTAACCTCTACAAGACTCACTAATTAATCTCTGTGTGGAGAGCATTGAGTATGAGTTCCCTTGGTAGCAGCCATTGGCCTGCCCAGCTGGAAAACATCACCCTTTTTTTATTCATTCATGGGATACCTACAGCGATACTAGTCTGAAAACACCTGGTCTCGGAAGCTAAGCAGACTCAGGGGCCCTCTGGTGCAGTGGTAGTGTCCCTACCCCTCGACTGAGAGACTCTGAACAGGTTGATTAGTAAAATAGGTTCATTCATGGAATGAAGGCATCGCTGACCAGGCCAGTATTTATTGCCCATCTCTAATTGCCCAGAGGGCACATAAGAGTCAACCACATTGCTGTAGTTCTGGAACCACGTATAGGCCAGACCAGGTAAAGATGGCAGTTTCCTTCCCTAAAGGACGTTAGTGACCCAGATGGGTTTTTCCAACAATAAAGCAAACTCCGGGATGAATCTGTAAAACTCTCTCTCTCATCTTATTCTCTACTCCCAAGTCAAATAGACATTTTTCACTTACTATTTCCCATAAATATTCTCACAGGACATCCGTCATGTAGGGATCGTAGGAGTCTTGCAAGTTTACAATGGGTTGCTAAATTTCATTCTTACTTCAAGTTGTACATTAAGTTGCAGTTTTGATTAGGTTTCTTCACAGATTGATATTTTACTCTGTGGAGCACTGGAATGTAGATTTAAAAAGTCCAATATGTGTTTTCTCTTCATTTTTCCCTGGGATGTGGGCATTGTTGACAAGTCGAAAATTGTTACTTATCCTTAATTGCCCCTTGAACTGAGTGGTTGCTAAGCTCTTTCAGAGGGCAGTTAAGAGTCAACCACATTGCTGTGTGTCTGGAGTCACATGTAGGCCAGACCAGGTAAGGATGAAAGATTTCAATTCATACTGCACACAGTACTCCCTAAAGGGCATTTGTGAACAAGATGGGTTTTTACAACCAAAAACAATGATTTCCTGGAGACCATTGTGGAGATTAGTTTTTAAAAAAAAAACATATTTTACAAATTAAATGTAAATTCCACCAGCAGCATTAGCCTGGCCCTCTGCATTACTAATTTATTGAAGTTATTGCTGTACCACTAGCACCGAGGTATTGCCAAGCTGCTTCTCCACAGAGACCAAACGATACTGAGTGTAGAACAACCAGTCTTTTTGCTTCGATAATAGTATATCGCACAATGCAGAACTGAAAGGGTAGAGTTTAAAATAAGAGTATGATGATTTATTAAATTGCATAGCATTCACAGCACATAAACAGGTCATTTAGCTTTGATTCCTATGTTCCACATGAGCCTCGCCCTACCCAACATCATCTAACCTTATCCATACATTATTCTGGGATAGTAGGAACTGCAGATGCTGGAGAATCTGAGATAACAAGGTGTAGAGCTGGATGAACGCAGCAGGCCAAGCAGCATCAGAGGAGCAGGAAGGCTGACGTTTCGGGCCTGGACCCTTCTTCTGAAGTGTTCATCTGCTGTGTTCATCCAGCTCTACACCTTGTTATCCCATACATTATTCGATTCATTTCTCCCTTGGTGTGTGTTTGTTGAGCTTCTCCTTAAAGCTATATATAATCGTTCATCTCAACTACTTCATTTGCAAGTTCCACATTCTACTCATTCTGGGTAGAGAAATTTCTCCTGAATGGTTTAAAGGATTTATTAATCAGTATCTCATCCTTGATATTATTTATCTTAATGATTTCAGCATAATGAGCAAATGAAATGCTATCAGATTCATTTAACTGTAGGCCTTAATTTTCTGTAGTCTTATCCAAGTGAATCCTTGACTAACAATGTTACAGCTGAAATCATCTGTTCTGGATCCATGTGGACCCTTTGAATTGTTGAATTCTCTTCGATCCCTACAGCCAGGAGCAACTCACAATCTCATTTTTTCCTTCACACCAGCAAAGAGCAAAATGGTAACATAGTTTATTTTCTTTAACTTATTCATACTATGTCCAATGTACAAAACAAGGAACTGTAATCTTTCTGTTTCACATTTGTTTTCATTTCACAATAACAGTAACAGGACATGGTGCTGATATTTACTGCAGTACCACTCCCATTGAAATTTGCCACCCACATTACATACTGTTTGTGAAAACGCATGCATGCATACTGGGCATTGTGAGAGCCCATATTTTCTCCAATGGGGAAGGCCTGTCATAATCATTGGCTTTACAAGATTAATGTCCCCCAGACTGTAAACACTGCCCCCCAGCCAGAGACTGGGATCTCTCCATTGTCCATCAGCATCCTGGCAATGGTGACCACTGGCATTCCTATGCCCACAGTCAGTGGGAGACCCCAGTGGAAGAGTGAGTAAGGATTGTGTAGTGATTGTAACCAGGTAGATCTCATTGACTATGAGATCCTTGATTGGGATTGTTAACAGATATAAACCTTAGATTCAGGAGTCTCCTCACTTCAGGGACTAACCAAGCTGGCTGGTCACAGCTAGTGTACTGTGAACGTGTAAGTAAATTGTAACTTGGTGATGGTGTACCGGCCTCTGTGCAGCTATTTCAGCTGGGATAGGAATTGTATCGGATCCTGTGGGTGGGAGTTGTAGGGAAGATAGGGAGTGTTTTCTTCAGTGGCAGACCTCTCCACTTGCCAATACAAGTTCCTCAATCAGCCCCTGAATGCCCTTGCTCCCTATGTAGTTTCCTGGTGGCCATTTCCCTGCTTCTCTTTGGATAAATATCAGTGCAGTGGGATGAGACTGTAGAGGGTATTATTTGCTCATGTAAGGGTCTCAATTGGCATCTAGATAGGAAAGCGCCCACAGACCTTCCCGACCAGCACTGATCAGATGGAAGAAGGAAGGTAGTGAGATTCCCATCCCCCCCTCCAATCCGTATGCTCACTTGATTAAATGCTTCCCCAGTTCCAAATTCTCTGAATGGGGAGACATTAAATTCCACCCACACAGTGGGAAATATAAAGCATTTTCACACAGTTCAAGAGCACTTGGGTGAAGCAAATGCTTTTTGTTTACTGCTGGTGAATTCTTGGGTTGAAGAATGATGCCGAAAAGGGGCAGCAATAGGCAGAGTGATTCCTCAGCACATTGGTCTGAACCTGCCAGAAGTCCACCTGCAGGTTTGATTTGAATGGGAGCAATTAATTCAGGGTGGCATTCAGAAACCCTGCTGCTGCTTGCCTGATGAATTCTAGCCATGATGTGGAGGTGCCGGTATTGGACTGAGGTGTACAAGGTCAAAATCACATTACACCAGCTTATAGTCCAACAGGTTCATATGAAAACACAAGCTTTCAGAGCCTCACTCCTCCTCCTTCAGGTGTTAGTCACCTACCTGACACTAATTAGTCACTAACACCTGAAGGAGGAGTGATGCTCCAATAGCTTGTGTTTTCAATTAAACCTGTTGGTCTATCACCTGGTGTCATATGATTTCTGATCTGATGAATTCTGACCAGCTTTCACATGTAGTTGGTCTGCAGTTGATAAGCAGGATGGCAAAGCAGAAGCCTGAAGAAAAGGGCCAGGGGGCCAGGGAGAGACTTTGGCTAGCAGCAGCCCAGCAGAATTTATCCAGTATTGGATGTTGCATTCTCATTCTCTCTGGTTTCACAAATGTATAAATTTTATGAAGTTTTTGGTTCTTTCTTTGTATCACCTCCAGTAGTCCCTCAAAGAATGATCATTTAAGTCATCGAAGCCCTGGTTTTGTGAGGTGGATATTTCCTGTCCATTGCACGCAATTAATTCCTCCTTTCATCCTGCTGTTTCCTGCTTCACAAAATACATGAAGAGCAATTCACATATCCAGATAATTAATTCAGGCAGTAGTTAAAACAAAAAATCTTCCATTCAAAAAATCATTGGAAAATTCAGTTTAAAGTCACAAGCCCGAATTTTAGATCAGCTCCAAATAAAAATATAGTGGGACTTCTTTAAAAGCATGATGGCTCAGTGGTTAACACTACTGCCTCACAGCACCAGGAACCCGGATTTGATTCCAATCTTGGGTGACTGGCTATGTGCAGTTTACATGTTCTCCCCATGTCTGCGTGGGTTTTGTCCGAGTGCTCTGTTTTTCTCCCACAGTCCAAAGGTGAGGTTGGAGGGATTGGTCATGCTCAATTGTCCTCTAGTATCCAGGGATGTGCAGGCTAGGTGAATTAGCCATGGGAAATGTGAAGTTACAGGGATGGGGTTGGGGCTGGTTCTGGGTGGGATGCACATCAGAGAGTCAATGCAGGCTGAATGGACTGTTTCTGCATTGCACAGATTTTATGATTCTGGTTTCCTGTCAGCCTAGCATTATGTACCTGGCTACTTTATAACCATTTTATAACAATGAGAATACACAGATTTCATTCCTGAAGAAAAACTCATGCATCTGGTTATTTCCATCTCATTGTTGAGTATTAGTGTGTTAAAACCAAGGCTAATATTTTGTGTAAGAGGAGATTTAGACAAACCAGAAAAAGCTTTTCAAGAATTCCGTTTACCTAACGGAGAGTAGAGACCCTACACAAACACATCCACCCAATGTTCCACCCTCGTGTCACTAGCCACAACAACTAGAAATTTACCCCGAGAGCAGTACCTTTCTAATTACTCTGCAATGGATAGCTATTGTGTAATAAGACAGACAACAGGGCACTTAGGAAGAACACCTTAATTATAACTGTAATATCCTGAAAAAGAAAGCTTTTCATATTCTTGAACACTGAACAATTTCTTCTCAGAACACGTTGGGCTTGGTTTTAACTGTGTGCAAGTGAATAGGGCTTTGAGCGACAGAAAATTTCACCCATTGCCTTTGTCATATAGCCAAATGTGCTGAAGGTACAAAGATAGGTGAGAGAGCATGTTGTGGGAGACAAAAAGAACAGAATTATGGTACTGTTTCAGAATAAGGACCTCCCATTTAAAAGGAGGAATTCCATCTCTGAGACATTATGGAGTTCAACCTGGAAAAGTGTTAGATAATGCAGTTGATGCAGATAACAGGCAAGGCATTACACTATGAATGTTATGACCCTGGGAAGTACTGAGGATCAGAGGGACTTTAGTGTGCATACCCATAACTCCTTGAGCAGGACAGGTAGCCTGCAGCTCACTGCCTGAAAGGGTGGTTGCCTCAGACATTTGCATAACATTTGTTGTAGTCTTTCACACTTTTAGAATTTTGTGACAGCCAGGATCTTTGTAATTTAGTGATCCTATTCAACTCACATCTTTTGTTACCTTTCATGAAAAGACATTGAGTCCTGAAGAAGGGTAATACCCGAAACATTGACTGCTCCTTTCCTCTAGCTGCTGCCTGGCCTGCTGTGTTCTTTCAGCCTCCTGTTTGTCTACCTTGGATTCCAGCATCTGCAGTTTTTTTGTCACTAATTGAGTTTCAGTGTCTGGCTGGCTCAGGGTGAAGCAGAAAGGCAAGTCGACAGAGACATGATCAACTCACTTTGTCGACAGTCTCCCTTAACAAAAGAACTTGTGAATTTCACATATGGCTTTGATTGTCCATATTTTAATTAAGTGTTTGATTGATTTTCAAGACTGTTTAGAGGTGATATTGCTAAAGTCACATGATATATTGTTAGTTATCTTAAAAGCTATATCCACTTCTAAACATTTTTAAGTTTGTAGTATCTTCAAGTATGTTGAAGAAATGGTGTTACAGTCAGTTATTTTTGAAGTTATGAAAATCTAACAAGTCCAATCAGCTGCTTGATATTTAAAACCAGAGTTAAGTGAAGATGGTGCTGAAGTGGATTGAAATAGTCAAGTAAAGGGTGTTAGACAAGCCAGCAAGCATGAGATAGATGAAACTACCGAAGTATTTTACAAAGATAAAGTTGAAGGAAATAAACTAGAAGATCCTTACTAATAATATATAGGAATGATACAACTTCATAATTTGTGAATAAGCATGTTAAGAATGTAAGTTTCAAACAGTAACTTAATGATGTTCTATCATAAACAGAGACAGAGGAGAGAACTTGATAAAGTACAGGATAATTTTAGTGGCTCATCACAGCAGTTAGTGAATAGTATAAAATGCTGTTTAGACCACACCTGGAATATTGCATGGGATTCCAGTTACCACATGACAGGAAAGAATAATTGCATAGACAGGGTAAAGAGGAGATTTACCAAGATGCTGCTTGTGCTGGAGGATCTGAGCTATAAGAAAACATTGGATACGCTGTGGTTGGTTACTTGGAACAGTAAAGGTTGAGAAGGAACCTGATGGAGGTGTCTAAGATTATGAGGGGATAGAAGATACATTTTTTTCCAATAGTAGAGGGTTCAATAATCAGGGGACGTTGATTAAAGGTAAGAGGTAAAAGGGTAAGAAGAGAATTGAGATTTTGTTTCACTCAGAAGGTGCTGGGAATCCGGAACTCACTGCCTGCAAAGGTAGTTGAAAGAAACTTTCATAAAATTTGAGCAGTATATAGATATTCACTTGCATTGCCATAGCCTCCAGGCAATGTGCCAAGAGCTGGAAAATGATATTAATGCGATCAGATGTTCTTTGACTAGTGCAGTCATGATGGTTGAATAGCCTTCTCCTGTACTGTAAATGTCTATGAGCCAATGAATTAATCTTCAGAATTCTCTTCCTCAAAGAGCAGTGGAGATCACACCATTGAACATATTTTCAAGGCTAAGCTAGCAGTGCTTTGATCTACAAGGGAGTCAGAGTGAATGGGTAACAGATAGAAATGTGAGGTTGAGACAATAATCAGATGAGTCATGATTATATCGATTGATAGAGCAGTCCTGACAACTAAATGGTCTACTCCAATTTCTCAGATTCTTATATTTTTATATTCTAATACTCTGTCAACAGGGTATAGAAATATAAGGGAAATAGAAGTATACGTTATAACCAATGTTTATAAGCAGAGTATAACTTGCATAGCTCCTTTCTTAGATGTTATTTATCATGACTACCCACCCATTTTTAATGTAACAACTGTGTTAGGAATATCTTTTCATTGTAATATAGTGTTTAACAAATCCCCGTGTAAAGTTGGAGAGTGAATTACCTGTATTTACTGAAATCCCAATTTGAGATGATCTATCATCTTTTCACAGTACTACGAACCTTTGGAAATCTGCAGTGTTAAAGGAAAGCTTTCTCTAATCCTGACTGGATGTGGTATAGACCCATCAGTGACATGTTCTGTAGAAAATGTATTGGATGTGGGATATGTTCTTGCAAATCAAAGCAGAACAGTGACATTTCAGGTAACTGACACCAAAGCTACTTACTTCCATCTTCACTCACCAGATTTTCCCTTTCTCTTTTTTCTTGAAGATGTTAATTTTTGTTGGTATATGGTTCTATGATGCTTGACAATGAATAACAGTTAAGCCCAATTCATCCCTCTTCTTACGTCTATAAACCTGCACTTCAAGCAAGGCTCTCTAAAGATAATGATCATATACAGGTAATCTGACTGATTTCTCCCTCCCTAACCCATGTCAAAAAGAATAATTGCAACTCCCTAAAGGCAGTTAACATCAGCGAGCAGAGCGCAGACTGAGTGCCAAATATGGTACCTTGGTAGTCTGATTCAGCTACTCATTAAATAATCTCTATACGTCAACTGTACCTTTTATAAATAAAGTTTCAGAAATACATTATTACTTGCACAGCAAAGTCTGCAAATTAAAATATGATAATAACTATATTTTGTTGGTTCAATATAAATTGAAATTCACAAACTCATTTTTTGTATTCAATGCTAATCATATATTTTACTGCAAATCAAATCATTTTTGCTGTTGCACATAACCAGTTTTCCGTATATAACTCATTTAACCATGGCCACAACCCAAATAATACATAAGTTTCTCCGTCATGAACTTTATCAGTTCTGTTTTCTTTACAAATTGCAGCAAAGTTAGAGTAATTATAATATGAAATGTTAGGATTAATTTAAAGAATTTGTATTCCCTCTAAATTGTTAAATTCTGATGTTAGTTTGAACATTTAATCCATCACATTATGAAGTGTCAAAGAGACAGAAGTTCTTCCTTTTGCTGTCGTTCATTATTGAATTCTGTTACGAGTACAAATTTATTCTCAAAAAAGCTTACTGATTTAACATAAATTAACCAAATTGGCCTTTCTGAAAAAGACTGCCCAAAAAGGTTGACTAACCTAAGTACATCTGGGTGCATTATATAATTTCGCGGTACAACTAAGGCATTAAAACTACCTGAAGACAAATGATTGAAATCCATCTGCGGTCCATTCATTGCAAAATACAAAAAAAAATTCACATGCTGATTTGGGTTGGAAATGCTGTCTGTAAATCCCACTATTTCTGTCTGTAAATCCATTGTTTTCAATTTAGCTGAACTTTATTAATACATCACTTTGACAGCTGGAAAATGCTACAATCCTTAATGTCATGTTTAGTGTGAAGCTGGACAGCCTGTCTTACAGCAAGCACAGAGAACAACAGGTGCTGCCAGAATTCTTGGCACCTGATCAAACATCTGGTTCATTAGTGGGTAAGTAAGTTCTGATTCTCTTAATTATTTGAAGCCATTTTCAATACAGCAATTTTATAGCCAGACAATTCAAGTGGTTCAATTCAACCAATTTTACTGCATTTTCACTGACTTTCTCTCCTGAAGTCAGAAATGCATTGGCGAGTTAGAGCTACATAAGCACCTGGTTCCATGTATTACCTTACCTGAGTTCCCCTTTTTTATGTGCTCACCCAATGCCTAGATATGTAGATTCCTGGCAGCATTGCATTGCTGGATAACAGTCAGAAGTCATGTGAGAAATGGAAAACATTGCCTATTATTATAGCGCCTTCTTTGTCATGATTTGGTCAGCTCCTGCTGGCTGTTTTATGAAGTTGAGTAATATTTAAAAGCTATTCAGGATTCCCAGTGAAACAATTGAGATTTTGGGAAGAGATCAAGAATAAAAGTAACCAAATATAAATAAAATGCAACATTTTTAATGCATTTTTTTTTTTACATTCTGCCAGGTACTCAAAATTATGGGGATCAAAGTGTCTTCAGTGTCTCTCCTATTAAAGGGTCCGTAGGCCCAATGCAGAGTCAAGAATTTGAAGTCACTTTCAGTCCTGATCATGAAAGTCTGTACTACTCAGATGGCATGCAAGTGGAGCTGTTTGACAAGGTAACTGGACAGCACCTCCTATCTCCAGAAAGGTTTTCTGTTTACAATGACCTTTACAGTATCTGTAGTTGCATTATTGCACTCGGTTACATAGATCTTGTTTCTATCGTGGAAACATTGACCGAGGATCCCCTGGGACTTTGTTTGTTGTTGATTAATGTGTGCTAGGAAACGATGTGGACAGAACCACGTTCATTTCTGACACCCCACACTCCAATAGATTGAAATGAATTTAACAACCAACATTGCTTGTTATAAAGCTTACGTAACATTATTGTGTAGCATAAGGGGAGTTGATGGCATTATGGTAATATCACTGGGTGAGCAATCCAGCACCCAGCTCTGGGAACAAGGTTTCAAATCCCACCATGATTTATGTTGAAATTTGAATACAGTAACAAAAAAAACTGGAATTAAAAAGCTAGCCTAATTGTAATCACTGCTGGTTACCATAAAAACTCACCTGGTTCACTAATGTCCTTTAGGGAAGGAAATTCTTACATCTGACATACACGTGACTCTGGACCCACAGCAATGTGGTTGAGTTTGGGCAATTTGGGATGGGCAATAAATGCTGACCTAGCCAGTAACAGTCACATCCCATGAACAATATAAAAGGAACTGCCATCTTGTCTTGGAAACAATACAAATTCTCAAAGCAGACATGTCAATGAAAGGTTTCTATTGTGCTGCTTATCAGAATGGCAAAATTTTTTTTTTCTGAAGAAGGGTCTCGGCCCGAAACACCAGCCTTCCTGCTCCTCTGATGCTGCTTGGCCTGCTGTGTTCATCCAGCTCTACACCTTGTTATCTCTGGCAAAAATACATCCTGGATTTAAAAACAATTTGGCCCTAGCTTGATTAGTTTGTTTGGGTGTTTCACGGCTTGAGAGAGGAACCAAGCCATACATTTCATACTGTCTGAGCTACGTGCAAATTGGTATCGAGACACGAGAGTAAGGGAAATAAACACGTAGCTAAAAGAATGGTGTGGGAAAGAGGGGTTCCTTTCGATGGGGCACTGGCATCAGTAGTGGAACAGGAGGGATCTGTACCATTGGGATGGTCTCTACCTGAACTGAGCTGGGACCTGTGTTTTGGCATAAAGGGTAAATAGGCTTGTCAACGGGACTTTAAACTAGAAAGTTGCAGGGGGAGGGTAAAACTTCCCCCAGTGTGGAACAAAGCAGCAAGCTAACATCTGTAGGCGTAGATTCCACTGTGTGGAAAAATATGAAAAAAAATGATGGGAAAGGAGAACTCAGGATAGATTATTAAAGTCTCCAGCACAGACTCAAATATGATAGAGTGTTTGGAATTTGCCTCCTCCCTCCTCAGTATCCAAGGGCCCAAACATACCTTCCAGGTGAAGCAACACTTCACCTGCACTTCCCAGAATCTAGTCTACTGCATTCGCTGCTCACCAATGTGGTCTCCTCTACATTGGGGAAACAAAGCGTAGACTTGGTGACCGCTTTGCAAAACATCTACGGTCTACTCGCAAAAAAGACCCTGAACTACCCGTTGCCTGCCACTTCAATGCACCACCCTGCTCCCTGGCCAACATCTCTGTCTCTGGCTTGCTACAGTGTTCCAGTGAAGCCCAATGCAAGCTGGAGGAACAACACCTGATTTTCCGCTTGGGGACCCTACAGCCCTTCGGATTCAATATTGAGTTCAATAATTTTAGGGCCTAAACTCTCCCATGTCCCAGCCCCCCACCCCACACACCAGGCTTTGTTACCACACAGCCTGCCATTACACACCCCCTGTTGTTAGTCACTAACAGTCCCTATTAACAACTATTCACTCTCCGAGCCTGATCGTTAGCAACTCCTTTGTCTGTCCAACTGTCTTTCTCTCTTTTTGGGCTCTATCCTATCGTTTACTCCCTACCCCACCCACCTCCCTATTTTCTGCATATAAACTGATGTTTTCCCAGCCACTATCAGTTCTGAGGAAGGGTCACTGGACCCGAAACGTTAACTCTGTTTTCTCCTTCACAGATGCTGTCAGACCTGCTGAGCTTTTCCAGCAACTTTGTTTTTGTTCCTGATTTACAGCATCCGCAGTTCTTTTGTTTTTTTTTATCAAAAAGCTACTTAGGTAGCAAGACTCCTGAAATAGAATGAGTGGGAAATTACTAATAAAGCCAATCTGAAATTCTAAAGTAAGGGCGCAAAGAAACCAAAGGTCTCCTCATCATGGCATGCTTTGTTAAAGATGCTTAAGGTTTGCTGTGAAACTGAATAATAATACCTTAAGACCATATAGGAGCAGAATTAGGCCTTTCAGCTCGTAGAGTCTGCTGTGCCATTCGATCATGGCTGACATGTTTCTCAACCTATTCTCCTGCCTTCCACCCGTAACCTTTGATTCCCTGATTAATCAAGGACATATCTATCTCTATCTTAATTGCTCGTAATGACTTGGCCTCCACGGCTTTCTGCGGCAATGAGTTCCACACTTTTCAGCACACTCTGGCTGAAGAAAATCGTCCTCAACTTAGTTCTAAAGAGTCATCCCTTCACTCTGATACTGTGCCCTCATGTCCTACTAGTGGAAACATCTTCTCCATGTCCACTGTCTCCAATCCTCTCAGTACTCTGTAAGTTTCAATCAGATCCCCAATCCTCCTTCTAAACTCCATCAAGTGTAGACCTAGAGTCCTCAACCGCTCCTCGTATGACAAGCCCTTTATTCCTGGGATCATTCTCGTGAACCTTCTCTGGACCCCCTCCAAGGCCAGCACGTCCTACTTTAGGTTCAGGAGCCAAAACTGCTCACAATATTCCAAATGCAGTCTGACTAAAGCCTTATGCAGAATCAGCATTACATCCCTGCTCTTGTATTCTAGCCCTCTCAACATGAATGCTAACATTGCATTTCTCTTCCTAACTGCCAACTGAACCTGCATGTCAAACATAAGTCCCTTTGTTGCTTCAGATTTCGGAAACCTTCTCCCATTTAATAAATAGTTTACACCTCTGTTTTTCCAAACAAAATGCATAACCTCATACTTTCCCACACTGTATTCCATCTGCCACTTCTTTGCCCACTCTCTTAGCCTGTTCAAGTCCTTCTGCAGCCTCCCCACTTCCTCAACACCACCTGCTTCTCCACCTATCTTTGAGTCACCTGCAAACTTAGCAACAATGACCTCAGTTCCTTCATCCTGATCTTCAATGTATAACATGAATAGTTGTGCTCCCAACACTCACTCCCTGTGGAACTCCACTAGTCACTGGCTGCCATCCTGACAAAGACCCCTTTATCACAAGGCATTTGAAAGCACAGAGCTCCAATTGAAGGTGATGGCCTTTTCACTTACAGTGTGGCCCGGTGACTGAGTAAATCAGTTTATAAACTGCTCAAAGCCACAGCAGCATTTCTCCTTCTGTGTTTATAAAGGAAGTTGATAGACAGATTATTGTCAAATAATTAATCTTTTTGCAGGTTGCTCATACGATCCAGTTGAAAGGAGCTGCAAGAGAACATTTGATGTTTGTTGAAGGAGGAGACCCAATAGATGTTCCAGTTGAATCTTTAACCATCCTACCAAGTTATGATGTATCAGGTATATATGTACCTAAATAGTGGAACAGGAATAGGCCATTTGGTCCCTCGAGCCAGTTCCACAAATCATTGAGATCAAAGCTGATCTGTGGCCTAACTCCATAAATCTGTCTTTGGCCCATATCCCTTAATACTTTTGCTTAACAAAAAATGATCTAACTCAGATTTAAAATGAACAACTGATCTAACATCTACTGCCATTTTGTGGAAGAGAGTTCCAAACATCTATCACCCTTTGTGTGTAGAGGTGCTTCCTAACATCTCTCCTGAACAGCCTGGCCCTAATTCTCAGACTATAACCCCTAGTTCTAGAATCCTCTGCAGTGACTGTAACGAAGTCATCCAGGTGAACCTCATAGAATATGAGTTCCCAATTGGGGCTGTTAATCTGGTCCAATCAGGGAGCCCTGGCTGACAGATATAAACAGGAGTGTCAGAGGTTCTTTTCATTCTGAGAGCTGTCTCCGAGGGTGCTGGATCAGTGTCAAGGATTTCCACGTATCCTGAACAGAGGGTATCTTGGTTTGCCCATGGCAAAACCCCAAAACAAAGCCGAGCCTCAGCCAAACAGTTAATATTTTTTTCAGGATACAGGCCAGCAAGCCATTGTAGTTGCTGCTGATATGCGGACTTGAGACAGCAAAAGAGACCCACTAGGCCTAGATGAGTAAGAGAATCATAGGCCGGTATCTAAGAGAGTGCACACCGTGGAAAATCCACCTATATCTGGCTTAGAACAGTTAAATTGTTTAGCAACATTCAAATCAGAACCAGTCAACATAAATGTCTGGTTAAATGGTCACCATCTAATGGAAGTCAATACAGCCCTGGCCGTTTCAGTGACCACAGAAACAGTTTTTAACAAAATTCACTCTGGACTCCAACCCTTAAGTTTGTGCAAGACATCAGCCAGACTGAGAACCTATACTGTGGAACCTTTACAGATTAAGGGAACAACTTTGATTCTGGTCTCTTATGAGAAGCAGCTGGTTCAGGTACCACTGACTGTAATATAAGGCTCAGGCTGAAGCTTAATGGGATAAAACTGGTTGTGAAAGATTCACCTAGACTGGCTCAACATTTTTCAATTTTAGAAGAATGGCTGCCTGAGTGAAATATTAACTAAACACCTGGAAGTTTTTCAGGAATGTCTAGGGACTATCAAAGGGGCCAAGGCCACCTTGTATGTTGACAAGGAAGCAATCCCACAATTCTGCAAGGCCTGCCCAGTGCCATTTGCCTTACGGGCAAAAGTAGAGGCAGAAATCAAAAGGCTGGAAAGTGAAGAAATCATCAAAACAGTCCAGTTTGCAGAGTGGGCAGCACTGGTCGTACCAATTGTGAAGCCTGACAGGTCGGTTCACCTTTGTGGGGTTTTAAACAAACGGTAAACTGCGTTTCACAGCTGAATAAATACCCAATCCCCCACATAGAGGATTTATACACAAAACTAGCAGGGGGCGCTGTCCTTCACAAAGGCAGACATGAGCCATGTTACTTGCATTGGCAGTTCACTGAGAATTCCCCGGCATATACTACAATTAATACCCATAACGGTTTGTACCAATAGACAAGACTGCCATCTGGGGTATCATCAGCCTGTGTAATTTTTCAGTAGACAATGGAGAACATTTTACAAGGTCTATCCCCAGCTCGCCATTTATCTAGATGATGTGCTAATAACAGGGAAGACTGATAAGGAGCACTTAGAGAGCTTGGACATAGTCCTTCAACATTCCTCCAGGTGAGTGTATGCCTCAGGAGGGAAAAATCTGTGTTGCAGGCACTCCAAGTGACCTATTTGGGGTACAAGTCAATAAGACTGGGTTACACCTGTTGGAAGATAAAGTGAGGGTGACACTCCCACATCTGTCCCAGAGCTTGGGTCTTTCCTTGGGTTGGTGAGCTATTATGGAAAGTTCATACATAACCTGGCCTCTATCCTGGCACCTTTTCATCAACTTCTTAAAGGGTCAGCCTTGGAAATGGTTGAAAGGTAACAGATTTATGTTCCTCTGAATTGCAGATGTGTAACATTTACATTAAAGAGTTAAATAAGGATGCATTGGTCCCAGAATTAGCTGAACAATGGTTGTGAATTTAATACCTGCACCATTTATTCATGTGTGTAAAATTGAAGTGAGGGAGAAATACTCCAGGAGTTATGAATTACCACAGCTTTCAGGGAAGTGAAGAACCAGCTATAATCTTCTAAGGTATTGCACAGTACGACCCCAAGCAAGATCTGGTAGAATAAAATAAATCAAAATTTATTGTCACTTTTACTTTTAAATGAAAAATACTACAGTGAAAAGTTTTATATGTCACCCTACCACGGTGCCTACATCAATGACAGACGTCATACAAAATAATAAAATTTGTAAAATTAAGACAAAGTTCATCACAGTTCAGTTAATGGCTCCTGGGCTCGGGGAAAGCTGTTTCAGGAACAATGGAATACCCTGAAAACGCAGCCCGGGATGAGACCGCTACACTGGGCTGCTGGATACTTGGCCAGAAGCCTCCGCTGAAGAAAGTTGCCAAGCCAGGCCAAGACCACCACTCCTGAATGAGACCGCCTGCTGGGCTGCTGGAATATCTGGACGCCAAAGACAAAGAAGACCTCTTCATTACATACATCATATTAGAAGCAATGGAAATGTATGTATTTCCCATGGCACATGACAGACAAAATATTTCATTCTAAATGTGTCACTTTCATCAACTGGCTGCAGTTTTTAACTCCTGGTTGAACTGGGATGGCTATAGGAATATACCTGGAGAAGTCTACTTGTGGAGTGCGTAACAATGATTTTCTCTCATTGTTGCCTGCAGATATTCCTCGGGTATTGAAGTCTATACAGCTGACTCTAAAGAGCACTAAGTTTGACAACAAATTGACAACAGCTTTGAGAGAATTCCAGGTGGGATGTATCCGATCAACCCAAGCTAATGCTAGAAAGGTAACAGATTTACGTTCCTCTGAATTGCAGATGTGTAACATTTACTTTAAAGAGTTAAATAAGGTTGCATTGGTCCCAGAATTAGTTGAAAAATGGTTGTGAATTTAATACCTGTACTGCTTATTAATTTATGTTTAATTGAAGTGAGGGAGAAATACTCCAGGAGTTATGAATTATCATGATCTTTGAACAATTAACTTCAAAAAGAAGAATTTCCCTATCAGCCTCCTCGCGAAGTTCAAGAAATGGCTGTATTTGTGCTGTTAAAATAGATTAAACTCTCCACAGCATATTTGGGCTTTAACTTGCATTGAAAGACTTAGGGCACAGAAGAACCATTTGGTCCATCATATTTTTGCTGGCCAGAAAAGGTCTAACAAGTCTCATCTCAACAGCTTGCAGCTCTTGTCCATTGCCTTTTATGTTTCAGTACCTCAAGTGCATTTCCAAGAGCTTTATAAATGTGGCTTTCTGCTTGTGATGTCATTTCAGACAGTGGGTTCCAAACTCCCAATTACCCTCTTGGTAACCATAAGAATATAAGGAGAAGGAGCAGGAGTAGGTTTTTCATCCTCTCAAGCACACTCCACTATTCAATAAGATCATGATCTGATCATAGCTTTAATTCCACTTTCCTGTCTTCTATGATAATTCCTTGACACGCTTGTCAATCACAGATTTGTCTAACTCAGCCTTGACGATATTCAATAACCCAGCTTCTACTGCTTTCTGGGGAAGAGAATTCCAGACTCTGTTGACCTTTTGAGAGAAAAACAACGAAGGAAGAGGGATATATTTCCAAGTATATCTTGGAAGGGAATTTTCAAGTGTTGGGGCTTCCATGCATCTGTTCCCCTTGTCCTTAGGGGTCATAGGTTTGGAAGGTGCTATCAAAGGAACCGTGGTAAATTCTACAGTACATCTTGTAGACAGTACACACTGCTGCCACTGTGCATTAGTGGTGAAGGGAGAGAATGTGGAACTTGGCAGTTAGGGTATCAATCAAGCTTTATCCTGTTGAGCTTCTTGAGTATTTTTGGAGCTATGCTTATCCAGCCAAGTGAGCAGTATTCCAACACACTCCTGACTTGTACCTTGTGGAAGGTTGACAGGCATTATGAAATGAAGTTGTGAGCTAGTTACCACAGGATTTGTAACCTCTGACCTGGTCTTGCAGTCACAGTAATTACATGACTATTCCAGTTCAATTTCTGTTCATTGGTACCCTCTAAGATGTTGATGTAGGGAATTTGGTGATGGTAACGCCATTGAACAGAAAGGGGTGATGATTAGATTATTTAATTTTGGAGATGGTCATAGTTAGGTATTTGTCTGATGTGAATGTTACTTACCATTTAACTTGCGTGTTGTCCAATCGTGCTGCTTCATTCAGTACCTGAAGAGTCGTGAATGGTGTTAAATATTTTGCAGCCATCAGCAGACATGCCCACTGCTGGCCAAATGATGGAGGAGAGGTCATTGATGAAGCAGCTGAGAATGGTTAGACCTTGGGGATTACCCTGAGGAACTCGTGCAGTAATGTCCTGGGACTCAGATGATTGACTTCTAACAACCATAGTCATTCCTCCAGCCAGCTAAGCATTTTCTCCCTGATTACTATTGACTCCAGTTTTCCTGATGTGGAGGTGCCGGTGTTGGACTAGGGTGGACAAGGTCAAAAATCACACTACACCAGGTTATAGTCCAACAGGTTTATTTGAAAATACTAGTTAGCGTTGACCCACTTTTCCTCGCGTTGCTTAATGCCATACTCAGTTAATTACTACCATGGTGTGAAGGACAGCCATTATCCCCTCACCTCTGGATTTCAGCTAGTTTTGTCCATGGTTGTAATCAGGCCAAAAGCTAAATGGCTCTGACTGAATTTAAGCTGATTGCCAGTGAGCAGATTATTGTTGAGTGAGTGCCACTTGCTAGCATTGTCAATGGTTCTTTCCATCACTTTGCTGATAATTTCTATTCAAGATGGTGGCAGAGTAGGATGCTCCAGTCAGAGCTCTTCTGCTCACCAGTCCCTTTACCTTCCTTTCCCATTTTTTTCTCTCCTCTTGTGATTTTTCCTGTCTTCGCTTACCAACCCCTCCCCCCTCCCTCCCCCCACCTCACCCCTTCCCACTCCCCTGGAGAGTGGAGTTCCGGAGCGGGTACGGGCTGAGTCCCACGGTGGAACCAGCATGGGCAGCGTAGCTTTGTGCTCTGGGGCCTGCAGGCACACCCCGTGAGCACCAGAACACCGTGAGCAGTGAGCCCGGAGCAGTCTGGGGAAGAAGCTGCAGAGCAGCACGCAGGCAGCAAGTCCTGGATGGAGACTGGTCTGAGGGGACAACCCTTACCTTCGAACTCACCTTAGAACACTGTATTGTTAACCCCTCAATATTTTCCTATTTTTAACTCAATTTCAATTCTGTAATTAAGCAACTACTTCTATTCCTCTGCTGTATCCAAGAATTGTACCTGGGTGCTTGTACCTAAGATGTTGCCATAAGAAGGCAGACATTGTAAAAGCTTTTCACTGTACTCGGACAATGGAGTACACATGACAATGAAAGGGTATTATATTGTATTGTATAATTGAAAGTAGCCTAATGGGGCAATAATTGGCAGGAATGAATTTGTCCTGCCTTTTTGTGGACAGGACATACCTAGACAACTTTCCATTTTACTGGGTAGATGCTTGTGTTGTAGCTGTACTCAAACAACTTGGTTCGGGCCATGGCTCGTTCTGGAGCACACATCTTCAGTTCTTATGGTCTGGCAAGTAACATCCTGCAGCAAAATTATAATATAAACAGAGACCAGAAGAAAAATAATATGCAAAGCTTACTGGAATAAGGAAAGAGGATTCAGACCAATTGCAAGTGTATCAAGTTTATTTGAGATGTCAAAGTATTTTTATAACAATGTTAAAGAGATACAAGCCAATATTTAATAAAGTCTCTGGGCCAAAAACATCAAGGCTGAGTTTTGTGTTTTCTCCCATTCCAAACTAGTTTATAGAGTACTGTAAATCTTCATCATGAAATAGAGTTGTAAGAAGATCATATAGTAGCATGAACAAATTCAAAATTACAATTATATTCAATGTAATTAAATAAACATATTTCCAGCCATATAGTTCACAAGAACTGATTAGTACCAGAAAGTTAGTATTGTTCAAATTCGACTTTATAGTCCAGCTGATAGAAGGGTTTTCTGTAATGTTCTTCAAAACTACAACAGGATGGTGTCATTTTTCTTGTAGAATGTGGAGTTCACCATCGACAGTCCACAGGCCCTTCATGCGAAAGGGTTCGTCATTGATCCAGTCAAAGCCACGGTGGAAGCTGGGACCGTGAAGGTTGTCACTGTTAGCTGGACTCCACCTAGTGGACACGATGTATGTTATTATATTGTGAAACCTGATAACACTAATCCCGGCTGTGCAATTTAATTATTGGGAAATGAATTCATTACTTTGTATAACTTAGACCCAAGTTTACTTTTGAAGATGAAACTTGTGGTAAGAAGTTCGATGGAGTAGAAAATAACAAATAGAAACCAGGAAATGCAGCTTTATCAATATGTACACTTCCTCTGATTCAGGTATTTCAAGTGTATACTATAGATCTACAGAATGAGGGCTGAGAAGTGGAATTAGATGAAGAGTTCTTTCATGGCTGACACAGATTGAATGGCCTCTTTCAGTGCAGTTTTTAAAACGTTGTTTAATTTTTTAAAAAAATATATGAATTAGATCCTTCTACTGTTTTAAGCCTACGTTTAACAATCTGTTGTTATAGTCAGGGTCCCTGACTGTACCATTTTGCTTATTTCAGCACAGTTTGCAAATTTTTGTTTGCAGTAGATTTTATCATCCAGCTTACTTTTTCAGGTTAAAATCAGCAGGAGTCCAACCATTGATCCTCAACACTTCCTATCAATTAGCATTCCTTAAGGTTTTGGTTAAGGTGAAGAGCCAAGGTCTTTATCCCGGGGAGGGGAGTCCAAAACTACCAGGCGTAGGTTTAAGATGAGAGGGGAAAGGTACAATAGGGACCTGAGGGGCAACTTTTTCACACCGAGGGTGGCGCATATATGCTGTAGAGGACATGATAGAGGCAGAAACATTTATAACATTTAAAGGACATTTGAACAGGTACATGGATGGGAACAATTTAGAGGGATATGGGCCAAATACAGTTTAGAGAATCTGGTCAGCATAGATGAGTTGGGCCGAAGGGCCTGTTTCCATGCTGTATGACTCTTTAACCAAATTCTTATTTAATTCCATGTTCTGCCCTGCATGGAACTTTATCAAAACTTTTTTTTAAAGCCTAAGAAAGCTATATTGTGGAAGTATAATTTTCTTGGGGTATTTCAATGTTTCTGTGGCTCAATTAATGTCATACATGTATTATTTCTAAATGATGTTTCATTAATAGAATGCTGGAATATTGTAACATTTTAAGCTAAAACTAGTATGTTTGAGTTAAATAGATTGAACAGTTAAACAGGTATTTAAATAGAATGTTTTAATTTTGTTTTCAAGCCACTTCAAACAATCTCAGCTACAGTTAAAATGTCTATCAAAGGAGACATCACAGAAAATTACCAAATCATTTTAACAGCAGTGGTTCATGAACACAAGATGAAGTTGAATGACTGAGGAAATTACTGAGAAGACTTCTTATAACATAGGATGCTTATATGTTGCAGAAAAGGCGAAGATTTTTAAATTCATATGTTTAACTTTTTAAAAGTTTTTAAATCTAACTAATATTAATTTTATTTACTCATCTACAATTTCTACCAATTACATTCTGCCATGGAAAGAAGCCTCTATAAGTAAAGCTTTTCAAATCTAAATAAAATATTTATATTTGTTCTTCATGTTTTGAATTTTCATATTTGCACTTTCTAAATTACTGTAAACTGCTCATTCTTACAAAAGACTCCAAAGATTTTTTTGTCTTTATATATTGCTAATGTAAACGTCCATTACGTGGTCCATTACACTTTCATTCTATTGTTCTTCTTCATTGACTGCTGCCTTATCCAGCATCTGACTTGTATACAAAGAACATTGTTAACTTCAACTTCATATGTGCATTTGTGACCAAGTTATTTGTATACCTATTTGGGGTTTGTTTAGCTCAGTTGGCTGGACAACTGGTATGTGATGCAGAGTGATTCCAAGAGCATGTATTGACTGACCTTCATGTCAAATTCACAACCAGACATCTTTCTCTAATGAGAGAGCAGCTCTATAGTCCTCTGGGACTATGGTGAATTTTTGTCAACTGTCTGAACATTGACAAGGTACCTCACAAAAGGTTAGGCCATAACATAAGAGCCCAAAGTGTTGAAGGTAGTACATTGGCATGAATAGAGAATTGGCTGTTCGGCAGGAACCAGCAAATGGGGATGAGGGGTTCTTTTTCAAGGTGGCGAATGGTAACCAGTGGGGTTCCACAGGGATCAGTGCTGGGACCACAACTGTTTACAATATATATTAATGACTTGGAGGAAGGAAGTGAATGTGCTGTAGCCAAATTTGCATACAATGCTCAAATAGTTTGAAAAGCAGGTTGTGAGAGGGCTAGAACAGTTTAGAGAGAGGTATTGTTAAGTGTGGGCAAATAAGTTGGCAAATGGAGAATAATGTGGGCAAATGTGAAGTTGTTCAATTTAAAAGGGAGAACAAAAGAACTGCATATTATTTAACTGGAGGAAAACTGGAAATTAGATGGATCTGTGGTTACTTGTGCAGGAAACACAGAAATCTAGCACACGGGCAGCAGAAAATCAGGAAGGCTAATGGAATGTTGGCCCTTTTTACAAGGAATATATAGAGTAGGAAGTCTTACTGCAACTGCGCAAGGTGCTGGTGAGACCACATCTGGACTACAGTGAGCAGTTTTGGTCCCCTTATTTAAGGAAAGGTATCATTTCATTGGAGGCAGTTCAGAGGAAGTTCATTAGGATGATCGCTGATGTGGAGGTATTGTCTTATGAGCAAAAGCTAAACATGTTGGGACTCTACTCACTGGAGTTTAAAAGACTAAGAGGGGTTCTCATTGAAACATATTAGATTCTTAAGGGTCTTGATAGGGTAAATATTGAGATGCTGTTTCCCCTCTAGGAGGGTCTAGGACTACAGGGCAGAGTCCCAAAATAAAAGGGTTCAGATGAGGAGGAACTACTTCTCTCAGAGTTGTGAGTCTTTGGATCTCCTTGCTGAGATATACACAGAGAATTTTTGTGTATATTTAAGTCTGAGATAGATAGATTCTTGATAGTCAGGGAATTGAGGGTTACAGGGAAAGGGCAGAAAAGTGGGCATGACAAATGTCAGATCAGCCATGTTCCCATTGAAATGGTAGGGCAGGCTCGAGGGGCCAAACAGTCTACTACTGATCCTATTTGTGTGTGTGTGTGTGTCAGAGATTCTGTCTGTGTGTATAAATGAGCTGGTGTGCCAGTTGTGCTGTAAATGAGAAGATCTAGCTTCTGGGAGAAAGTGATTTGGTTTTCAAAGATTGGAGAGGAGGAATGTGGAACCAATTAAGTTCACTCATGAAGTGAATTCCAGGCATCATGAGTAATGTGAGAATTTTGGTGTACTTTGTAATTGAGGCACACTACTGAATACTAGTGAGTAGTTACCAGATGGATAAAGTAATTGTGTGAAACGATCTGCAAATTAGAAGAAAGGGATTTATGATAGAAAAGAAGCTGTCTGAGGGAAATCGTATCTAAGTACCAGGGATTCCTGTCCAGCATTTATATCACCGTACATTAGAGGTTTCTGCTGGGTAGTCTGTTTTTCTTTTGTTTTTTCCTGAGAAGGGGAATATTTGGAGGGCTATGGGGTGGAGGGGTTGGGGAAAGAGCGGAGAAATTAGACTAATTTAATGCAGAGATGGTAGGAATTGCCGATGCTGGAGAATCTGAGATGACAAGGTGTAGAGCTGGATGAACACAGCAGGCCAAGCAGCATCAGAGGAGCAGGAAAGCTGATGTTTCAGGTCTGGACCCTTCTTCAGAAATGAT
>NC_063362.1:2617105-2638185 GCF_021869965.1 Rhincodon typus
GCAGGAAAGCTGACGTTTCAGGTCTGGACCCTTCTTCAGAAATGATTTCTGAAGAAGGGTCCAGACCCGAAACGTCACCTTTCCTGCTCCTCTGATGCTGCTTGGCTTGCCGTGTTCATCCAGCTCTACACCTTGTCATTTCAGACTAATTTGATGGTTCTTTTTAAGATCTGACTCTGGTATGATGATCAAAATAGCCTCTTTCTGAGCTGTATAATTCTATGATTCAATCTGTTTTTACTGCTAGTGCTTCTTGGTATTATGCATGTCTGTTGCTGCTATTCAATAGGATCAGACAAAGTAGTATTGCCTGAGATGATTTGTACCAGGTTTACCAACTCGTCACATATTCATAAGCATGTTATAAAGGATCTGATTCATTTTGCTAGTTTTGCTTCATAAGGCATCACAAGGTTGTAAGGTGCTGCAGGATGACATGCAGACCATACTAGGAATAGAGAACAACCATTTCTCTATTCACTGCTGCCACACACCCTTTACTGTTAAGCTGCAGCCTTGAAACAGGGAGTTCCAGTTTTGAAGCTCTCCAGCAAATGTGCTACATCCAACCCAGGCAAGTCTTTCATCAGCCACAAAACTACGGGCAAGACCCTGATTTCAAAATTCAACACTGCTCACTGTAGATATTCTATCCACAGACGAACCAGGTGATGTTATTTTCACTTTTTTCAAAAATTGGGGCCCAAATATTTATATTCCAAGAACTTATAATGTGATCAAGAGAGATTCCTTTCTAAACTATTTCATTGAAGATGTGCGAACATTCCTTACTCTCTTCCTCATTGTTAATTCATTCTGAAGTCAGATGAAGTAGGAAGCCACACATCAATCTTTTACTTAAGCTCAGTTTATTCACAAAATACTACATTAAAAATGCCTGCCTTCTCAACAACCAAAACCCAGTATTCTGGAAGATTTTCTTTATACTTCGTACCCTTCACAACCTCAGAACTTCCCAAGGTATTTTACAGCCAATTAAGTAATTTTAACATGTACCTTCTGTAGTAACATAGAAAATGCAGCCAAACGTGCTCCACGCAAATCAAATTCTTGAAGTACCTAGTTAATCAATGCTCTCCATCTATATATTCTTAACCTTAACAATACAATTAGCATGTCATTAACACACACCTCAACATTCAGATGGAAATACAGTAAAACATTAACTTTTAACTGTTTTATTGCAGTTTATTTTCAGGGACAGTTTTCCTTAGTTTTCTACTCAGAGAATACCTAGTTCAAAGGAGAAAAGGAAACAGAAAGGTAAGTGTTCCACTTTCAGGGATTTACAAAGTTCACCTCAAAACATGGCAGCTTCAACTCAGTGGTCTCAACTTAGGAGCACAGAAGCTTCCTGGCTCTTTAAACCTGACTTGAGAGAAAGTTAATCAGGGGTGTTAATGAAAGTCAAACCTGGTGCCCTGAAAAAATGTAGAAAATTTCACTTACAGGGGTTTTGCCAGTCACAGTGAGATCATTAGCCTGAAACTGTCTCAACTCAGTTGACAGCCTTAGGACAGTAGACTCCATCCATAAAGCTGTTTGGCCAGGGTCCCATTACTCACCCTTTAAAATGTGCAAAAGGCCATACTGAATAACTAATACGGCACTTTGTTACCTCCATAATTATATACAGATCGCCAATTAATGATTGAAACAATCTGATTTGCATAAAAGATAAATTATTAAATTCAGTTATACACTGGCCATTTATGTCATTGCTGTTTGCAAGATAGCAGCTGTACTTTTCTATGTTACAACAGAAACTACACATTAAAATGACTTACTTGGCTGTAAAATACCTTGGAAAGTTCTGAGGTTGTGAAGGTGCATGCCCTTTCCTTGACTACTGAAATTTGTGGCTGAGATGTTGCAGGATATTTTTATAACTGTAAACATTAAAATTAGATTCATAATGGTGGCTGGTTTAAACTCAGTCACATGTCATGTATGGATGATTTGAAGACTGCAACTTCTAAATGAAAGCAACTTCACAAGAATTCCTACTGGATATTGTTCTGCGATTACAATTATGTCATTTAAAAGGCGTTTGGATGGGTACATGCTTAGAAAGGGTTTAGAAGAATATGGGCCAAATGCTGGCAAATGGGACCAGATCAGTTGAGGATATCTGATCAGCATGGATGATTTAGACCAAAGGATCTGTTTCTGTGCTGTATAACTCTGACTCTGTGAATTTGCTTTTTATGCTTTTAATTTGCATTCCCTCAAGTAATATTTTCCTTAGATATATGATAATTCATATTGCAATCAGAGTTCATGCAGATTGTCTAACTAATTTTCCAGCTGAATTCAAGTTTGAATTTTATATGTCAATAGTATATTCTGAGTTCCAAAGCAGAATATTAGCCAGGGACAAACCACAAACCCTTCATATTGTATGAAGCCAATCACATTTAAATAAATAAAAGCACAATATTGTGGATGTTGGAAATCTGAAATAGAAACAGAAAGTGCTGGAGAAACTCAGCAGATCTGGCAGAGTTAACACTTCAAGTTCAATGGCTCTTCTTTAGAACTGGTCACAGTTTAAGATGGATAAACTGAAATACCATTTTACAATACATTTAAAACCTTCTGTACTAGAGAGACACTCATCTTACATGGACTTTAGTCTTTGTATTTGTTATACTCCATGTGCAGCAGTTTTAAGGTGACGTGCCTCATTTTGAAATATTCAAATGGTGATCAGTCAACATCTTGGCACATGTTGACAGATGTCAGCAAATGAAAGCAGGTGCCGCTAGATTTTTTGTAGATGGAGTTCATTCATGAATCTTCAGGAATTCAGAAGCCTTTCAGGAGAAAGGCTGGATTGGCTTTTTCAAGTTTCAACTGAACTCTTCAGAAGGTCTTTACAAAGTACTGTAAAATCACAGATTTTCATATATATATATAAAAGCTATATCTACAATATGTAAACATCAATAATTATCTACTGAATGTTGTTACTATACCACTTTATTACTGTTTTGCTTTTGTTGCTGCCTCAGGGAAAGATAACGATTGAATATGAGGATGGGATTTTAAATTTCAGGTTTGTGGAGGACTGGGGACAATGAGGGATTCCGTGACAGGTTAAGCAAGATTATAAATGAACAGTGCTGAGAGACGGAAGTAGCTAATGTTTGCAATGGAAAGCATATATGTAGCTTTGAGCTGAATAGGACATCAAAGTTTTACTCCTGTTGTTGCATATGAGACTGACTGTGAGTTGGGGATGCTGGTGTTTTTAGTGAGCATAAAGGGTTTATAGTGGGAGCTGAAGCAAATGTATTCTTCTGTTACTGGAAATAACTTTGATGGATATTGCACAAGTGCAGAGGCCTTGGAGAGTTTGAGAGTGATGACAACACCTGAAGAGATGCTTGCAGAATTGGTTTAGCTAACTGTTGGGAGGTGGTGGCGGCAAGAAGGGAAATTGTGTTGTCACTAGTTTAATAGGAATAGAGTCAAGGGAACTGGAGATAGGCCTCATAAACAACATGAAATATTACTAAATCTGGTGAGCCAAAGTTGTAATAGCATTTTCTTCGATTGTTATCATTTTTACATTTTGCTTACAGTTCATTACACAATTCCTAATTAATAAATAATATGGTATGGTCGGAAAACCTTTGTAGGTCCCACTGTCTTTGAAGAACTTCCTATTCCTTTGAGATCTCAAAGTAAGACTGCCTTGTCTGTGGTTTTAAAGTCACTGATTTGTCTGTCTCTTGGGAGCATTTTCACTGCTCTCCTTCATAAATAAAACTAAATTACAACAAAAACATAAAGCTGCAACAAAGATAATGAAAATCTTCCAAAAGGAAATCTCAATTAAATAATCTGTGGCTCTTGATTAGTAGCTTTCCAAGTGTCTTTTACCTTAAATACCTGGTATTCATTGATGACAGTAATGCACTAGGTGTACTTGTTAATGCCAAAAGCCCCACATTTCATTGCTTATACAGTGGTGTCCAGCAGAAACTGTGTGATTACAGAATGCATTGTTTCTCCAGAACACACCCCAAAATCTTACCGCTGGCCCCAGACCAGAAAATTGGCTATAGGATTTTTTTTTTGTTGAGGCTGCTTACGTTGGTGTGTGTGAGATTTTGTCAATGAATACTGATGTACACCCTTCAGGAAATATGGCACAGTCCTATCAGCTGAATCTCATTCTTGTGCTTTTATTACAAATAGCCCATTAATCTGCCTGGTACTTTTCCTGTGGCATGCGTGAACACATGCTTTGTTTTATAATGGGCACTAAGCAGCTGTGTTACAAGCTTATTCATTATTTAGAGTGTATACAGAAATGAAAGATTTACATTTATGTTACAGCTTTTATGTTACAGCTCTTGGGATAGTTCAAAGCCCTTTCAGCTTACAAAATATGTTTGAAAGTTTTGTAATGTAAAAAATGTATGTACATCTGTTACAATTGTGTATCTAACCCTAACCCTATCTATATTTTGGACCTTTTGGAAAGAACAATTATGGTGCAAAAGAGACTGGGTGCAGAGAGAAAGATGGTGTATTTTCAAAGAACACTAGGTGTTCAGTTGGAGTCACTGGTCAGTAATACTTTCAGATAGTAATTTCCAGACCGAGTTTATTGGTGTAATAAAGATATTGGTTTTAACACAGACAGGCAGAGAGATAACTTGCTTAGAGCTACAGCTTTTGTCCTGTCTCTCCCTCTAAAACCCCTCTCATCAAAATGTGTAAGTTGAAAACCAAATGGAAGGCCTCATTACCACAAGTGGTGATTCTCAAAGGAAAACTTGAGATCAGCCAGCCATAATTGATCCCAGTGTTAACAGCTTCTGCAGAAAATTATGTCAGCTGCAGACTAGCATTTGGGACAAGTTTCTTCTGAATTTATCTGCTACTTGGCCAAAGTACTTTTAAGACTGTGCAGAGTTTTACACTTTTATCTTGACCTGAAGGTTGTATGTATTTATTTTTCAAGAATTTAAACCTTTTGTTAGGAGACATTATCCTTTGCTTGAGTGTGTTTTGTATGGGGGGCAGTCCCCAGTTTGTTATAATCCTGGATGAGGATGAAGGAAACGGCTCCCCTTCTTTATTCAACCCCTTAACAGGATTCTCTCCCTTATAGGATTCCTTTTCCCAACTCAAATATATTTATATTTTAAAAGCATTTAGCCCAGCTTTCTTCATTTGAAGGAAGAGTAGGTTTATTAGCGGCTAAGATGTGATGCAATGTGACACATACACACAGATTAGAAATGAGGGTGAGTCCAAAAAGTGAAATACAAATCGCTCATTGGTTTATCGGTGACAAATAGTTGTGAAACATTGCAGCCATTGTGGTGCTGATTCCAATCATGGTGACATTGATGGTTGAATGGTTGATGGACATTTTTGTTTCTGCTGTTAGCTGGAAGGAATTTCTCCAGTTTCCTTCAACAGTGGCTTTGCTGTTTACTCTTTCTCATCAGTCAGAGAGAGAGAGATTTTACTTCTTTTTACCTGCCCACACGGGGGTGTCTGATGAAATTTTCACACCTGTGCCCTTTCACAGCACCCCATGGCACAGTAGAACTTGAAGCACAAGTTGGTTTATTAGCATGATAGCTCTCCAGCACAGTAAGACTAGAGGCTATAGGTTATTTTAAACTCCCTTTCTTGTGTATTCCTGAGACGGTAAAACACAAACATGTCTTTCACCCAGAACAATCTTTCTTTCAACCCATATCACGTTGCAATCTGGGACAGAATCCATAGGGATAAGGATTCAGTTTTTTAAATGCCATCTCTGCCTTTGAACTGTTGCCATCAGAAGTTCCTTTGGCACTCATCATATGCAACATTCCATGATTCTTCTTGAGACTTGGTGGAATCCACGCAGAGATTTCAGATAGCCACTGAATTTACAATCTCAGCAATCCTTTGGCTTGTATGTCTTTCTTTTCAAAGGCATATGTTGTGCTTAAAAGTTCAATATATCTGCGAGTAATTCGGGATTATGATCCATTTTCATGACAGGGGAAATCCTGGCACCTTGTCCCCACTTGCACCATGAGCAACCACTGAACTGTCTTGTTGGGCACGTGTCTACGAAGCATGCGCCAATATCAGGTAACAATGTTAAATGAGAGCGGTGGGAGGGAAAGTGAAATCTCCAATCCCTCCCTCACCCCCACCCACACCCACACTTCCAATGTACCAAGTTCCACACTTGCCAACACAGTGAGTACAAAGATCACTGACAGGTACATACCTTGTGGCTCTCATGCTGGCCTGCATATTCTCAGCTCTTACATCTTAACCTCTCAATAGGCTGCTGACAACCTTTGGCTAACTTAATGCAGTGTGCCTCACCTTTCACATATTGTGTGTTCACCTTGACTTCCAGTATTGTACTTTTCCGTTGTTAGCTTACAGTGTATACCACATCAAAACATTCTGAGGCAAGCATTAATTACATCCACTTAAGCATGTTTGTTCCTTAATAAGTCTCTAAAACTGCTGATACCCATTTTTCATAAATAGTCATGAGTTTAATGAACATGACAGTAATTTTCCCCATGTGAGGAAAAGTACTGGGAAAATAACTGGGTTCAATTAAGTCTCAGCGCACAGATATATTGATACAGTAATGACCTCAGCCTGTTCTTCGTTCTTCCATTATTATGTAAGTTGCATTTGCTACACACCAGAATTTAACACAACCCTGCCCAATTCATTTTATTGTGCTCTAATGTAATAGTAACCCTGTATAAAATGCCAATCATTTTAACACATTTTTTAAAGTCACCAATTCTGTAATTACCTTATGTATAACCTTGAGCAATGATAGGATATTAATTCTGTAGGTAAGGTAACTGAATATTGCTCAGCAACCAGTTTGTCAATTATAACATGGAATCGCAGAGTGTTTATGGTGCAGGAAGAGACCATTCAGCCCATTGTACCTGCACTGCCTTGTTAGTGAGCTCATTACCTAGTGCCAATCTCCTGCTTTCTCCCCAGACCCTTGAACATTATTTTTATGATGATAATCATCCAATGCCTCTGGAATGCCTTGAGCCCATCGTTGTGCAAATGATTCTGAAAATGTTATAAAAACCCTGGATGGCAGAAAGCAACTCGCTATCGTAGCAGTCTCAAGTGTTATTGTGGTGCATTTAGCTGTAGCTGCTATGAACATGTTCACCTTTCTAAGAGCAAAAGGGATCGATTTCCCCATTAATTCTACTCAAATATTACTGAGCTGGTGGAGGTCAGCAAAGATTAGCAGAACATTAGTATGCCTGGCTTTCTACCCCTCACCCAGTGACAAAGGCAGCAATTCACAGCCCTACTATTAACAGTGAGAAGAAACTCAACTGGACTGACCACATAAACACAGTGGCTACAAGAGCAAGTCAGAAGCTAGTACTACAGCAAGTAACTCACTTCCTGACTCCCAAAGCCAGTCCACCATCTACAAGACACAAGTCGGCAGTACGATGGAATACGCCCCACTGCCTGGATGCGTGCAGCTCCAACAACACTCAAGAAGCTTGATATCATTCAGAATTTAGATGTTTGTTTATGCTTGCTACGGACCATAGAGTCACAGAGTTGTACAGCACAGAAACAGACCCTTTGGTCCAACTCATCCATGCCGACCAGGTATCCTAAATTAACCTAGTCCCACTTGCCAGCGTTTGGCCCATATCCCTCTATACCCTTCCTATTCATATACCTATCCAGATGCATTTTAAATGTTGTAATTGTACCAGCCTCCACCACTTCCTCTGGCAGCTCATTCCATACACGCACCACCCTCTGTGTGAAAACGTTGCCCTCAGGTCCCTTTTAAATTTTTCCTGTCTCAAACCTATGCCCTATAGTTTTGGACTCCCCAACTCTGGGGAAAATATCTAGGCTATTCACCCTATCCATGCCCCTCATGATTTTATAAACCTCTATAAGATCACCCCTCAATGAAGGCCATCAGTTTAACTGGGGCAACGTAACCATAGTAGTCCAAGCCAAACATAGACACGCACGGGAATTCCTAGAGGCATGGTTCTCAACCCATAATGCAATTAACACATATAGAATTGGACCCCATATATAAACCCATACAGAACAGAACTGGAAATGACACTACTCACCATAACAGACCGGACAGTGTAAATTCCAAGTGGAGTAGAATAACATCGCTTCGTCAGAGGCCTCGCTAATGATGTTACCTAGCATGTTGACAAAATGTCTGCATGAAAACAAGCCAGCTCGGTGAGCAAGTCAACAACCACACTCATAGCCTGAGCTACAAATCTTTGCTAAAACTTTAATCACCCCTCAGCCTCCAACGCTCCAGGGAAAATAGCCCCAGCCTATTCAGCCTCTCCCTATACGTCAAACACTCCAACCCTGGCAATATACTTGTAAATCGTTTTTGAACCATTTCAAGTTTCACAACATCCTTCCTATAACAGGGAGACCAAAACTGAACGCAGTATTCTAAAAGTGGCCTAACCAATATCCTGTACAGCCACAACATAACATCCCAACTCCTATACTCAATGCACTGATCAATAAAGGCAGGCTTACCAAATACCTTGTTCATTATCCTGTGTACCTGAGACTCCACTTTAAAGCAACTATGAACCTGCTCTCCAAGGTCTCTTTGTTCAGCAACACTCTCCAGGATCTTACCATTAAGTGTATAACTCCTGGCCTGATTTGCCTTTCCAAAATGCAGCACCTCACATTTATCTAAATTAAACTCCATCAGCACTCCTCAGCCCATTGGCCCATCTGATCAAGATCCTGTTATACTCTGAGGTAACGTTCTTCACTGTGCACTACACCTCTAATTTTGATGTCATCTGCAAACTTACTAACCATACCTCTTCTATTCACAGATGAAAAGAGACCAAACCCCCTCAAATATATTAAGAAGATAGCCTAGATCCTAACTTTTTCTTATTTTAAAGGGAAGTGTAGAGCATTGCATTTCAGACATAGTTCAATTGGTCAGACTACTTGATGTTAAGCAAAACACTATTTATTTGGCTTAACTGTAACTCTATCGAAATGCTAAACAAAATAATAGATATAAAAACTACTACTAATTAACTGTTCCAATATAGTGACATCTCATAGACATACCCTTGGCAAAGACAAATTTAGATTGTCTCACATGCAATTCTAGCAGAGGGAAGATAACCCCAGCTTTCAGCTGTAACAGAGAGAGGAGTAAGAGCGTCCACATCCAGCTTCAAGACCCAGCAACTGCAGAAAGCTAAAACTAAAAATCTGGTTCTGTGGGAGCTTAACCCCACCCATTCAGGCTGCTTCTACTGTTCCAACGTTCTGAAAAAAAAGCCTCACAAGCTGTTTACTTTATTGACTTTGAGGCAGATTGCCCAGCACCTCTGTCTCTCTCTCAACCTTTCTTCGTAAAAAGACCAGGACTAAATACACATCTTAAAGCTATAGTATTGTTAAATACTCTACTCATTTTACAGTTACTCACATTGAACTGAGTCATGGTGGATGGGTTACTGCAGTTCATTTCATGATCTGTTTTGAAATATATTAGGTCCCTTGAAACAATTTTTTGTAAAAGCCCATCTCATTTGCTAATGTCATAGAAAATAGGAGCAGGAGGAGGCCATTCAGCCTTTGAGCCTGCTCTATAATTCAATATGATCATGGCTGATCATCCAACTCAGTCCCCTCTTGCTGCTTTCTCCCCATACCCTTTGGTCCCTTTAGGTATAAGAACCAAATCGAACTCCTTCTTGAAAACATTCAATATTTTGACTTCAATCACTTTCTGTGGCAGAGAATTCCATGGGCTCACTAGTCTCTGGGTGAAGACATTTCTCCTCAACTCCGTCTGAAATGTCCTTTAGAGAAGAATGTGACTCCAGATCCATGACAATATGATTGATTCTTAACTGCCCTCTGAAATGGCTGAGCAGTTGTATCTAAGGGCAACCAGGGGTTAACAATAAATGCTGAACAGCCAGTGACATCCACATTACGAGTGAATAAAAACATAATTGTGAAGACTGATAGTTTTTGTTTATTGCACACTAGTGATATTCAATAAATTACAAATTTCAATCATAAATTACAAATTTCAATCATAACATGACCCGAGTACGTTCAGGGACTGGATCAGTATGAATGTATTAATTTATCATTTTAACTGGTTTTCAGAAAACTCTATTAAAATGTATAGTATTTATTTGCTTGATTTCAGCTCAGCAATATATAAATTAATAAATATGCCTTGATCTTCGAGCCCTTCAAAGGGATCACTAACTCAAAGAGTGGTTCTAATTAAAAACCTATTGACTGAAAAATGTGTTCTGAAATTAATCAGAATGGGCTATTTTTAATTCCAAAGTTTCCGCAAGAGAGTGGACATGTGAACAGATATAGGGCAGCATGGCGAGAGGCTGTTTGCGGGTGGGAGCATGTGCTATTTTGAACCTGCTGCCTGTAACCAGCTTTCCTGCTGCACACTGGCACAATCCCACTCAGATCCTCATCTGTTCTTTCAGGCAGGCAGCCGGAAAACTGTGCGGAGTTACAGATCTGGTCATCACCTTGTGGCAAAGATCTGAAACTACAACTTACTGACCCGGAACACGCAAAATATATTTGCAATTAGTTACACGGAAATATGAAACGCAAGATCAAATAATAATGTGGATAAAATTCATAAATATTTAAAGAAGGAAAGTGAAACATTGTTTAAAATAATTAACTTTATTTTTGTAAATTCTTGGAAAAACTTATTTGCACCCTTCACCTGTCCACAAGCGATCTGAAGACAATCGAGACTGTGTAAAATGAAGGATACAGTTCTAAAGGGGGTGTGGGGACAGACGGACAGATTATTGAGGGTAGCAAGGAAGACTTGGAAAATGATGAATAGGATTTATACGATATTGAGCTTTATAAAAAGAGGCACAGAGTTTAAAAGCAAAGAAATGATGACAATCGTTTTTAAAACACTGGGTCAGCCTAAATTGGAGTTCAATTCTAGAAAAGATGGGAAGGTTTTAGAGAAGGGGATACATGAGAATGATTGAAAGGAGGACGGACGTAGATGAACTGGACAAGTTGCGGGTGGGGGGGGACCTGGCTAAACTGATTTTGCTGCAGACCAGCATGGACTCAATGGGCTGAATGGCCTTTTTTTTGCGCTGCAAGCGGTTTCTGATTCCTTGGAGACGGAGGTGATTTTATTTCTTGGCCATTGTGGTTATGAAGTTACTGATGTCACCGTTTGTAATTCCTCTCTGCTGGTTTCCCTTTCCGTGACTCGTGAGGGGTTAAAACTGGAGAGCTCGCACTATCGTCAAAATTATTAACCCCAAGAGCAAATGCCTGCAGCTGGCCCTTAAGCCACGCTCAGGAACGGGCAGCTTTACCTGACAGCTTGGTGCTGCCATTGGTCTCTGCTGTGGGCCTTGGTTAGACCTGGGATTGTCGGTGTCTGCAGGGGACCGCATTCCTGTAACGCAAAATCACTTTTTAAAGTTGTGGCAAATCGTGCTTAAGGTAAAGGTACCATAATGTGATAGTATCCGGGTTTCTCCCATCCGGGGCAAAGAAAGAATGAGCAGGATAATTAACTTTAACAAATGGTTTGTTGAAAAGACTTAGACAGAACTTTGTATGTTTTAAAGAAAATTGTCACAGGTGAAAAGACAGACAGTGAAGGGTCTACATGCTTTGATGTGGATGGACTAGCATTCCAACAGGTTCCAAGAGTAAATCAGTCAGATATTACAAGGACCAGTAAAAGACACAACAGGAAAAACATGTCTTTCTCTAGCACCTTTCACCACCTCAAGACATTCCACAGTGTATATCCCAGTGATTTGCAGGCACTGTTACATTATTCGAAATGTAGCAGCCAATTTGCACACAGTAAACTCCTGTAAAGAGCAATGTCATCATGACCAGAGAATGTGTCTTCCAAAATCCCACCAATACAATACAGGATCAAATTAAAAGCAGACTGTGATAGAATTGAGAGCTTAGATAATAAAGGGGTAATTGAAAGAGCTTCATTTGGAGTCTTTCTACAAACTGGAAAAAGGGCTGTATTAAATTGAGCTGAAAGAATTGGAAGAGAACTTGGGGCTGACCTGCAATAAGAATGTGGTGAGAATCTTTCACATCTCATATTGATCGACTAGTGGAGACAGGATCAGCACAGGGTCGAGGCAGAGCTAATCGTAGAGGTTCAGATTGTGAATATATGTGAAGCAGTATTGTTAAACAGACTACAAGCTCTACCTGTGAATGTGCATGTGCAAAGGACTTCTTACAAAAGTAAGAAGTGAGGGTGCATCTAGATATATCAATGGTTATCAACTGGAAAAGAATACGTGAACCATTGAAGAAATAAACAAGACTATTTCACAGTGTAGAGACTGTTAATGTGATTGTATCAATATCAGAGTAGAAGATGACGCCAATCAGAACTGTAATGGGATGCTCAGAGATCTTTGGGAAATAAACTCTAATGATAGGAACAAGTAAAATGAGGTTTAAAAAATAAATGAATGATAAAGGTGGATTGATAATAATAGTTGGAATAAAGTGTAAAACAAATAACATTGTAAAATGGTGCAAACAATTCATAAAGTACATCGATTTATGTCCAATGGGCAAGTACAGACCTGGAATGTGTGGTTGCAAATTCCTCCTCCTTTTTAAATATAGATCAGAACAACAGGCAGCACCATTGCAACCTCAGGCAACACTAAACTGGTTGTCATCACAAGTGGAGGTATGCATAATAGTTACTGACTATAACTCAATTTAACCAGGTGATGTAGTCAATACGCATCATCATTTAGCAAAAATACTGATACGGGAAGTTATCTTTTAAAACATGAATATTAAAATAAGCCATGAGTTTGCATTTGCTAAAATGAGACAAACAAATGGATTTAATTCAAAAGGCTTCAAACCATAATTATTCATAGTTAAAGAGATTTATGTAAAAATTAGTTGGATTAATAAATTAATGCTTTACTCAGCACCATGTATTTAAGAAATTCACATGTGCCACCTCCAGTTTGTTCTCTTTGAGAAGTTCCTGATTGACAGAAAGACCAACAGAAAAATCTCCACATTTCCAGAATTGAAAATTGTTGGTAAAGTGTGTTTTGGAAATGAAACAAGTCCACCTGACATGGGCACGTGTTGCTGCTCCTTTACTGTTGCTCAGTCAAAATCGGAGATTTGCCAACCCAACACCATGACCAGGAAGACTGCCACCAGCATCACAGAAAGTGTTTTGTATTGCCCACATCTTCAGAGAAAAACTGAAAAAAAACAGATGGGCACAAAACACAACAGTTCAAGGTCATGAAAGATAAGCACCATATAAAACATCAGAAAAGCAAATAAGGGACGAACTCCCATTGCGAATTCCACTATCAAAGGTTATGCCACTTGAGGTTCTGAGGAATCCATCCAATCCTTTTGAAATAATAGACTATTTCCACTTTCACCACCCTCGTGAGCCAGGTCATAACCGTTCACTGTGTTACTTTGATTTGATTTATTATTGTCACATGTACCTAGGTACAGTGAAAAGTTTTGTGTGCAGTACAGGCAGATCATACTGTACAAACTACATTAGGCTAATAGAACAGAGCGAGGAATACAAAGTTACAGCTGCAGAGAAATCTAATGTGTTCTTCTTCACATTCTCCCTGTATCTCTTACCTAAAACATAAAGTTTGAGTCCCCTAATCTTTGTCACATCAGTGAATGGGGACAGTTTTTCCCTGTCTACCTTACCTAAGCCTGGCATAATCTTGTTCACCTTAATTAAATAGCCTGTGAATCACTTTAATTCAAGGGTGCCTCACATTTTCAAAACAGCCTTTGCCCAAAATCATAGTCACTCAAATGCGAAAAGAATGTTTCACACTCGCAATTGATAAATTGTCAAAACTGTCTTCTGCTACACATGTGGAGATGCTGGTGTTGGACTGGGCTGCACAAGCTCAGAAATCACACGACACCAGGTTATAGCCCAACGGGTTTATTTGAAAACACAAGCTTTCGGAGCCTCGCTCCTTCTTCAGCTGTTAGTGAGAGAGGTAGTATCAGGCACAGAACTTATAAGTAAAAGATCAAAGGGTCACACCACTGATCAGGATGTATTAAACAAACCTGAGACGCTGTTAGAGATAGTAAGAACTGCTGATGCTGGAGTCAGAGATAACACAGTGTGGAGCTGGATGAACACAGCAGGTCAGGCAGCATCAGAGGAACAGGAAAGCTGACGTTTTGGTTTGGGATCCTTCTTCAGATGCTGTTAAATCTTTAGTCAGGTTTTAATTGATTCATATATATGTGTAAATCACCGAATTCCTTTCAAGTCACACTCCTGGAGAACTAAAGGTCTTATCAGTGTAAGGAAGAGGTGACATTTTAGGTCAGACAATGCACGTTAGGTGTGAGGCCTTGCTGACTTTCTCCAGCATTCTCTGTGTTTATTTCTGTTTTTCCAGCATCCACAGTATTTTCTATCACAGAAAATTGTCCATTAACAATGCATTCCTTTTACTCATCAATTGTTTGTGGTCATCAAGTAATTGAGAGGAGAGGATGGCCTAACGGTATGAATCCAAAGGCCCAGGTAGTGTACTGGGGATCTGGGTTTGAATCCCATCACGGCAGGATTACTGAACTCAAAATGTTAATTCTGTTTCTCTGCAGAGTCTACCAGATCCAGCACTTTTCTGTTTTTATTTCAGTTCCATGAACATTGGCAGCTTATCAACACTTTGCCCAAGCAGCCAAACTTCATTCTGTGCCAGAGTGAGATGGTTTGTAGGCACCCTGCTTCAAAGAGCGGCCTAATCTGTCCTCCCTGGACACCTACATGTGCTCACTTTCCAGCCAGTATTAGTGCATGGTGAGTGGGTGGGAGGATATTGGCTGTTTTTCACCCTCAAAGGCACAAAGGTTTAACTGAACTCCCGTCCCAATGTGCAAAATGAAGGTGACTCGGTCAACAGAAGCCAAGATCTAAATATCTGGGCGCACTGCTCTGCCACAGAGCATATAATCAGGAATGTCAAAGACCCAGGATATTATGGAACAATTCTTTCCCAATTAGGTTTTCTGTAGCATAAAGTATTTCTACATCTATATATTAATACAGGCCAATCATTTCCTCCCTGCCCAAGGTTAATGGACTAACATCAAACAAATAGCAGGAATGTTTCACCTTCGTTTGCGGTAATATTGTAGGAAGCTACTGATATAATCTTTGTACAGCCCAGGTATGGGACGACATTGCCTAAAGTCAACATCAGTAAAATGTCACAATCTTTTGCTTTAAGAAAAGGAATAAAGAATCTGTAGTGAACAGAAATAAAGCTAGAAAGCACGGAGAAACTGCACTGGTCTGTGGACAGAGAAACAAGTTAACATTTCAAGTCCGATACGACTCCTTGTAACTGAAGGGGGCTAGAAAATAATGGTTTTTATGCTATTGACAAAGGGAGTGCTAAATGAGGTTAAGAGTTATAGTGCTGAAGGATAGGTGTTAATAGTAGAAAATGGGTCAGCTCTGCTGAGAGCAAATCCATGCAAACAAGACACTGGATGGGGTTTGGGGAAGAGGGATAATTAAAATGCCAGACACTGTCCATAGCCTGAAGCTGTTGAGTTCAATGCTGATTCCAGAAGGCAGTAAAGGGCCTAATCAGGAAATGAGATGCTTCTCCTGCAGATTGCATTGGCCTGGAACACTGCAGCAGGCCTAAGACAGAAATTTGAGCACAAGGGTAAGATGAAATATTGAAATGGCAAACAACTGGAAGGTCAGGGTAATGTTCTTATGGACAGAGTGAAGGTGCTGCACAGTCGCCCAATGTGCGCTTGGTCTCCCAGTGTAGAGGAGTCCACATTTTGAAGAGTGAATAGAATAGACTGGAAGATATATAAGTAAAGAGCTGTTTCACCTGGAAGGTGTATTTTCTGAGCCAAGCTCATGCAAACAAGACACAGCAGTGAGGTGGGAGTGAGAGTGGGATGGTCTTCTTTCAGGGAGGTAGTGGAGAGCTTTCAGACCATCCTGATGAGGGATGGCCGTTTGGAGGGATTGCACATCGATGGTGAAGAGGATAACAAGGTGTGGAGCTGGATGAACACAGCAGGCCAAGCAGCATCAGAGGAGCAGGAAAGCTGACATTTCGGGTTTGGACCCTTCTTCAGAAAAATGGTGAAGAGGAGGTGGCTGGACCAAGAAACAGGAAATTATGCAACTGACAAAAAGTGTAAGAAGAATCATGAATGTAAGTGGGGAGAGACTGGATGAGAGGGGAGAAGAAAAGAGTCAAGATAAGAAAGACCTAGGCTATTGGATCAGAACAGGCTGAAACGATGGGACCACGAGGATAAACCTGTTTGTGGATTTTGGGAAGGAGTGGGAAGTGGGCTGTGTGTGGCATTATTGTGAATGGCAGCTTCTTGTATTGCTATATTTCTAAGCAGCCACACAGTATGTACTTATGGCCTCCTTTAACAGAACCTCACAAGCAGGCTAAGCTAAATGAGCTATTTACGAGGACTACTCCTATCCAACAAGGAGACTGTTTTTGTTAGTTCATTCAGAGTTGCAACAGCCCCACAAATTGTGAAATTGAATTAGCTTCATCCAAGACATTGGATCGTATTTTGCTGATCTTTGAGAAATCCAAATGATTTCCTGAACATTAAGGAAGATTCCACAGTCAGGAAACATTATGACTTTGCAGATATATTCACTTCAATGATGTAAAGCCTTCTGCGCAACACCAGAGCCCCAAGGTATCATGGGAACGTTATTCTTCTGCAATACATTATTGCCCCCAAATAACTGCATCATTTCATCTCTGTCTAATGGGCTATGGGCAAACAGTCCATAAATGCAGCTGAGTCATGTAGCTGGTGCCAAAGTCTTACAAGGTCCAGATACAGGAGAAGCAGAATTCACAATATCTCAAGTATGAATGGAATAAAGAGTTTATTGTAAATAATGACAGCTGGCAGGGGCACTAAGGGAGTGTTACAAATGTATCTGGAAGCATCAGGTGATGCCAGCCCTTGCCATGGTTGGTGAAACAAAGACATTATTATTTCAGATTACAGAGTCACTTACCTTTCACTGTCTGTGTGATTATAGAGGATGGTATAAGGTGAATCTCGATATAACCTGAATTCATCAACATGGAGCAATGACACTCATCATCTTCTGGTTCCTGAAAGGAGCGGGTTCTATAAAAGATAAAAGCTTTGGTGATCATTACCAGGTACAGTCTGAGCTGTCTACACCATGGTTTAGGGTTTTGGGGAGGCAATGGCCTAGTGGTACTATCGCTGGACTGTTAATCCAGAGACCTGGATAACATTCTGGGGACCTGGCGTCGAATCCCACCATGGCAGATGTGGAATTTGAATTGAATAAAAAATAACTGGAATTAAGAATCTGATGATGACCATGAATACGTTGTTGATTGTTGTAAAAACCCATCTGGTTCCCTAATGTCCTTTAGGGAAGGAAACTGCCAACTCTTACCCAGTCTGGCCTACATGTGACTCCAGACCCACAGCAATGTGGTTGTCTCTGAACTGCCCTCTGGGCAATTAGGGATGGGCAATAAATGCTGCCTGGCCAGCGACGTCCTCCTCCCGTTAACGAATAAAAGGTTGGGGGTTGTGTCAACAACAGCTCACTGTCGCTTAGTGACTCTCTCCTCGAGCAGAATGAGGGTTCCTCAATGCAGTGTGTCCTTGCTGCTGAATACATCATGGGTTTATCATATGGAGAGTCAGTTGCTGAGACAGGCCACTGTCACCATGGGGTCCAGGTATAAAGTTCTTATTTAAATGCTATCACAAGGCTTTTAAACATTTCAAATGTGGTGGGGAACCTGATCCAATATGGTAGGGAGCAAATATTCAGCTTCTGCCTAACATCCAATTTCAAGGACTCAGGACCTGGTTTATGGCTGTAAAACAGCAGAGTACAATCCAATTCAACTTCTTTGTTAACCTGGAAAATTTGAATTGAAAATTAAACTTCTGGAGGCTGTTGGAACCACAAGTGAAGTAAACACAATCTCCGTCAGTATGACAAGAGACATAAAATCCTTGTAAAATATATTACTCAATGCTTAAAAATAAGTTAATTTTAAAGATTGATGAAACCTTTAAGTCAGCAATTGAAACTGAAGCTTACTTTCATGCCTTGGACATTCTAAACATTTGTCTTTAGAGTTTGTAGAAGAATCCAAGAGAGGATCAGGAGTGGAGGAGTATTCCCAGTTTTTATCTGTATCAGTGCTCAGTCGCCGATGTCAGCTTTTTCCATGACACCTGCTGTAAAGAATGTTTCAATTCACCCATCAGTCTAGTGAGAGAAAGATTGATCCTTCTGTCCTACAGAATGGAAAATACTTCTCATTCCTGTCCTGCCCACATTTTCCTACCTTAAGGGTTGCGAAAACACAAGACGGGCATTTCAAACAAAGCACATGAAAAGGCTGAGTATGTATCTGAACTTGGTGAACTGCAGTGGATCAGTTATAAGGTTACTCCCTGTGATTTAATTTGCAAAGTTGACTCGATCTAACGATACACACAGCCAGAAACTAGAGCAAGTTAGGTTTCTGTTCATTCAAAGAATCCCTACAGTGTAGAAAGAGGCTGTTTGGCCCATCAAGTTTGCACCAACCCTCCAAAGAATATCCCACCCAGACTCAGCCCTCCACACTATCCCCATGACCTCACATTTACCACAGTTAATCTACCTAGTTTGCACATCCCTGGACACTAAGGCGTAATATAGCATGACCAATCCACCTACCTGCAAATCTCTGGACTGTGGGAGGAAACAAGAGCACCCAGAGGAAACCCACGCAGACATGGGAAGAATGTGCAAACTCCACATGGACAGTTGCCTGAGGCTGGAATTGAACACAATACCTGGATCTGTGATGCAGCAGCGCTAACCACTGAGCCACCGTGCCACTCTATCAGTGAGAGCAGCTGAGAGTCCATATTGGTCAGGATAGATCACATTTTGTAGGCAGCAGAGAAAAGTTTCAAATAGAGAATATGGACTCTTCCCTTCCTATGAATAAACATTAATGAGATGGCTCAATGAAGTTGTTTCCATCACTAAATTACTCAACTAAATTACAATTACAATTTAATCTACAATTTAATCACTTCCACAACTATTCATAGAGTCATAAAATCATACAGCATGGAAACAGACTCTTCAGTCCAACTTGTCCATGCTGCCCAAGTTTCCCAAAGTAAACCTATCTTCATTTTGCCCATACCCCTCTAAACGTTTCTTATTAATGTACCTGTCCAAATGTCTTTTACATGTTGTAACCGTCCTTGCATCCACCACTTCCTCTGGCAGCTCATTCCAAATACACACCGTCCTCTGTGTGAAGAAGTTGCCCCTGAGGTCCCTTTTAAATCTTTCTCCTCTCACCGAAAAAATATGTCCCTTAGTTTTGAACTCCCCACCCTAGGGAAAAGACTTTTGTTATTCACTTTATCCATACCCCACCATGACTTTATAAACTCTAAAACATCATCCCTCAACACCCAAGCTCCGGTGAAAAAAGTCCCAGACTATCCATCTTCTCCGTATAACACAAACACTCCACTCTGGCAACATCCTGGTAAATCTCTTCTGAACCCTCTCCAATTTAATAATCCTTCCTATAGTAGGGTGACTAGAACTGTATATAGTACTCTAAAAGTGGCCTCACCAATATCGTCTACAACCTCAACATGACGTCCCAACTCCTATACTCAATGGTCTGAGCAATGAAAGCAAGCATGCTAAACACCTTCTGAACCACCCTCTCTACCTGTGATGCAACTTTCAAAGAACTATGTATCTGAACCCTTAGGTCTCTCTGCTCTGTAACACTACCCAAGTTCCTACTTTTAATTGTTTAAGTCCTGTCCTTGTTCGTCTTACCAAAATGTAATATCTCTCATTTATCCAAAGTAAACTCCCATCTGCCACTCCTCAGACTATTGGCCCAATTGATCAAGATCCCTTTGCAATCTTAGATAAACTTCTTCACTGTCCACAATACCGCAGATTTTGGTGTCATTCGCAAATTTACTAACCATGCCTCCTAAGTTCTTATCCAAATCATTTATGTAAATGATAAATAACAGTGGACCCAGCACCAATCCCTGTGGAACATTGCTGGTCACAGGAAGCAGTTGGAAAACAACACTCCAACTTTGTTTCCTACCATTAAGCCAATTTTATATCCAATTGACAAGCTCACCCTGAATCCCATGTGATCTAACTTTACCAATTAGCCTACCTTGTGGAACCTTATCAAAGGCTTTACTAAAGTCCAAATAAACACTGTCTACAGCTCTTCCCTCAGCAATCTTTTTGGTTACATCCTTAAAAAACTCAATCAAGTTTGTGAGACACAAGGCACAACCTTAGTCAACATCTGGCACCTCACCTGTGGCGATAGATGACACAAATATCTTTGCTAGGGGCCCCGCAATTTCTTCCCTAATGTTCCACAACATCCTGGGATACACTTGATCAAGACCTGGCAAATTATCCACCTTTATGTTTTTTTAAGACATCTAGAACCTTCTCTTTCTGTAATGTGGGCTGTTTTCAAAATATCAATGTTTATTTCCCCCAGTTCCCTATCCTCCAAGTCTTTCTTCACAGTATTCAACCAAACTAACTGCCCAGTGATTGTTCATACCATTATAACCAAACTATGCTGCCCAGTGAGCACCGTAACCGAACTACACTGCCCAGTGAGCACCGTAACCGAACTACACTGCCCAGTGAGCACTGTAACCGAACTACACTGCCCAGTGAGCACCGTAACTGAACTACACTGCCCAATGAGCACCGTAACCAAACTACACTGCCCAGTGATCACCATAACCAAACTACACTATCCAGTGAGCACCATAACCAAACTACACTGCCCAGTGAGCACTGTAACCAAACTACACTACCCAGTGAGCAC
>NC_063362.1:2638195-2655400 GCF_021869965.1 Rhincodon typus
CCCAGTGAGCACTGTAACCAAACTACACTACCCAATTGACACTATCACCAAACTATACAGCAAGAACACCTTCTTAACCAAACTACACCATACAAACAAAACTACAACCAAACTAGATTGCCTAATAAACATTGTAACTAAACTACACCATGCAAACTAAGTTTCATCTTTCATTCAAGATAGATACCAATTATATTAGATTTCCTGATTTCCAAAGGATGACATTCTGTCTTTTTGTTTACGTTAGATTTGTCAGCATATGTTTAAAAGTTTAAGGACTCTTTTGAACCTATTCAGTTGGTAATAGTTTCAAATTCCTATGTTACAGATTCAATAAATACAACAAAGTAGGCAGCGATTTCTAATCCACAGAGAAATTTCGCTCTGACAGCAACTTCAAAAGGGATATTTTAGTAAATATTTGAATGAAAGGCAGTTGACTTTCTCATTGACCTGGAAATTTGCCAAGAATGTTAAACCTCTAACTAATCTCAAGAATCACGTTTGAATTACTGGTTAAAAGTAATGCTGATGGTGAAGAGGACATGAACAGGAATGGTGCTTGAAATAACTCCACAAAGGTCAGTATCCCATCACCAAGTCACCCTTTATTTACACATGCACAGTACATCACACTGATCCAGCCAGCTCCTAGAGTGAGCAGAACCCCTGACACTCCTGTTTATATCTGTCAGCCAGGACTCCCTCATTAGACCAGATTAACAGCACCACCTGGCTGACCTCATTACAAATACGACACTGCTTCTGTCCCAGAGTTGAGTGTCTGCTGTGTCTTATAATAGGCCATTTTGCTTGCTCTGAGTAGTCCCTGTCCATGTTCAATATAAAAACAGAAAGTGTCAGAGAGTCTCAGCATGTCTGGCAGCATCTGTGGGGAGAGAAACAGAATTAATGTTTCAAGTCTGATACGACTCTGCTTCAGAAGACAAGAAAATGAAGAATTTGGCTAATCGTAAATAAATGGCTTAAAATAACTAACCTTGAATTAAATTAGAAACCATTTCGGTCATAGTAAAATGTCAGTAATTATATTTTTAGATATTGTTTACTGAGCTATCTTTTAATGGCATATTGTAATTTTTTTATTAACAATACATACAAAGCCAAAACTGTAATGGCAAGGTGACAAAGAAAGTAGAGCATTAGATTTTCGAAGCAATTGCTGGCATCATGGCTCAGATTGTGATTTATTTTTGTCATGATGCTGTTTCAAGAATTATCTGACAGATGAACTTCAGAGACTTCCTGATCACTACGGTTGATCATTGGAGAAAATCCAGGGCATTCAATATCACAACAACACAGGAAATTGATTTATATTTTGGATGTCACTCTCAATGAAAAGCACAGGGTCTCAGTTGCAGCTCCATTCTGGCTGGGAATTTCTGATTGGTCTTATAAGGGCTAGGCCCTCCTGTGATGGGCCAATGGGGGAGCTCAGGGGCTCAGTGACTCACTTCTCCAGGGATTTCACACTTCTCTTGTTCAGTCTCAGAGACTGGGACGATGAATGAGACAGTGGTGCAGCAACATCTCCATGAGTCTGAGCAATCACATGTCATCCGAGGTCTAGAGGGGAGATGGCTGGGAGAGGTACTCTGCACCCTCACCTCTCGTGTTGTTAGGATTTTGTGACCACATTGAAAGGGGGTGTGCGATGTAGCTGAGCATCAGTGAAATAGGCAGGTTAGCTGCACACTAACTGACAATAGTTCGCTCTTGAATTGGATCTTCCAAAATGCATCACCTCGCATTTGCCTGGATTGAACTCCATCTGCCCAACTCTCCAATCTATCTATATTCTGCTGCATTCTCCAACAGTCCCCTTCACTATCTGCTACTCCACCAATCTTAGTGTCATCTGCAAACTTGCTAATCAGACCATCTATACCTTCCTCCAGATCAGTTATGTATATCACAAACAATAATGGTCCCAACACGGATCCCTGTGGAACACCACTGGTCACAGTTCTCCAATTTGAGAAACTCCCTTCCACTACAACTCTCTGGCTCCTGTTGCCAGCCAGTTCTCTATCCATCTAGCTAGTACACCCTGGACCCCATACGACTTCACTTTCTCCATCAGCCTAGCATGGGGAACCTTATCAAACGCCTTACTGAAGTCCATGTATATGACATCTACAGCCCTTCCCTCATCTATCAACTTTGTCACTTCCTCAAAGAATTCTATCAAGTTGGTAAGACATGACCTTCCCTGCACAAAACCATGCTCCCTATCACTAATAAGCCCATTTTCTTCTAAATGTAAATAGATCCTATCCCTCAGTATCTTCTCCAGCAGCTTCCCCACCACTGACGTCAGGCTCACCAGTCTATAATTACCTGGATTAGCCTTGCTACCTTTCTTAAACAAGGGGACAACATTAGCAATTCTCCAGTCCTCCGGGACCCCACCCGTGCTCAAGGATGCTGCCAAGATATCTGTTAAGGCCCCAGCTATTTCCTCTCTCGCTTCCCTCAGGAACCTGAGATATATCCCATCTGGACCTGGGGACTTGTCCACCCTAATGCCTTTTAGAATACCCAACACTTCCCCCCTCCTTATGCTGACTTGACCTAGAGTAATCAAACATCTATCCCTAACCTCAACATCTGTCATGTCCCTCTCCTCGGTGAATACCGACGCAAAGTACTCATTAAGAATCTCACTCATTTTCTCTGACTCCTCGCATAACTTCCCTCCTTTGTCCTTGAGTGGGCTAACCCTTTCTCTAGTTACCCTCTTGCTCCTTATGTATGAATAAAAGGCTTTGGGATTTTCCTTAACCCTGTTTGCTAAAGATACTTCATGACCCCTTTTAGGCCTCTTAATTCCCCGTTTCAGATTGGTCCTACTTTCCCGATATTCTTCCAAAGCTTCATCTGTTTTCAATCACCTAGACCTTATGTATGCTTCCTTTTTCCTCTTTGCTAGTCTCACAATTTCACCTGTCATGCATGGTTCCCTAATCTTGCCCTTTCTATCCCTCATTTTCACAGGGGCATGTCTGTCCTGCACTCTAATCAACCTCTCTTTAAAAGCCTCCCACATATCAAATGTGGATTTACCGTCAAACAGCTGCTCCCAATCAATATTCCCCAGTTCCTGTCAAATCTTGCTATAGTTGGCCTTCCCCCAGTTTAGCACTCTTCCTTTAGGACCACTCTCGTCTTTGTCCAGCAGTATTCTAAAACTTACGGAATTGTGATCACTATTCCCAAAGTAATCCCCTACTGAAACTTCAATCACCTGGCCAGGCTCATTCCCCAACACTTGGTCCAGTATGGCCCCTTCCCGAGTTGGACTATTTACATACTGCTCTATAAAACTCTCCTGGATGCTCCTTACAAATTCCTCTCCATCTAAACTCCTGACACTAAGTGAATCCCAGTCAATGTTGGGAAAATTAAAATCTCCCATCACCACCACCCTGTTGCTCCTACATCTTTCCATAATCTGTCTACATATTTGTACCTTTATCTCACACTCGCTGTTGGGAGGCCTGTAGTACAGCCCCAACATTGTTACCGCACCCTTCCTATTTCTGAGCTCTGCCCATATTGCCTCACTGCTCGAGTCCTCCATAGTGCCCTCCTTCAGCACAGCTGTGATAGGAAGGAGTTACATAGATACAGAGAAGAGGTAAAAGTGACAGAAGGTCAAAATGGAATTACAAAAGAAGACAGTGGAGAGAGAAGTCCAGAAGAGATGGGGGAGAGACAGCTGTTATAAAGGAGAAGTGAGAAATAAAGGCTACAGAAAGGAGAAGACAATGAAGATCAAAAGAGAAGAGTAAGGACCAGAATAACAGGATGGAAAATTGGAAAACAACAAACAGGGGAGCAAAAAGAGCTTGCAATTAGCTACAGGATGGGATAAAGAGGGAAAAGGATGATTGTGAGTCGAAAGGATGAGTGTGAGCAGAGGAAAGGATGAGTGTGAGAAGAAGAAAAGATGAGTGTGAGCAGAGGAAGGGACGAGTGTGAGAAGAGGAAAAGATGAGTGTGAGAAGAGGAAAGGATGAGTGTGAGCAGAGGAAAGGATGAGTGTGAGAAGAGGAAAAGAATAAGACCTAAAGGAGGTAAGGTCCTTGCTTCCTGGCCCATGAATACTTGCACTATTTATGTTATCCTTGGAATTACACTCACTGATTATAACATGTATCCAACTGGATTTTCCTGTTCGAACATAACTAAACAGCTGCCTGCATCAGAATAAAACAGAGGCAGGAGTTAACAGTGATCGGTCACACCAAGAACAGTTACTGCAGCTGCACATCACCAGCCAGGCTCTTTATAGTCTCCACAACTACAACATGGTTGTGGTAAAGTCTGATTGGCTATTTGTCCTGTCTCCCAAACATTGTCAATGCCTGGAACTGTGCAGAAGCTTAGATGTGGAGATTATTGACGAAACCCTAAACTAGATTTGTTGGGCAGGAATCAAGCTGCAGGAAACACATCACTCACCAGTGACCCAGCACAATTTGCGATGCCTTTCTGTGCTGTCTGCAACCACCAGCATTCATTTCACGCTATTTCTGATATTGTGGTAATTTCCTCAGATCAGCAAGTACTGGACCAATGAGGCCATAGAGCCTAGCCTCATTCTTAAAAGTATTTAATTAAACCGCCGCTCTCTATCTCCTAATATGAAATATGAATGATTTCACACACCAGATTTCACACTCTAATAATCACTGAGAAACAGCAAACACCAATAAACGACGACTCAAAAAAGAGAGACAGAATCTGTTTTGTTAATGTTTTCTCTGGTGTTAGTAGGTGAGGACAGGGCGCAGCAAGTAATGACAATTGTTTTCATATCTATCTTTTCATTTTCTTTCATGGATAGGATTGGGCATTGCAGGCTGGATCAGCTTTTATTGTCTGTTCCCACTTGTCTTTGAGAAGGTGTTAGTGAGCTGCTTCTTGATTCTCTGCAGTCCATGTGCTGTAGATACAACGATAATGTTGTTAGGGAGGGAATTCAGGGATTTTGACCCAGCAACAGTGAAGGTCTGGCGATATATTTCCAAGTCAGGATGGTGAGTGGCTTGGAGGGGAACTTGCAGGTAGTGGTGTTCCCATGTACCTGCTGCCCTTGTCTTTCTAGATGGAAGTGGTCATGGATTTGGAAGGAGCTATTTGAGAACCTTTGGTAAATTTCTATAGTGCATCTTGTAGATAGTATGCACTGCTGCGACTGAGCTTCGGTGGAGGAGGGAGCGGATGCTTATGGATGTGGTGCCAGTCAAGTGGGGATGCTTTGTCCTGGATGGTGTCAAGCTTCCTGATTGTTGTCAGAGCTGCCCCCATCCAGGCAAGTGGGAGGTATTCCATCACACTCCTGAGTTGTGCCTTGTAAATGACGGACAGGCTTTTGGGAGTCAGGAGGTGAGTTCTCACTGCAGTATTTCTAGCCTCTTGTATTTACAGTATTTATATGGTTAGCCTAGTTCCATTTCCAGTCAATGGGAATGCCTAGGGTGATAGTGGGGATTTGAGTGAGTAAGTTAGTATGTACCATGTTCTATCCTCAAACAAGCATCACAAGATTATCACCAGCCAGCAAATAAACACAAAATGAATGCTCCTCATTGTTGAGCAAAATTGTAACCTGTGATGCTTTGACAGATCACAGAATCCCTGCTGTGCAGAAAGAGGCCATTTGGCCCATCAAGTCCAAAGAGCATCGCATCCAGACCCATCCCCCTACCCTACCCCTGCATTTCCCATGGTTAATCCACCTACCTGCACATTATGGGGCAATTTAGCAAGCTCAATCCACCTAACCTGCACATCTTTGGACCGTGTGAGGAAACCAGAGTACCTGGAGAATACTCACGTAGACCCGGGGAGAATGTGCAAACTCCACACAGACAGTCACCCAGGGCTGGAATCAAACCCAGGTCCCTGGTGCTGTGAGGCTGCAGTGCTAACCACTGAGTGACCAGGCCACCCCTTGTCAAGCATTTTTATCATAGGGGCATAATTAACCCAACAAATCCCAAAAGTGCAACCAACTGTCCACTCTAATGTCCATTCACACTCGATGACAAAGTCAGTACTCCCTGAATATGACAATCTCCAAGATTTTGTTCTGTCAAGGTCTAATTGAATATCCTTTAGAAACATAACATGACATACAATTATCAAAAGCAGCAAAGGCAAAATTACTGAAATGGCTGTGCAACAGATCAATGTACTGTACAAACAAAATCAATCAGGAGAAGGAGAAACATTTACAATTCTTTCGAGAAACAAAGTACTGTGGATGCTGGAAGTCTAAAACAAACTCAGAGAAATTGCTGGAGAAACTCAGCAGATCTGGCAGCATCTGTGGAGAGAGAAACAGAGTTAATATTTCTTTATGATTCTTGTCAGATGAAGGGGAGGAATGGCCATCAGGACAGGATAACAAATTTGTGGAAAGAAGTGGCGAGAGACAGAGCAGCTGCAAAACTAAATGACAGAAATTCCTTCAACACCCAACCAGCATGAGGGTTGTGAAAGAGGAAGCAAAACTGCAAGAGATTCAAATCAAGTTGCGTATGAAGATGAACTAGAGTTAAGAAACATGCTATCTAATTGCTTTTACGAAAGACTAGATGAACAACATACCAGTCAACATTATACACACATCAGAGCTTTGATCTCAGTGAAGTACAAGATAATGATCATGTCTACTTTATATCAACTGGGTTACAATGTTCTTCACAGATCAGTGTGCCACAAAGTACTGGGAGGAAGCGTAGGCAGCAACACTATTCCCATCATGACACAGGCTCATCTCTGAATCACAAAGTTACAAATTTAAAACAAATGCAGAAATTGCTGGAAAATCTCAGCAGGTCTGGCCGCATCTTTGGAGAGAATGCAGAGTTAATGTTTCAGGTCCAATGACCCATCTTCAGAACTTCACAGGTTTTGTTTCTGTCTTCTGGCATCAACAGTTCTTTGGCTTTTTCTTGTTTAGTTGCAAACTTAAGCCTGACTCCAGAACTCGACACAGTAATAAGGAAATGTGAATAATTATAGGAATGTCTTTCAGATTGGTCGATAATCCAAGGCTCCATTTGTCTGTTAGGAAAACATACAAGCTCTCTTTCTGCTGCTATTCAAAGAAGAGTCTTCTGGTCAATATTCCTGCCAAAGGCATGTGATTTGACCATTGATCTTGTGGATCTTGCTGTGCCTACGTAATAGTAATGAAGACACCTCAAAATCAGTTTTTTACCTATCAAGCACTTGACAATGATAAAGAATGCAATGATAATTATCTAATGCTTTACCGGTGAAATATATTAAAGGCAATCATTAGAGAAAAATACTGCGTATTTTGGAAACCTGAAATAAAAACAGAGAATGCTGCAGAAACTCATCATTTCTGTAGCATCTGTGGAGAGAGAAACAGAGTTAACATTTCAAGTCTGGTATGATTTTCTTCAGAACTGAAGAGTCAGACACGAAACATTAACTCAGTTATTTTTTAATTCATTCACAGGATATAGGAGTCTCTGGCCAGGCCAGCATTTATTGCCCATCCCTAAGTACCCAAAGGGTTGTTAAGAGTCAACCAGGTTGCTGTGTGCCTGGAATCACATGTAGGCCAGACCGAAGATTTCCTTCCCTAAAGGACATTAGTGACCCAGATGGCTTTTTCCAACGGTCAACAATGGTTTTATAGTTATCATTAGACCATTAGAACAAAGAACAAAGGACAAAGAAAATTACAGCACAGGAACTGGCCCTTCGGCCCTCCAAGCCTGCGCCGATCCAGATCCTCCATCTAAATTAATTCCAGATTCTTTTTTGAATTAAAATCCTACTGTCAGCCATGGCAGGATTTGAATCTGGGTCACCAGAATATTAGCTGAGTTTCTGGACTAATAGTCTAACGATAATACCAAATTTCCCTCTCAAAGACCCTCCCAGGACAAAATGTTTAAATCCTGGGATTACTTCGTTTGGAAAAGTGGGGACTATTGAGTCAGACACATTATCAGATGGTTTTCTGCTCTGTTTGGTTGGAAATTATTTTAAAATCGATTAACAGTGAGAATGCCTGACCATCAGGTTAGTACAGAGGACCAGAGCAATGTGACATTCACAGGCTCACTCGTAGTGGTTACATTCAGGGCTCTACTTTTCTATTTCCAGAAAATCTGGAATAAAAACTGCTGGAGAAACCCATCAGGTCTGACAGAATCTATAGAGAGAGAAAGCAGCATTAACATGTCAAGCCCAGTGACCCTTTTTCCAGAACAGTCCCTTCTTCTTGGTTTTGATGTGGGGTCACTGGACTTGGAACATTAACTCTGCTTTCTTCTGCACAGATGCTTCCAGACTTGCTGAGTTTCTCCAACAATTTGTTCATTTCTTTCCCCTTGTTTCATTGTTCTTATCCAGTACAACTGGGTCAGTTGTTAAAATATTGAATTCAAAATAGACTATTCCTTTCTCATTGGTGGTATCTCTCGTGGTCAGCAGGGAGGCTTGACTTACTGACATCCCTACCCGAGTCCATGTAAACCCAAACAGCACAGATTGATAGATGGTGTAACCTGTCCGACCACCAGAGGGAGCTGAATGAATTTAGAGAGAGTCACAGAGTCCTACAGCATGGAGACAGGCCCTTCGGCCCAAACTGGTCCATGCTGTCCAAAATGTCCATCCAAGCTAACCCCATTTCCCTGCACTTGGCCTATATCCTTCTAAACCTTTCCTATCCATGTACTCATCCAAATGCCTTTTAAATGTTGTTAATGTGCCCACCTCAACCACTTCCGTTGGCTGCTCATTCCATATGCGTACCACCCTCTGTGTAAAAAAGTTGCCTCGTAGGTTCCCATTGTATTCTTTCCTCTCTTCTCTTAAACTGATTCCCTCTTGTCCTTGATTCCCTAACCCTGGGAAAAAGTGAGTTAAGATTATATTTTGATGGGTAAATAACTGAAACTAACTAAGTTACACACAAAGACAGAAATCTCTGCGGAAACTCAGAAGGTCTGGCAGTATCTGTGGAGAGAGACAAACAGTTAACAGTGCGAATCCAGTGACCCTTTTTTCAAAACGTTAACTCTGCTTTCTCTCCACAGACGCTGCCAAACCTGCTACGTTTCCCCAGCTATTTCTATTTTCATTTGTTTCAGATCTCCCAGATCCACAGCTCTCTAACTCAGGAAGGAACCCCAGACTCTGGATGGGTTTTAGGGGCAGGAACCCCAGATTCTGGATGGGTTTTAGGGGCAGGAACCCCAGACTCTGGATGGGTTTCAGGGGCAGGAACCCCAGACTCCGGATGAGTTTTAGGGGCAGGAACCCCAGACTCTGAATGGGTTTCAGGGACAGAATCCCAGACTCTGGGTGGGTTTTAGGGGCAGAACCCCAGATTCTGGATGGGTTTCAGGGGCAGGAACTCCAGACTCTGAATGGGTTTTAGGGGCAGGGACCCCAGACTCTAGATGGGTTTCAGGGACAGAATCCCAGACTCTGGATGGGTTTTAGGGGCAGAACCCCAGACTCTGAATGGGTTCAGGCGCAGGAACCCCAGACTCTAGATGGGTTTCAGGGGCAGGAACCCCAGACTCTGAATGGGTTTCAGGGACAGAACCCCAGACTCTGGATGGGTTTCAGGGGCAGGAACTCCAGTGTTGTTGCTGCCATCCCAGTTAGCATCTGGAACTCAGCGTGGAATTTTTCTGGTTTGCTTGTAACAGTTGAATCCCCCTTAAACTACTGAATACATTTCACCAAATCAAACATTCAACAGCTGACTCATTCCAAAAATAGTAAACCTTGCTCTCTAGTGAATACTTCCTTGTTGTGGAGTTTACTTCAATGACTTGTGTTTTGCAAATCACATGGGAAATGAGTACTTTTTCAGTAACCAGTTATTTCTTTGAGTCACCTTACCTGCTGCCAGTTAGGTTAATGACTTTGTGTGTTCATCACATTCACTGAGACTGACTCATTTCGATGCCACCTCTCTGTGCTCTGTACAACCTTCAGTCTGCTCATGACCTTAACAGGAAACCAGCATCACCCACAGTTCAGACTGTCTTTATCAGAAACAAGAAAGCAAAGTCCATGGATATTCCTGGATGTTAATTGGATGGAACTGAGAAATAAGAAAGGGATGATCACCTTATTAGGATTGTACTGTAGACTTCCCAATAGTGAGTGGGAAATCGAGAAACAAATTTGTAAAAAGATCTCAGTAATCTGTAAGAATAATAGGGTGGTAATGGTAGAGGTTTTAACTTTCCAAACATAGACTGGTACTGCCATAGTGTTAAGAGCTTGAGTGGAGAGGAATTTGTTAAGTGCGTACAAGAAAATTTTCTGATTCACTATGTGGATGTACCTACTAGAGAAGGTACAAAAGTTGACCTACCCTTAGGAAATAAGGCAGGGCAGATGGCTGAGGTGTCAGTGGGGAAGTACTTTGGAGCCAACAACCATACTTGTATTAGTTTTAAAATAGTGATGGAAAAGGACAGACCGGATCTCAAAGTTAATGTTCTAAATTGGAGGATGGCCAATTTTGATGATATTGGGCAAACGGATATTAGGCAATGATATTTGGGGAGCGGAAGTTCGCAGGTAAAGGGAGGGCTGGAAAATGGGAAGCCTTCAAATATGAAATAATGAGATTCCAGAAACAGTATGTTCCTGTTAGGGTGAAGGCGAGGCTGGTAGATGTAGGGAATGCTGGATGACTAGAGAAATTGAGGTTTTGGCCAAGAAAAAGAAGGAAGCATATGTCAGGTATAGACAGCAGGGATCAACTGAATCTTGAGAAGAATATAAAGGCAGTTGGAGTATACTTAAGAGGGAAATCAGGAGGGCAAATAGGAGACATGAGATAGCCTTGGCAAATAGGGTTAAGGAAAATCCAAAGTGTTTCTACAAATATGTTAAGGACAAAACAGTAGCTGGGGAGAGAATAGGGCCCCTTAAAGATCAACAAAGCCACCTATGTGTAGAACCTCAGGAGGTGGGGGAAATATTAAATGAATAATTTCCATCACTGTTTACTGTGGAGAAGGATATGGAAGATAGAGAACATGGGGAAATAAATAGCAACATCCTGAAAAATGCCCATATTACAGAGGAGGAGGTGCTGGATGGCTTAAAAAGCATAAAGGTGGATAAATACTCGGGACCTGATCAGATGTATCCTAGAACTCTGTGGGAAGCTAGGGAAGTGATTGCTGGGCCCCTTGATGAGATATTTATATCATTGATAGCCACAGGTGAGGTGCTGGAAGACTGGAGGTTGGCTAATGTGGTGCCACCATTTATGAAAAGTGGTAAAGAGAAGCCAGGGAACTATAGAGCAGTGAACCTGACATCAGTGATGGGCAAGTTGTTGGAGGGAATCCTGAGGGACAGGATTTACATATATTTGGAAAGGCAAGGACAGATTAAGGATAGTCAACATGGCTTTGTGTCTCACTAACTTGATTGAGTTTTCTGAGGAAGTTTGCTGGGTGGCACAGTGGCTCAGTGGTTAGCACAGCTGCCTCACAGCACCAGGGATTCGGGTTCAATTCCACCCTCGGGCGACTGTCTGTGTGGAGTTTGCACATTCTCCCCGTGTCTGTGTGGATTTCCACCAGGTGCTCCGGTTTCCTCTGCCAGTCCAAAGATGTGCAGGCTAGGTGGATTGGCCATGCTAAATTGCCTGTAGTGTTCAGGGATGTTTGGGTTAGATGTGGGGAAATGCAGGGGTAAGGGGAATGAGTCGGGTGGGATGCTCTTTGGAGGGTCAATGTGGACCTGTTGGGCTGAATAGCCTGTTTTCACACTGTAGAGGTTCTGTGATTCTAATGAAGAGGATTGATGAAGGCAGAGCAGTGGACTTGATCTATATGGACTTCAGTAAGGCATTTGACAATGTTCCTCATGGTAGACTGGTTAGCAAGGTTAGAGCGTACAGAATAGAGTGAGAAATAGCTATTTGGATACAAAATTGGCTCGAAGGTAGAATACAGAGGCTGGTGGTGGAGGGTTGCTTTTCAGGCTGGAGGTCTGTGACCAGCGGTGTGCCACAAGGATCGGTGCTGGGTCCACTGCTTTTTGTTATTTATATAAATGATTTGGATGTGAACATAGGAGGTATGGTTAGTAAGTTTGCCGATGACACCAAAACTGCAGGTGTATTGGACAGCGAAGATTACCTCAGAGTACAACAAGACCTTGATCAGATGGGCCAATGGGCCGAGGAGCAGCCGATGGAGTTTAGTTTAGATAAATATGAGGTGCTGTATTAATGGAAAGGCAAATCAGGGCAGGACTTATACACTTAGTGGTAAAGTCCTGGGGAGTGTTGCTGAACAAAGAGACCTTGGGGCACTGGTTCATAGTTCCTTGAAAGCGGAATCACAGGTAGACAGGATAGTGAAGAAGGCATTTGGTATGCTTGCCTTTATTGGTCAGTGCATTGAGTATAGGAGTTGGGAGGTCATGCTGAGTCTGTACAGGACAGTGGTTAGGCCACTTTTGGAATACTGCGTGCAATTCTGATCTCCCTGCTAAAGGAAAGATGTTGTGAAACTGAAAAGGGTTCAGTAAAGATTGACAAGGATGTTGCCAGGGTTTGAGGGTTTGACCTATAGGGAGAGGCTGAGTAGGCTAGGGTTATTTTCCTTCGAGCATCGGAGTCTGAGAGATGATTTTATAGAGGTTTATAAAATCATGAGGGGCTTGGATAGGGTGAATAGCCAAAGTCTTCTCCCTGGAGTAGGGGAGTCCAAAACTAGAGGCCATAGGTTTAAGGTGAGAGGGGAATGATTTAAAAGAGACTGAAGGGGCAACTTTTTCACGCAGAAGGTAGCGCATGTATGAAATGAGCTGCCAGAGGAATTGGTGGAGGCTGGTACAATTATAACATTTAAAAGGGATCTGGATGGGTATATGAATAAGAAGGGTTTGGCAGGACATGCTGGCAAATGGGACTAGATTTATTTAGGATATCTGGGTTGGCATGGACAAGGTGGACCGAAGGGTCTGTTTCTGTACTGTACAGCTCTATGACTCTGTGACTCTATGAGTGTCGTGAGTCTGGTCACTCTTACTCCTGATCCAAAGGGTATGCAAATATCCAAATGCACTTCAATTTATTGCCATTCTTTTTTATATAGTTCTGAAGAAGTCATATCAGTCTCGAAAGGTTAACTCTGTTTCTATCTCCAAAGATCCTGCCAAACCTGCTGAGTTTCATCAGCTTCTCTTGTTTCAGTCTTTCCTTCGTCCGTTATTTCCTGCCCATTGATATTATGTAGACGTTCCAAGTTGCCCAGGAGACCGACGGGGATCGTCGAGGCGGGGTGCGGGTGTTGGTCCTGGGCGAGGTGCATGGGGATGGTGCTGTGTGAACCAAGCTATTGTTCAAACCCCAGAACGGTGAACTGGGAGACTTTGCAAGGAGCAGCTCCACCAATCAGAGGCTGTTTCTCTCCCATTCGTGAGGCTGTCAAATGCAGGAGAGGAGTAGTGTGTGATTGGAGGAGCACTAAACAACACAGTGTGAGTGAGGCCAGCAGCAGTAGCGGGGGGGAGTCTGTGGGACTAGGAATTGGGGGCTTTGAGTGAGATCCCAGCTTGGGGAATGAGGTAATGGCAGGAGAACTGAGATCAACCACTTCACTCAGCCCCAGGCCCCAGCCCCTTCTGTGATGGTCAACTTGGGAATCCAAAACTAGAGGGGCATAAGTTTAAGGTGAGAGGCGAAAGATTCAAAAGAAACCTAAGGGGTAACTTGTTCACACAGAGGCTGGTGGGTGTATGGAACAAGCTGCCAAAGGAAGAGGTAGAAGCTGGTACAATGCCAACATTTAAAAGGCATCTGGATGGATAGGAAGGGTTTAGAGGGATACGGACCAAATGCTTTAAATGGAGTTAGGTCAGATTGGGATATCTGGTCGGCATGGATGAGTTGGATCAAAGAGTCTATTTCCCTGCTGTACGACTCCATGACTATTCAGAACCCAGTCTTGTTCTCTTTCTAACTCTGTTTCCAAACTGAAAAGACCAAGAAGATTTTGATAGTTAGCTCTGCTGCTTGGTACTTTGTAACGGGCATTTTTATTAATTACTTTTGTAATCAATCAATTTATTGGCTCTGGGATTGTTTCTTAATTCTGAACTTCAGGTCTCCTGTTGGAACAAATGTATCCGTCTGAAACTGCGTGAGAATGAAAACCACTGCTGCCTTTCAGAAGCTCTGCCAGCTGCAGACGCCACTCCAACGTAATCATCACTTTGCTCCTATCCCATGAGCTGCGCACAGACACAAAGATCACAGGTAGTCATCCTCCATAACAGCATGATGAGGCGACATCTCACAACAGCTGAGAAAACATGAGATGGACCATCCTCAGTGGTGACTGTGGAGGATCTGCAGATCCTTTCTGCACCCCCAGAAAGAGACATCCTCAGCCCAGAGACAAACTGCCTCACATGACAACTGGGATTGGATTGGTCACTGCATTCGAGTCCTAAAGCCCCCTCTCTACTCCTAGCCCATGACTGTCAATGATGACATAGTGGCCAATGGGAAGTGCTTCAAAGATGCATTGTAAATCCACTCAGTGAAGATCGACTCTGACCTGGACCTCTGGGAGAGAGTGCGCTGCACTGTCCACCCAGGCCAGGTTCCCACTTCACAAAGTTTTGAAGCAAGACAGAAGATGAATGTTGAAGAAGCAAGAGCAAGAAGACCATTCACAAGGATGTTTAACAAGGGTGTTGAACACTGCATGAGCAGTTGACTCTCTAATGACTAGGTACCCCATGTAGACTTAGATTTGGGATTTTGGTTTTTATGCAATTTACCTCCTAGCCTTTTATTTTCTTTCCCACTTCATTTCCCGTTCGCTCGCTTCTCCCTATCTCTTATGGTGCCTCCCTTTTCTCTGTCCTCTTCCTTTTCCCCTCTCTCCCTGTGTCCTTACTCTGGGACTCTGTCACTCTCACTCAAACGGACCACTGAGAAGACAGGAATGGTGGGCGTGTGAGGACAGGGCTGGAGAATGTTGCCCACATTGATAAAGACTGTCAGCACCAAGTCTCCGATATGACAGATGAAAAGCAGGCTCTTGGCCAAGTCTGGCTGTGTCAGTGTGAGACTGGACGGGACTGAGTCAGCACCCAGACAGAATCAACATTTGCTAATCAAACTCCTCTATGGGAGCACTGAGTGCCTGTGCGTAATGGATTGGGCAAACATTGCTTCTTGTGTGCAACATTAGCAAACTGACTCAAGCCACATTGACTCCATTGTCTATTGTAGGGCAGCTTCACCTCTAAAGTAGCAGTCACACCCCATTTTGGATCTATTTAAAGACATAAAACAAACAAGATTGATCAATATTCCCAGGGTTATTGTCGGCCACTTACTGTACTCAGTTGAGTAAATGGTTCTCGTTAACAACTGAATAGGTTTCAAACAATACCACATGAAGGCTTTTTGTGCCAATGACTGTGGACAAAGTTAAATTCTTAATGTTTCTGCCATATTTCACTCATTCTATTGTAAGATTGGGGTGTGAAATTCAGTCTTTCACCTGCTCATTGTCCAATTACCTGACAACTTCTACCACGTGGTCCCTCACAATGAGGATAAATCCAGACTCACTACATTGAGTGAGGGGAAGTGAGCTCAGATATGCTTTTTAAAAAGGTCAGCTGATTGTGTTGAAGCTAAGGAAGGAAATGAACAGGAAATGTCGCAATATTCAGCTGGGATCTGGCTACACTTACAAATTGAAAGAACATGTGATCAGACAAATATAACACCCACAACCCCAATGTTTGCCAGTTGGAATTGATTCAAAAATTAATCTAATAATCCTTCGTACAATCATTGCGCTGCCGTCCCTACAGTTCTCCAAAACATCCTAATGAGTGAGACCCCTGCATACTGAGAAAAGCCAAATGATTCTTTTCTGAATTACTAAAGCACTTTATTGCCTCCCTTTCTCACAGCGAGAATGATGGGACGTAATGTTCAAGGCAAGTGAGGTCAGTTTATTAATCATACTCCCCCTTCACCAAATTTGTTCACCATTTCAGTTGGTTTGTTGAAAGCCCCTCGCAGTGATTATGCAGTTTCAGCCAGCAAGTCTGCTCGAATCTTTACACTGTTTCTCTCATTTATTCATGCATAGGATGTGGACATCATGAAGAAGATTGGCATTTCCTGCCCGTCCCTAATTACGCAGGGAGTGAGATGTTTGCTCAATCATTTCAGAGGGCAGTTGAGAGTCAACCACATTGCCGTGGGCCTAGAGTCACATTTATTCCAGACCAGATAAGGACAACAGAATTCCTTCCCTAAAGGGCATAAGTGAACCAGATGGGCTTTTACAAAAATCGATGATAATCTCATGGTCATTGTCACTGAATTGCTTCCAATTCCAGATGTATTTATTGAAATTCCTCTTCTGTGATAGGATTTGAACCAGGGCATTAGCTTGCATGTGTTAACTTCCTACTATCTCTGTTTTACAGTCTTGTTAATGTAACATTTCTGACATAAAATTGGTGATATTCCTAACCCTACCCAATCATCAAACTGACCAATGTCAGCTCTGACTGGCCTCCAGATTGATCCTTCCTCTCTCACCACTGCAGTTGGTTTTAATTTTAATAAGGCTTCAGGGTGGAAAGTAATTAAATCTTTGTGTAGTATTTTTTCAACTCTTTTCAGTTTCCAAATGGGCTGAATATTCTGTCACTATTTTCTTCCCTGTTTGAAAACAGACAGAGGACATCTCGGCATTTATTTCATTAGGTTCTAAGATTAAAGAAAAAAATGGTAAAATTTCCATTAAAATAAGACTGTTTGTGACTAAGTTTAGATTGAAAATGTTATCACATTCTTCCCATTGTCATTTAATATTGCATTTAGGCACTCAATCAATCATTCCCAACATCTGTATGTATTTAACAAATTGACCACTGAGGCAAAAACTTAGTGCTGATAAAGTTGAGGTCTGTGTCAATGCAATCAGTATTTAATACAACAAAACAATAGGAAGTGGGCAAAAATTAACTGATCTGTTTATGTTTACAGTCATTCTGTAGATTTAAAGTAATTGGTGGAAGAAGCAAAGGTTAGTTTGAGGAGACAACAAGGTGCAGGGCTGGATGAACACAGCAGGCCAAGCAGCA
>NC_063362.1:2665400-2674161 GCF_021869965.1 Rhincodon typus
CCTTTTCTGATGAAGGGTCTAGGCCCGAAACGTCAGCCTCTCTGCTCTTATGATGCTGCTTGGCCTGCTGTGTTCATCCAGCCCTGCACCTTGTTGTCTTAATTTAATCTTCTCTTTGTTCTCTTGCAGCTTCTCAAAAATCAAGTTACAAACGTGACTTCAAATGCAGACACTGCACAAAGTAATATGGATGGATTGGTGCTGGTAAAAAAAAATCCAAAAGTGTGTAGAAACATCTCTGACAGACCCAGCACAAGAGCTTACTGAGTCACAATTAATTCATCATCTCTTTCCATGGGGCATAGTCTGAGAGTTAGGGCCAGGCTATAGAGGAGAGATGTTAGAATGGACTTCTACAAAGAGTAGTGGAGGGTTGGAACTCTCTTCCTCAAATAGTGGTCAATGTTAATCCAACTGTTAAATTTAAATCTGAGATAGACACATTTTTATTGAGCAAAGGGATCACCGAAAATGGGCCCAAGGCAGACGTATGGAGTTAAGCTTCAGATCAGCCATTATTGCATTGAATGGTGGAGCAGGCTCGATGGGCCAAATGGCCTACTCCTGTTCCTGTGTTCCTATAACTGAAACAAAAACTGGGGCACTGTCCTTGGCATACAAATTTTGTTTGGAATTTGTGGAACGGAGATGCAGAAGGACAATCACAAGTAAGACTACGTGTGAAATGAAGCATAATTACCTGACATGATCTAACTGACTGTGGGCACCGCTGGCTGGGTCAGCATTTATTGCCCGTCCCTAGTTGCCCTTGTGAAGATAGGGGAAAGCTGCCTTCTTGAACTGCTGCAGTACTTGTGCTGTAGGTTAACCCATAATGCCATTAGGGAGGGAATTCCAGGATTTTGACCCAGCGAGAGTGAAGGAACAGCGATATATTTCCATTTCAGGATGGTGAGTGGCTTGTAGAGAAACTTGAAGGTGGTGGTGCTCCCATGAATCTGCTGCCTTTGTCCTTCTAGTTAGAGATGGTCATGGATTTGAAAGGTGGTGGCAAAGGTAGTTCATTTTATGCAGCTTCCATTATTAATATCAATATTGAGTTAATATTGCTGGGAAAGGGTAGAAAGAAACCCATAGCATGGGATAAATCTTCAATAGAGGCATCTATTGTTCAGATTTCTGGTGTCCATAGAGTATATGGTCTGCATTCAGGTGGGAATTTCAGTCATTTCCATCCTGGGAATTTCTCTTCCTTCTCACAATTGCTGCCACGTTCAGTCCATTATCTATATAGTAACAGTGGAAAGAGGAGACCATTCAGCCTCTGTAGACTGTACCTCTATTAAATTATTAAATTACGGTGGATTATGTCTATTTAGCCCATTTATCCAGATCTTTCAATATCCTGTTGCTAACCAGAGTCAAAGACAGCACCTCTGCCAGTTCAGCACTCTCACCGATGTGCTCCGCAGGACCAGCTGAGATCTCTTCCCCAAAGCTGATGATTGATACCACAATTCAATTACAACTGACTTTTCATGAAATGGAAACAAGTAAATATTTTTGGCTTTTCAGGATATTATAAAATTTTTGCCAACTTTAAGAGAAATTATTTCAATTTGATTTTCTTTACAGTCCATTGAGCAAGCTAAGCTCATTAACAGACTACAAATAGTTTAATTGCACAAACTTCGCTCAGTGAAAATTACAGGGGTTCCCCAGTTTTTGAACTTCCATCTTACAATAGTTTGAGCTTATGAACATAATATCATTAAAGGAATGTAATTTTTTAAGTCCTGACATATGAACATTTCCTGAACTTAGAAACAGCTCCAGAATGGATCCTGGGGACTGCCTGTACTCTTGATAGCAGCTCTTGTGGTACAGTGGTAATGTCCCTATCTCTGAACCAGGAGGCCCAGGTTTAAGTCCTACCTGCTCCAGGGGAGTGTAATAATCTCAGTGAACAGGTTGATTAAAAATATTTAAATGATTCCCGATGTTGAATCACCACTTGAAATTAGATTCAATTCTTCATTTTGAACAGAGAGTAGATCACAAATTGCGATGGAAAATGTGGGAATGAGGAGATCAGGGCACCAAGAACAAGAAGCAGAGTTGTTTAGTGATTGTTAAGTAGATACGAACTGCGAAGCCTCTTCTAAGGATGCCTAGCCTGAAAAAGTTACCCTCCTCCCTCCAGACAAACCTCAGGGGATCTCTCTCCCACTGCAACTCCTCTATCCATCTTCTATCTGCCTCCCACTCTCTCCCTATTTATTTCAGAACCCCCTTGCCCTCCCCCTTTTCTGATGCAGGGTCTAGGCCCGAAACATCAGTCTCTCTGCTCCTCTGATGCTGCTTGTCCTGCTGTGTTCATCCAGCCCTGCACCTTGTTGTCTCGGATTCTCCAGCATCTGCAGTTCCTACTATCTCTGATTCAATTCTTCCCTCTTTGTTTGTTTCATCAAATTTACATTTATACAACAGAGGATGAGCCTCCAGGTGATCATTAGACATTGGTTCAGCTCACCGCAGAGACTGAGTCGTTAATGGAGATCAGGACAATTCAAACACGCATCCGGCTTCAATGGGAATTACAGGGAAGTTTAACAGAAATCATGTGAAGATATAAAATATAAATTAAACTGTGGCTTCAACGGTATTGGATATAAGAATGACAGGACAGGTAAAGATGGTGATGGCAGGACAAGGGAACTTTGAATAAAAGAATAATCTCTTCAGATTACACCCTGATCACTTTCACAAAAAGAATTTGCTCAGTCAAGGAATGAATTTCACAAAGGAAATGGCCTCATGCTTCAGGCACTATGGATGGGCTGTGCTTCAAAACAAACCAAAACATACATGAGAGTCTATTTATTTCAGAACCCCCTTCCCCTCCCCATTTCTGATGAAGGGTCTAGGCCCGAAACGTCAGCCTTCCTGCTCCTGTGATGCTGCTTGGCCTGCTGTGTTCATCCAGCTCTGCACCTTGTTATCTCAGATTTTCCAGCATCTGCAGTTCCTACTATCTCTAATACAATTTTAACCCCACTGCGGAGCCTCTTCTAAGGATGCCTACTCTGAAGAAGTTACCCTCCTCCCTCCGGACAAACCTCAGGGGATCTCTCTCCCACTGCAACTCTCTTGTAATCTCTTCGGCCTTGAAACTGCTCCTCTATCCATCTTCTATCCGCCTCCCCCTCTCTCCCTATTTATTTCAGAACCCCCTTCCCCTCCCCCATTTCTGATGAAGGGTCTAGGCCCGAAACGTCAGCCTTCCTGCTCCTATGATGCTGCTTGGCCTGCTGTGTTCATCCAGCTTTGCACCTTGTTATCTCAGATTTTCCAGCATCTGCAGTTCCTACTATCTCCAAAACATACATGAGATGTGTAAGTATGAGAAACTTGGGAGATTATAAATTAAAAGAACAGAAAAGCATCCTTGAGATAAATTAGCAGCATTTGTGATGTGTTACAGGACCCTGACAGATGAAAATGGTAAAAGTTAAAGGAAAACAGTACTTACATTCTTCATATCAGTGTTTGTAACAAAGTTTAGGAAGCAGCTACATCCTGGACTCGTTGACATGAGGTCATTAGGATAAGAGCAGGATTAAAAGGGTTAACTGGGCTTTTGTGGCACAGTGGCAGTGACTCTAGTAAGGAGGCATGAAGAACTGAGTTAAAGTCCCACCTGTCCCAAAGGTATGTCACCATATCTCAAAGCAGGTTGATTCAAATAATTTAAGGAGGTTCATTAAACAGATGGAGGAAGAAGTGTGGGGGCCAAATGGGATAAATCTGAGAATCCCATGGAAAGTACAAGAAGAAATTGGGAAGTATCTGGGTGTTATTTTTGGGTTAATTTGATGCACAGAGGAATTTGGAAAGTGGCTGATGGATCATTTCTCTGCAAAGGGGTATTGGGAAAAGGATTTACACGTTTACAGGCATTATAGGTTGCATTAATGGCTGTTAGGGGAAATTTTAGAATCTTTAACCAGAGCTTGCTTTCTGGATGGAGAGAAACAAAAGGAACAGCAGCCAAAACAGATCTCAGAATTGAAGGTGATGTTTGAAAAATCTGCAAGAGCTCTTTAAGGAGGTGACTATATCGTAAGTATGATACACATAGACAAATAATTTGTGACTGTGAGGTAACACAAGGCACACATTGCACGGTCATTGAAGTATTTCTGCAGTGTGGCCGTGGCTTTAATGCAGGAAACTCAGCAGTCAATTTACATGCAACAAGATCTCACAAACAGGAAGAGTCAATCACAAGGGGCATAATTTTAAGGTGAAATGTTGGAGGTTTAGAGGGGATTTGAGGAAATAAAATTTCACCCAGAAGATCGTGGGGATCTGGAATGCACTGCCTTGGGAGGGTAGTTGAGTCGGGAAACCTCAGGGCCTTTAAGAAGTACTTGAGTGCGAACTTGAAATGTCATAACATTCCAGGTTTTGGCCCTAATGTGGATTTAAAGTATTTTTTCTGTATGTGCATGCTGAATGGGCTGATGGGCCTCTTCTGTATTGTTTTATTCTGTGAATAACCAGACAATCTGTTTTTTCGAGATGTTGATCAAGGAATGAATGTTGAAGAACACCCTGCTCCTCACCTAATGCTATGATCTTTTTGATCCATCAAAGAGGCTGGACAGGGTCGCTGTTTATTACCCCAAAAAAAGACAGCTCTTCTGTCAGCGTTACATTCCCTCAGTTCTGCCCCGGTGTGCAGCTTGAACCCATAATCTTCGGACTCAGAGGCAAGTACGCCTGGACTGCATGCGAAACAAAACATTTCACTGTACCTACGTACATGTAACAATAATAACTCAAATCAAATCTAAAACTATGCTTGGACTGAGCCATGAATAGTAAAATTGCCTTCACCATGAAGCTTAAACTAAGACTCACAAAACTGGTTAGCCCTGAAAGTCAAGTATGCCACATTGTTTGACATTGACAGCTTAACGCTTAAAGCATTTTTCAAAAATGTTAAAATGGCACATCATCCATCCAATAGACTCCACAAACACCTGACTTGGGCCACAACAGGGAGAGCATGTGTTACTGAGCTCATGTATTTTTCCACTTGTCACAAAGGTATTTCATAGCCACAATGGTTATGTAAATCAGTGTGCCAGACTCAATGAGATAAGCAGCCAGGGATTGGAGGAATGTTCCATTACTAAAGTAATTCTGAGGAAATGACTCAGACTGTCAGTGAGGGCTGATTATAAATAAAAATACTGGAAACCCACTCACAGAATTCTGCAACTTTCTTCAAACATAACCTCCACTCCAATAGTTATTTGGTCAGCTGATCAATCTTTAAGGGTGATAGAAAGAATGCACCCATGTGTTTGTGATTGTGCCCTGCACACCTCACCTTATTCCATATCACAGAAATCCTTGGGCTCAAAGAGAGTGCCACAAGTTCACATCAAAACAAGAGTCTGTTTCTAATTTGTGGATTTTAATTGAGAGAGCTGAGGTGCCTCCTTCAGTGATGTAAACATTTGCAACTCTGTGAGAAGGTACATTACATTACAATCCCTCGGATTTCCACCCCCCACAAATCCTCTTAACCACCATAATTCCTCACAATCCCCCCAAACATTTACCAATGCTCCAACCTTGTGTTGGACAGATGTTAATGCTACACAATTAGTTGTTGATGAGCCACAAAGCAAAGTGCAACTGGATAGTTCTTGGGGTGGAAACACACAGAAACAAAAAGTCTTGGAGAAACTCAGCAGATCTGGCAGCGTCTCTGAAGAGAGAGAGAGTTCATGTTTGAAGATTTCAGTTCTGTGATCGTCCATCAATTCTTTCAATCTGAGGAAGGGTCACCGTTTCTCTCTCCAAACAGATGCTGCCAGAGCTGTTGAGTTTCTCCAGCAATGTCTGATTTGGTTTCATAGAATCCCCGCAGTGAGGAAACAGGCCCCTACTGACCCAGCCCCCTATAACCCACCTAAGCTCCACATCCCTGACCAACTACGGGCAATTTCCCATGGCCAAACCACCTAACCTGCACATCTTTGGACTGTGGGAGGAAACCAGAGTACCCGGAGGAAACCCACGCAGACACAGGGAGAATGTGCAAACTCCACACAGACAGACACCTGAGCGTGGAATCAAACCCAGGTCCCTGGTGCTGTGAGGCAGCCGTGCTAACCACTGTGTCACCGTGCCGCCTTCAGATTTCCAGCATCCGCAGTTCTTTGTTTTATTTTAGTCCTTAAGGTTAAAGCAGTCAAGGGGGACAGGAGACAGTGGGAACAGGGCACTGAGGGGATGATCCACCATGACCATATTGGATAGTAGAGCAGGCTTCATGGACCAAATGACTTACACCTGCTCCTAGTTTCCCTGTTTGTATATTTCTAAAGGTAGTGAGCAAGATCATAAGAAACAGGAGCAGCTGGAAGCCAGGAAGGTCTATCAAGCCTGCCCTATTGTTTGATGCCCTTTGTGTCCAAAAATCCATTGATCTCTGTCTTGAAGATACCCAACAACTGAACTTCCAGTGCTGTCTGTGTAGAGAATCCCAGAGATTCACCACCCTATGAATTAAGAAATCTTTTCTCATCTCAATCTGAAGTGGTTGACCTCATGTACTGGATACTAAGGTGGTTGAATATTTTCCCCAGTTATAAGGTGCTAGTTATCACCTCTGGCTTCACATCCCAGCCCTGTACAGGGGGTGTTGCAGCTGGTAGAGGTAATCAGGAGGGAGAATGTGTTGGAAGAGATCAGGGATTTGGTGGAAGGGATTGAGGGATTCAGTCGGAGGTTCATTTGAGTGTTGGGAGTTGAGAAAGGGGTGCATTGATAGCTCCTTCTGGCCCAAATAGCAATAGATTGTCAACAGCAGACATGTTGTCTCAGATTGTTGCTCCTCACAGACCCCAGGAGGACTAGTCCGGCCAACGCTAAAGTCAAATAGCACCCATTTTCTCCAGACGTATGTAATAACGTCTTTTAACAGGTTGATCAGTAAATCCTTTTAATAAGAGCAGACTGAAACTGTGCTTTAATCATGCATTTAATATTGATTTCTTAACAGTGTTAGAGTTCAGGATATACAAGGACATGGACAGAAAGTTTGAACAGATTTGAATTTGGTAATTTTTAACTGGGATTGAGGAAAAGTAAAACTGACAAATAGCTGAGGGCAGGTGAGAGAGGCAAAACTTTTAACATAGAAACATCTCGACAGACAAACAGACAGGACAATTGCATAATTTCTCTTCACAACATGAGCTTTAATACCCGGCTTTGTGAACAGCTACCAATAATTCAACTGGTTCAAGATCCAAGTAAAAGCAGAGAATCTCTGCAAGAACAACCACACAAAGCTTTTTTCTTCTTTAATCATAGGATGACAGTAACAATGAAAACATTTTCATGCCTCAGTTTCTTTACAAATGCCTGCACGAAGTTTACCTCAGCACTTTGCCAATTTCTAACATGCTTCAGTACAGGAATATTGGCAGTGTAGATGGCTCTGTGGGATTGGACGGGTGCCCAGCTTTCTCAGTGGTCCAGTAAACACCTTCCCCCATTCCATGGTAACAGGTTTGGACTAGGCCAGAGTCAAGTGGATGAACTAACACAGCTGATAGTATCTATCATGGGGGTGATTTTTAGTTATCCCCTCGTGGCAGAAGCCAGGCAAGATGTTGTTTAAAATTGCTTGGGGCATTTGCCTGCTGGGATTTCGACAGCCGTTGATGAAGGTCATGACTAATTTTACTTGAGGGGAAAAATCCACCCAGTCTTCCAGTCAGGTGAAGGGTCAGGAGCACCACGGGAAGGCAAGTCCTTTCACTTATTCATGACTGCACCCTCAGCTACCACAGGCTCAATCTCTGAAATTCCCTCTTTAAGCCTCTCTTCTTCACTCTGTCTCTCCAGGAGACTATATGAACATCAGGTATCATTGCCCCATCTGGATTTTCTCACATGCTTTGAGCTTTTCCTTTACAGTTCCCTTTTTATATATCAATGCAGATTACACAAGGGAAAATGTAGAAATATAGGATTATTTGTATGTTGCATTTGTCACATTGGCTCCTGAGAATATATTCAATAAGTTTTGTGGTTCAGAGTTCAGTCTCCTGTCCACCAGGAATTGAATGTGTAACCCAACCTTTCACTACAGAGCAGTGAGAGAATGCTGCATTGCCAGCAGTCATAACTACCTAAATAAAAACCGAAATAAAAACTGTGGATGCTGTAAAAACAGAAATTGCTGGAAAAGCTCAGCAGGTCTGGCAGCATCTGTGGACAGCAATCAGAGTTAACATTTCAGGTTGATTGACCCTTCCTCATAACTGATGGTAGTTAGGAAAAATCTAACTATCTACCTGTTCACCTCATGTATAAAGAAAACTCCTGGGAAATATCCCAGTGCCATTTGCACTGCTAATCCCTAAATCAAACAAATGAGCAGATCTGTCTCAAAAAGAAGTAGAAGTTGCTGCAGAAACTCAGCAGGTCTGTCAGCATCTATGGAGAGAGAAAAACAGAGTTAACGTTTTACGTATAGTGGCTCTTCAGAAGTGTTTTATTTGTCTCAGGAACAGTGCCAATTTTGCGTTTTGGGTTGTTCTGTCCAGGCAGTTCTTTCTTCCATAATGCTGTTTGCAGCAGGTTTAAGTGTACAGCAGAAAGTGATGAGCACGAGCAGTCCTTGTCAACTCAAAACATGCTGGTTGAGGAAGAGGAATCCATGAGGGACCGCCACTTCGTTCAAAGTGATAATGGATGAAAGATTACA
>NC_063362.1:2674661-2694002 GCF_021869965.1 Rhincodon typus
TGAGAACAGGCAGGAAAGTGAGTGGATATTATAACATTGAAAATCAGAAATTGCTGGAGAAACTCAGTAGGTCTGGCTGCATCAGTGGAGAGAGAAACAGAGTTAATATTTTGGGTCCAGTGACCCTTCTTCGGAACTCCAGAACTCTTCAGATTATAATATTGTGTTGTTGGGCTAAATAACTCAAAGGCTGTTAACTGTGCAACACAAACTTTGTACAATACATTTAGAATTATCAGAAAACTTTTACACTCAATTTTTTCTAGATCACTTTCTCTTAAACTCTCACAACTTGGGAGTATGTCACTTCCTTCTGTGAGATTACAGACTATTACAGTTTACCCCTTGCAGGACTGTATCTAACATACTCCATGCCATGATAAAGGTCAGCTATAATCATACTGAATGTGGAACAGGCTCAAGAGAGCAATTGGCTTCTTTCTGCTCCCATTTGTGTTGTAACAAGGAGCTACAAAAGGACAAATGAGGACAAGTGACCAAGGTTTGGTCAAAGGAATAGGTTTTAAGGAATATCTTAAAGATAATGAGGGAGATGTTGAGGCAGAGATGTTTCGGGAGGGAACTCCAGGGATTAGAGCTTTGATAGCTGGGAGTGTGGCACTGATCATTCATTGCTGAAGGTTGTTGTAATAGCAATACCAGCTGACTGTATTGTATGAGCTGCTGCTCACGATGAAGATTTCTGCCACTGTAAGGATAGACAGGACCTGTTTGGTCTAACGCAGAAGAGAAAAACCTGGCCTAACAAGAAGAGTCTCTTGTATTTAACTTGCTACGGATTATTGTAGTTAGCCGCTAGTGTCAGGTTGTTTGGCTGTGATACACATTGTTACAGAGACATTGAAGAGGATTCAGTTTTCACTCTCAGTCCTTTTGAGAGCTGAAGCTGTTCCGTCCACAAGTCTATCTGACATCACAGTGGGTGGAGATATAGCCCTCGTCAGCTTTAACCCTTTCAGACCCCAAAACAACAAAACTCAGGATGAAGACAAGGCTAGTGCTGGGGGCACGGAGGGTTGCGCAACATTTTGCCTCTTCTGCCATTGACAGTCTATTGGGGGCTGACAAAGGGGTGGGCAATTCTTCTGCCCTCTTTTACACAAGTTTGAAACTTCATCCACCCCCCACCACTCACCTCCTTCCACTGAACACCCTGCCCCTTCCACCCCCACCCTGCCCCTTCCACCTCCCACGCTGCCCCCACTCTGCCCCTTCCACCCCCACCCTGCCCCTTCCACCTCTCACACTGCCCCCACTCTGCCCCTTTCACCCCTCTACCTGCCTCTTCCAGCCTGCCCCTTTCACCCCCACCCTGCCCCTCCCAGCACCCACCCTGCCCCTTACACTCAGCCTGTTACATCTCCCCACCCTCACTTGTAATAAGAGGGCAGAGATCAGGGAGCTTCCTCGCAGCCTCTCTTGTCCAATCTCTCCCCTTCCGTGCAAGGGTCAGGCCTCACACAAGGACCTGAAGCTGACCCATACCAAGTGTAGCAGACTGGCACATTCCATGGCCCAGGACTACATGCTGATGCTTGGGCCAGCTGCTGCCAACGTGCAGTGGGTAAGGACCACTGTCTGAGGTCTCCCTGCTGAAGGTACACGGGCGTCCGTTCAGTTATCGGACCCTCCTGATGCCTCAAATGCATGTACGTATGGTCTTGTATATGTAAGAGATGTCTTTGGTTTGTTTGGATAGAGCCAAAAGCCATTGTTCTTGTTTCCATGATATTCTACTGTACAGAAGCGAACTGGGTTAGTAATAATGTGTATGCATAAAGATATTTTTTATGAATAAGATATATTTTTGACATAAAAAAAAGGAGCAGCGGCCAGCAGCATATTCAGAGTCTGCTCAGGAAAAACTCCACCCCGTCACTGTCCCAAAAGATAGTTAATTATATTGGGGCATGGAGGAGGGGAAAACACTCTTTACAATCAGTAAACGCTGACGAGTCTGCTCTAGAATGTTCTGGAAGCACCATCACCATCAACTTCAAACTGTTTTGGTTGGATTTCCCATCTCCTGACCTCAGAAAACGTTCATGGTCAGCTGTGCAAGTGAGATTTGAAATATGCTGCACATACTCTTTCTTAGCACCTGAGGGATGAAGGTATCACTGGATGTATTTTTAACATTAACATTAAGCATAGGATAGTTGATCTTGTCCTATTTTTCTTGGTTCCTGTACTTTCTTCAACATTTTGTTTCAGACACCATCCCTGAGAAATGTTAGCCAATTTCCTGCACAAAGTGTCTCACACTGATATTTGAAAGAACTGTAACATTAAACAGAGAAACTGACTTGCGTATTTGCCTGAACTTTAATCATTACTTTAAGTTAAAAATAGAGTCTCCAGCCTGGTCTCTGCTGAATTGTAAGTTATCACTCTATCCCTGTTTTGCTCCTGTCAGGGTTTAGGCACTGCCAGACAACTGGAGGACCATTAATCTGATTTGTCACTGCTGGCCTTTGAATTTATTTAAGGAGACTTTCAAACAGCTTTAGAACATATGGGTTGTCAGCTTCTGCTTGTTCCTTGTATTCATATCATTTGTCCTGCTTCATATCAAGTAATTGTTACTGTTAAAGAAAGCAGCTTAATAAGAATTGACGCCAAATTATAAATAGTGTCACTGGTGACGTTAACATGCCTCCAACAAGGAAATCTCTTCAGTCACCAAATCCCTTTTTCAACCCCAAATTGTGTTAAGCCACCAAGTGTAACACAAAACATTCTTACAATGTGAACAAAATAGTCATGAGAATAAAAATGCAACATCTCTTCTGTCCTTACTTTCTAATTTGTCATTGGTTTGTTACACACATAGGCTTAATACACATCATCTCCAAATCAACACACATTGTGGATAGGGATGTAATGTGGTTGCAAACAGAAGCTTCAGGCTGAATCTCACCTTTGTTGGTGAAGTGCAAGTTGAGACGTGTTTATTGGAGGAATTTGAGCCATGAGGCTGTTCGAGATTGCTCACTGTATCTTACCACATGATCTACTCCACCCCATGGCATCTCTTACATCAGATACCAACCCCATCTCACCATGTGCCATTCACAGAGCAACACATCATTGATGCAGTCAATTAGAATTAATTGGAATCCCATTTTTAAAAATTCATTAGGGGAGGTGATGTCCTAGTGGTATTATTGCTGGACTGTTAATCCAGAGACCCAGATAACGTTCTGGGGACCCAGGTTCGAATTTCACCATGGCAAATGGTGGAATTTGCATTCAATAAAATATCTGGAATTAAGAATCTAACAATGACCATGAATCCATTGTTGATTGTCAGGAAAAAACCATCTGAGTCAGTATTGTCCTTTAGGGAAGGAAATATGCCATCCTTACCTGGTCTGGCCTACATGTGACTCCAGACCCACAGCAATGTGGTTGACTCTGAACTGCCCTCTGGGCAATTAGGGGTGAGCAATAAATGTTTCCTGGCCAGCGATGCCCTCATCCCATTAATCCTGGACAAGTTTGGCCAGTCCTGAGCTGCCTTGTATAGCTACCAATATTTCCCCAGACATGGGCAGACACTGGGGAGATTGGTGCCCAGCTTTGTGGGAAGGGTCCTGGAGCTCCTGCTGGATTGGGTAAATGAACACAGGACTTCCTCCCTTCACCCCCTCCCCAGGACCAGCAGAAAAGGACCCGACACCAGCCCCTGGCCAGCCTGGTGTGGGGGTGTCCTCCTGCATCAGTGCAGTCTCAGCCTCCTGGAGGAATGCTCAGCTCTGTAGGAAGACGGTCAGTAACCTCCTCCATTACTCTGCCAGAGTAAGTGCCACCTTCTTTTCACCAATACCTCACCCTCACTCTCTCTCTGCTGCTGCACCCACCTCCATCTAAGGCTCACGGTCTCCCACTCTCTCTCACTATTTCCTGTACCATCTTCCCTCACCCACTCTAACCCCCAACACTACTAACCCTCCACTAACCCTGCCTGCCGTCTGTGCTGCCCACCCACTCACTCGGGGGCACCTCCCCACCTGCACTAACAGGAACAGCAGTACCACTCACACCCATCTCCCATAATACCCACCTCTGTCTCACTCCAGGAGGGAAACAGCCTCACGGTGGGGTGCAGAAAGGGTCCAGACGGACAGTGGGATGCCCAACATTCACCCCCTCACCTTTTATGTGGAGAGGATCCTGACTCTGCCCACCCCGAGGGGCTGACTGGCAGTGTCCAAGCCCCTGGACTGGTCTTGGAGGCTGCCCTTGCCTTAATGTGCTGGCAGCCCCTGGGTGAAGGCTACGCCCCTCACCCTGACTGAGTCCTGCTGATAACCGAGACAAGCTTCCTGGCTTTGTGTCTGTGCTAAACAGCCCAGCGATACAGCAATACTGTGAGCCTGGTGTCTCTGGGTGAGGGACAAGGCACAAAACAGCAAGGTAAGGCAGGAATGCTGTGGGTGGGCATCGGAGTAGGCTCAGAGTGAGTAAGGGCTCTGACAGGGAGTGAGGATCCTGGAGATACAGCCTGGGGCAGTACCTGAGCTGGGGGGGTGGGGTGGGGGCGGTGTGTCCCTGAGCACACAGTGCCCTTGCTGCAGCGTTACAATGAGAGTTACTGGGGCAACCTGAGGGGCAGCATTGAAGGGCAGAGTGTCCTGTAAGTGGATCGGATATGGACCATGACACTGGCACATGTTGGATGGCAATGTCCATGCATGTGGGCTGCATGTGGCTGGTGCTCATGGAGTGTGCCCTGAGATGTTTGTGCCCAGTGACCAACGTGGAGATCCTTTGGAGCAGGTAATGAGCTGCAGTGCCCAGGTATTTGCTCTGACCCGCTCCATGTTGAGGATTCTCAATGGCTGGCTGGTTTTAAGGCAATGTCAGGAGCTGAATATTAATGAGCTGAGTTGGGCTTTTAATAAAGCATTAAACTACCAAAAATCCCCTTTAATTGGCATCACCATTGCCTAGTGAGAAACTCTTCACACCTCTTGGTAAAATCACGGAGTTTCTGCCAACATCAAGATAAACCTCACCGGATTCCTCATCCATCGCCACCACCAACTCCACAATAGCCAAAACTGCTCAAACCCCTGTAAGAGTCTGCCCGCAGTTTCTGTAAAAAACGACAATAAGTGTTCTAACATTTATCCTCATGCTGTTTTGTTCCAAGAGGAAGCGAGTGGCCCTATTCCTGCTCCTCACTCTTGGACACTTTGAATGTCTCATCCAAAGGATGGTTTCTGTAAGAGTGCAGCACTCCCTCAGTCAGGCCTGGGAGGACCTGCCTAGGCTTTGTGCACATCTCTCTGGAGATGGGACTTGAAGCCACAAGTTTCCAATGCAGAGCCGTCTCAGAGCTACAGCTGCTATAACGGGGAGGTTGCAAATCTCAAAGCCCCAGTGAAAGACAAAAAAAAGCCTGAAACATGCACAGGAATTGCTGGAGAGATTCAGCAGGTCTGGCAGCATCTGTGGAGACAGAAACAGAGTGGGTGTTTTAAGTCCAGTATGACACTTCTTACAAATAATCTGAATTCGTTTCAGATCCGGGGTGATTCGTAAAAATTGAGATACAGCCTCTGTAAAATACTATGCTACCGCTTGGAGCAAACTGAACAGAGTTCATCAGTCAATAAATGTAGAGCTGCAGAAGCACAGCCGGTCAGACATAGTTTATTCATCTGGTGCAGACATGATGAGCTTAATGGCCTCTTTCTGTGCTGTAATTTTCCTGTGCTTCTGCAATCTCTAGTCAGATCACATGGAACTTAAACGTGGTAGAAGAAGTTTCTAATGGAATCTGGCTGAACCATTCCTCTGTGAGTAGTCAGCAAATGGTTGTTTGTTTGTCCAAGTATGGTTTCCAGCCCAAATCTCTCAGAAGCCAGCAGAGCCTGGGGTGATCATATTACGACATGGTGGCAGCGGTCTGTAATCCATTTACTGAGATCCCAGGCAACCACTGGCAAATGCTGGAAGTGAAAAGCCATTGGCCAAAAGAGAACATGTGAGAAAGTATCCAAGGCATTAAGCCAAGCAACTATTCATTCCTGGAGTCCCAGGACAGCCAACCAAGCCACCCAGAATAATGGAGCAAGCCTTATCCCTTCCCAAGTCCCTGGAGACCAGCCTTGGCTCAGACATGAACACAATCAGCTGGCATTGTCTCTTCAACAAACATTGCACTGCCTTGGGTCAGTGTAGTGCTGCCCACACTCTTCTGTAGAAGAAACTGTCAAATATGAAGCAGTCTTAAAGAACCGTTTGCAGCCAAATCCCTGAATAGAATGGTCCAAGTTTAAGCAGTGCAGCCAGGATCTGGGGAAACGATTGGCTCAGCTCATAAATAACTGCCCAGATGGAATATTGAGAGCTGAGCTCATTTAGAGATGGCATCATAGCGAGCTGCTGGATGAAGCTTTCACAGAATTCCTGCTGTCTAAAGAGGACGTTATGTTTGATGAATCTGTGCAGTTCCCCAGGCAGGCCAAACTTTGAAAACAAAGCAAGCTTTTTTAAATCTGATAGTACACGGAAATTTCATGGAGGCCAGACTGCCATTTCCACTTCAATCCACTTCAACAGTTACACACAGAGTTGCCAATGTGTCAGTGTGAAATCGGATCCTGTGCGGAAAGCGCACAGTCACTGTGTTTGTATTGTTCTGGGAAAATACCTCACTGCCACCAAAACTGAATACCACACACGCCATTGCAAGACAAAATCTTAAAACCCGATCACTCCAATCTGCAAGAATCCAATTGATGGATGATACTGAAGAAACAAGATGCTTTCTTCCTCACACAGAAAAAAAGACAATGTAGTCGAGGAGAATACTGAGATACAGTCTATTAGACTAGACGGGATTGAGGTTCATAAGGAGGAGGTGTTAGCAATTCTGGAAGGTGTGAAAATAGATAAGTCCCCTGGGCCGGATGGGATTTATCCTAGGATTCTCTGGGAAGCTAGAGAGGAGATTGCAGTGCCTTTGGCTTTGATCTTTATGTTGTCATTGTCTTCAGGAATAGTGCCAGAAGACTGGAGACTAGCAAATGTTGTCCCCTTGTTCAAGAAGGGGAGTAGAGACAACCCTGGTAATTATAGACCAGTGAGCCTTACTTCAGTTGTGGGTAAAGTGTTGGAAAGGATTATAAGAGATAGGATTTATAATCATCTAGAAAGGAATAATTTGATTAGGGGTAGTCAACACGGTTTTGTGAAGGGTAGGTTGTGCCTCACAAACCTTATTGAGTTCTTCGAGAAGGTGACCAAACAGGTGGATGAGGGTAAAGCGGTTGATGTGGTGTATTTGGATTTCAGTAAAGCGTTTGATAAGGTTTCCCATGGTAGGCTATTGCAGAAAATACGGAGGCATGGGATTGAGGGTGATTTAGCGGTTTGGATCAGAAATTGGCTGGCTGTAAGAAGACAGAGGGTGGTGGTTGATGGGAAATGTTCATCCTGGAGTTCAGTTACTAGTGGTGTACCTCAAGGATCTGTTTTGGGGCCACTGCTGTTTGTCATTTTTATAAATGACCTGGATGAGGGCGTAGAAGGATGGGTTAGTAAATTTGCAGATGACACCAAAGTCAGTGGAGTTGTGGATAGTGCGGAAGAATGTTGCAGGTTACAGAGGGACATAGATAAGCTGCAGAGCTGGGCTGAGAGGTGGCAAATGGAGTTTAATGCGGAAAAGTGTGAGGTGATTCACTTTGGAAGGAGTAACAGGAATACAGAGTACTGGGCTAATGGTAAGATTCTTGGTAGTGTGGATGAGCAGAAAGATCTCGGTGTCCATGTGCATAGTTCACTGAAAGTTGCCACCCAGGTTGATAGGGTTGTTAAGAAGGCGTACAGTATGTTAGGTTTTATTGGTAGAGGGATTGAGTTTCGGAGCCATGAGGTCATGTTGCAGCTGTACAAAACTCTGGTCCGGCCGCACTTGGAGTATTGCGTACAGTTCTGGTCACCGCATTATAGGAAGGATGTGGAAGCGTTGGAAAGGGTGCAGAGGAGATTTACCAGGATGTTGCCTGGTATGGAGGGAAGGTCTTATGAGGAAAGGCTGAGGTTCTTGAGGCTGTTTTCGTTAGAGAGAAGAAGGTTAAGAGGTGACTTGATAGAGACATACAAGATGATCAGAGGATTAGATAGGGTGGACAGTGGGAGCCTTTTTCCTCGGATGGTGATGGCTAGCACGAGGGGACATAGCTTTAAATTGAGGGGTGATAGATATAGGACAGATGTCAGAGGTGGGTTCTTTACTCAGAGAGTAGTAAGGGCGTGGAATGCCCTGCCTGCAAAAATAGTAGACTCGCCCACTTTAAGGGCATTTAAATGGTCATTGGATAAACATATGGATGATAACGGAATAGTTTAGTTTAGATGGGCTTCAGATTGGTTTCACAGGTCAGCGCAACATCGAGGGCCGAAGGGCCTGTACTGCACTGTAATGTTCTATGTTCTATGTTCTATGTTCTTTTCAGGTAAAGTGTGAGCGCACAAAAGGCTTTCTGGTGTGTAGATACTGTGATTAATTTTAAGGATTAAAATCTGAAACTATATACATATGCAGGAGTGTCCATTCTTTCTGAGACTCACTGTGGCTAATGCATGAGTTTGTCCACCTATCTCCTGTTCAGCTTTATAAAGCAGGAGTTATTTCACACAGGGTGGGAGAGCAGGTTTATGCTGCATTCAGTATAATTGTAGGGGGAGGGGGAGGATAGCTGATATTGTGTATGTCATTCCTAGAATTCCTACAGTATGGAAAGAGGCCATTCATCCCATCGAGTCTGCACAGACCATCCAAAGTGCATCCCACCCTGACCCAACAACGCCGCCCCGACCCTGTCTCACAACCCCACATTTACCATGACCAATCCACCTAACCTGCACATCTTTGGACTGTGAGAGGAAACCCACGCCGACACAGGGAGAATGTGCAAACTCCACACAGACAGTCTGCCAAGGCTGGAATTGAACCCAAGTCCCTGACACTGTGAGACAGCACTGAGCATTATCCTTTATTCATCAGAGAACCTTGTATGATCTTGAATTTTCTTTAATTGCCAACTGCAGGTGAAATTCAAGTTAACACTGTAAATCGATCTTCAGTTAAAAAAAAGCTCCAACTCTGGGACAATCAGCAGATGTTGTCGATTGTTGGTTTTTGTTTGAGGAGAGCCTGGAAGAATGCCTTCTTGTGACTGCACGCACAAAGGATGATGGTGACCAGCCGCAAGAAAACGTACAGGACTTTGATTTGCTCTTTCAGGATAGAATGAAAATCCACATGATGCTGTTAATGATGATTTACCGCTGGGAAAGATCCTGAACTGTGCTTTACTCTTTGAACTCAGCATCAACAAGCTCAGCCCTTTTGCATTTGCTGAGAAGGATCAGGATTGTTTTAACAAAAGTGACAGTTCATTATGCTGAAGATATCAACGAAATGTGATATAACAGCTTGATGCAATGACCCCTTTAAATGAAAAAGTATTAAAACTAAAAAACCTTCCTATTGTCAAGGTAGCTGCTGTAGAACAAATTTTTGATATTGCTGAATCTGCACAATGATCTGAATGTACAACTTTACATTCCTTCCCAAGAGCTTAATCTTTCCCCAGAGTGCAAGGAATAAGAAGAACCAGAAAGTAGAGAAGGTGAAAAACTCTGTCCATCATTTTTCTACTGAGATCGAGAAATGGAAATCTCAGTGTTCTGACCTCAGTGCCTCCCGATGTGGACAGAATCTATCCTACACAATCTCCAAGAGAGTCAAGAAGACAGTTAGAGATTGATGCCTCCAGGCAAGAGACTGCTGGGGATAAGGAGTAGGAGAAGGATAAGAGTGTTAGACTTTAGTGGGAGATGTTGGAGGGGGCGGGGGGGGGGGGGGGCAGGAGTGAACTGTAGCATTACGGGTTAATAGCAGTCTGGGTAACAGTCAGACTGCATCATCAATGATGTCAGATCACAAGGAGCTGGCACCTGAGGGAAGAAGTTTCTCGTGGTGTCTGGTTAAGCTGTGTCTTTGTAAATAATTCATAACTGCTTCTTAATTTGTACCAAAATAGTTTCCAGCCCTCATCTGTCAAAAGCATCCCAAACTAGCATTTGTTGCACAGTGATCATAGCAAACTACCCAGCAGCCTTCAAGAGAACATCAACCACAACACCACACAACCCTGTCACAGCAACCTCTGCAAGACATGTCAGATCATCAACATAGACAGTACCATCACACGTGGGAACGCCACCCACCATGTCCACCACAGATACCCATGTGACTCAGCCAGCGTTGTCTATCTGATACGCTGCAGGTAAGGATGCCCCGAGGCATGGTATATTGGCGAGACCATGCAGACACTACAGCAACAGATGAATGGACACCGCGCAACAATCACCAGACAGGAATGTTCCCTCCCAGTGGGGGAACACTTCAGTGATGAAGGACATTCAGCCTCCAATCTTCAGGTAAGCATTCCCCAAGGCAGACTCTGTAATACACAACACGCAAAAGCGACAAGCAGAGACTGATAGCCACGTTTCATACCCGTAAAGATGGCCTCAACTGTGATCTTGGATCCATGTCGCACTACAGGTGACCCCACCACACTGTTCTGTATCCGTAAAATCTTCCTTACTGTCCTGTTTTGACAGCATCACCTTGGTAAATTGTTTTGATCTCTCTCTATACACACACACACACACACACGCACACACAAACGCACACACACACACACACACACACACACACACACACACACACGCACGCACGCACATGCACACACACACACACACACACACACACATCTATGGGGCGAATCATTTCATCCAAGATGTGTGTTTATTTGAAGATACATTCTATTTTGTTCAAAAAACACACAATTTGTAGTCACAGTCAGTTAGTGTGGCATCTTATGAATTCCAGCTTTCAGAATAAAACCAGCCTGATTCCAGGTTAAAATTCTGAGACAGATTCTGAACGAAGCCTCAAGCCTACACTTCAGTATCTGACTGAGATGTCACCTTTTGTATATTCCTGTGGCTCTGCCTAATTACCATGACAGCACAGCGCTGACATTGACTTTATAAGCACTTTACTCACACCATCTAACACTCTTGGTCACCTGCAGAGATTTATCATCTGACTCTGCACTCACATGATTTGTATAAACTTTTGATGTCTCTGTGCTTGATCTCTCTGCCTATAAACTCTGTGTCTGTGTGCCCTACTCTCTCACTGCATCTGACGAAGGGGCTATGTTCTGAAAGCTCGTGTGATTCCAAATAAACCTGTTGTATAACCTGGTGTCGTGTGACTTCTGGCTTAAATCTATGCCCTCTAGTTTTGGACTCCCCTACCCTAGGGAAAAGACCTTGACTATTCACCCTATCCATAAGAAATGTCCATATGTTGTGGATTGATTCATAATGCCCTTAAGGAGGGAGTTCCAAGATTTTGACCTAGTGACAGTGAAGGAACGGTGACATACTTCCAAGTCAGAATAGTGAGTGGTTTGGAGGGGAACTTGCAGGTGGTGATGTTTCCATGTATCTGCTGCCCTTGTCCTTCTAGATGCAAGTGGTTGTGGGTTTGGAAGGTGAATTATTTGACTGATTGTAGTTTCATATTTATAACCATTTACGACCGCCCAATTGTAACCTTGGCAACAAGAGGAGAACTAAAGTCACAATGCCTCATTACCATCTGTCGCATTGGCAATAAAAGTATATTAGAGGTGCGCACAATTAAAAAGGGACTTTTACTTTCCTGCTTTCAGTAAAACGCAAGTCTGTTTGTGTCAATAGAATTGATCCAAACCTGAAAATTGTCTCAATCATCCTTTGTCTAAAGTTTTCCTAAAAGATCCACAGAAGCCTTTTAAGTTCTTAACATGCAAACTGTATATTTCGCACCCACGTATATTCTCTGGTGCATTACCAGGAGCACTGGACAGTGACACTGTGATATTTATTGATTTGCTGCACCTTTACTGTCTAATGGGGAAGGAGGTGATCATGCCCCAATGGTTTCACATGGCTTTGTCAGTTTGACGTAGCAGTTTGTTGCTCAGATGGTTGGATGCTTCTACCGATTGCTCAGTTTTTCCTCACTGACTGTGGATCACTCTCTCGAAGCACCAATAACTTTACGTGACAACCATCAAGGGAAATGTGGAATCATGAAAACATCTTATTTTTGACTTTGTGCAAGCATTATGTTTTCATTGTCACATTTGTATTCATAAGACACTGTCATCGAGCAACATTAACAGTCAGCTCAAAAAGGCAAGAATGCGTTTTCACTACAGCTAAATATAAGTGCCTAAGCTACAAATACTAACATTTTCAAATAACTTTATTTATTTAAGTAGTTATAGAATATGTGGAGAACCAGACTCCCTTTCTAGTGTGCAATGGAATCATAAAGAGTCATCCAAAGGCAAAAACAAACCATTCAGCTCATTGAATCCATGCTGGCTCCCTAACTAACTTGTGCCATTCCACCACTCTGACCCTGTAGTCCTGCGAGTTTACTTCCCCGAAATGTCTGATCAACTTCCTTTTGAAATCATTTGCCATCTCCTCTTCCACATCACATGTGGGCAACAAGTTTAAGATCATTACCACTCACTGATTCCAAAAAAGTCTTCCTCACATCTTCCCTCTTTCTCTTGCCTGAGATTTAAATGTATTTGTACTGTCAGTTAATGGTAGGTAACGTTTTCTTTGTCTACATTATCTAAACATATCTTAATCCTTTACGCTTCTGCAGGATCTCACCTCAATGTCCTTTGCTCCAAGAACAACCCCAGTTTCTCCAAACTAACTGCTTAGTTAAATTTCCTTATCCTAGAGCTATTCTGCTAAATTTCCCCTCCACCCCTTCAAGGATGGATATGATCTTTCTAAACTGTGATGACCTAAGCTGGACACAGTACATTGTAATGATATGGAGACAGACGGTCAAGTCAAATCTACCTCTGTATTCGCAACGCAATAAAACTTACACTTTCAAAAGACCCTCAAAATTGACCCCAAGTAGTTCCTAACCAGACAACTTTGAACAGCCGATCCCAGACTCTGCAAACAATCAATTCTAGACACCAGGTCTGCAGGTTAAACAAAGGATTTAGCAATTTATTAACAATGAGGTAACTTCAGCAGAGCAAAATTAAACAACCAAGTAATCTAACTGATGTCTATGATTTAAACCCAGTAGCCTTTCTTTTCAACCCCATTCACGCAGAATACAGACAGACAAACCATCACAATTAAGAGATAACTAAAAGAAGAAAACAAAACTGGCAGATTACTAAAGTAGTTTTCACAATGTGTTGTTCCACAGGCATGGACAATTATTTGTTAGTTGATTTTCTAAGGATGTCGATCAGGGCCATCTTTTCAGTTGTTACTGATGACATCAGTAATACATATGAATTAGTTTCTATTCTCTGAACTTCCAATTGCTAATAATGGGAGGCTAGGTAGGGAGTTTTTGAATCTTTATGCTGTAACATCAATAACCAAACTCCTTCTCACAAACAATACAGTTCAAAACCCAATTCAAAATTCTGACTTCTCCCTGACCATCTTCTCCATAAGGTCCTAGTTACCATTCAACACCTGCTATCTGCTGGAGTATAAGGTCTCTCCCAGACTTGCTGGAACCAATTCCCATGTAATGATAAAATTATTGGCCAACATCTGCTGTCTGTTTAAACACACTGCACTAAAACCAACTTGCAATTAACTTCCATGATACCTTCCTTTGGTGGAAATATTGAGCTGTACAGCTTGGCAACAGACCCTTCGGTTTAGCTCATCCATGCTGACCAGATATCCTAAATAAATCTAATCCCGTTTGCTAGCATTTGGCCCATATCCCTCTAAACCCTTCCTATTCATGTACCCATCCAGATGCCTTCTAAATGTTGTAATTGTACCAGCCTCTGCCACTTCCTCTGGCAGCTCATTCCATACACGCACCACCCTTAGTTGCCCCTTAGGTCCCTTCTAAATCTTTCCCCTCTTACCTTAAACATATGCCCTCTAGTTTTGGACTCCCCAACCCCAGGGAAAAGACCTTGACTATTCACCCTATTCATGCCCCACATGATTTTATAAACCTCTACAAACCCCTCAGCCTCCGACACTCCAGGCAATATAGCCTCAGCCTATTCAGTCTCTCCTTACATCTCAAACCCTCCAACCCTGAGCAAGATCCTTGTAAATCTTTTCTGAACCCTTTCAAAGTTTACACCATCCTTCCTATAGCATGGAGACCAGAACTGATTGCAACATTCTAAAAGTGGCCAAACCAATGTCCTGTACAGCCACAACATGACTTCCCAACTCCTATACTCAATGTACTGACCAATAAGGGCAAGCATACCAAATGCCTTCTTCACTATCCTGTCTACCTGGGATTCTACTTTCAACTAACTATGAACCTGCAATCCAAAGTCTCTTTGTACAACAACACTCCCCAGGATTTATCATTAAGTATATAACTCCTGCCCTGATTTGACTTTCTAAAATATGCAACAAGGATGTTCTTAATCTTGGCCTTGTCCTTTCTAGGTGCTAATTTTGTGTCAGTAGTACATGAGGCTGGCTAATTTGCGTGTTCTTACCTACAAGGAGGCCCTATCCTGGAAGCTGAGTCTTGAGACTGAGCCGCTGTATGGTTTGGTGCTGTGTAATCAGTTCAGTCCTGGTGTACTCTGCCACATTGTGTAAGTCTTGGCTAAAAGCTTTGGAATCCTGAGAGACAAAGCTACTTTTGGCACCCCAACAATTCCATCCATATCGTTACTGTTCACTCTGCTTCACCAGAGCAGCTGAACGACTGGACAGCAGGTCCCAATGGCACATGCTGTTGTAGAACCTTGATGTTTAATTCTCAAGTTTGTTAAAACCAGAAGATAGCCCAATCCATTATGATGTCTTAGGCCCCTATGACACCAAACTAGTTCACCTTCTACCCACAGCAGTTGCCTATTATAGCAATAATGAAACAGTTGACTGAACAGAGCATACACTGTTAATTAGGAAAGAGACAAAGAAATAATGGAAACTGAAGTGGGGTAAATTGGAGTTAAATTAGATACAGAGAGAATTAAGGGAAGGAGAGAAAGATTGGATTTAAAGTGACAGAAGAAATCCGGGAAAAAGATGTGAAAAAATGTAAAAATTAAAATTTGGGCATTCTTAAAATCTTTAATTTGCAAATATGAGAATGAATTGTTTACAATCTCCACCTTTCGGACTCAAGAGCTGAATTGATATTGTGTTAGCAAGTCACATTTTAATAAGTTCTCACACACTTAATTACCAGGTTTAACTTTCAATGGAGAGATAAATGAGCAAATAAGGTCGAAAACTAATAGGATCCTATGGTGGTGGTGGGGGCTGGGGGATAGTGTGGCTGTATTAATGGCAAGATGATGTTTATGCAAAAGCGACTGGTATATAAATTGCCCGGCAACCTCTCATCAATAAGCAGGCAGAAGGCAACAATACAGTTCTGAAATGTCTGTGTTTCTATGTCAGTCATTAATGTTCTGTCGAGGTGCACTGATATCAGTAAAGGTCGGAGAGAAATAGAATAAATAAATAAATGAACTTTTCAGTGTTTGTCTGTAAAGTTGAACAGATGTTGGTTTGTTGATAATTATGATGATGATAATCCCAAGGAGCTACATGATTCATATTCTGTCAAATTGTTATAGACCATATCAAACAAATTCCGAATTCAGCTTTGTACTTACTAAACCAGTGTAACGTCTGGTTTGTAATTCAAACTGCCCATTAAAATCTAACAATTACCCCATATTCAATGTCCAGTCTTGATAAATCATGCAAAACATTCTCATCCTGCAAAGATATCCAACTTAGAACTTGTTACTCCAGCCTTGACTATTCTAACTCACTTTGATCCAACATTCTACTCCTCATCAGCCTGAGGTTATGTGAGAGTGTACTGCTTGTGGCCTAACTCCCACTACTCCTGAGTGCACTGAGCTACATAGGTACCTAGTTAAACAACACTTCCATTTTATAATCATCATCCTTGTTTTCAAATTCCTTACCATTTCCCCCTGCCCCACCCTAGCTCTGTAACTTCGTCCAGCCCTTAATCCTCAGAGATATCTGCACTTCTCTAATTCTGGTCTCTCATTTTAATTATTGTGTTGTTGGTGCCTCACTGTTTTCTACACTTTTCCCCACTTTTACAATGCTGTCACTTCAACCAAACTCTTTACTATCTAATTCAATAATTCACCATGAGGCTCTATCATCTTACTCCTGCAAAGTACCCTGGGATGTTTGATACATTAAAGGGTTAAATAAATACCACTCTCTGATGACCATGTAACATCTAATCATTACAAGTGCACAACTGGGGAAGAGTTTGCATACTTGGTTACTATATCTTAGCGCAAGCTGAGTTCAAATTAGGCTGCAATGAATAGAGAAAGCCTCCTGACTTTGTTAATTGTCAGGGTCCCACGTGATACATGCTTTGGTAGTTTCAACTGAAGTCGGAGAGAATGTAACCATCAGCCCTTAAATTACCAATGCCAGTCAGATAGGTTACAGAGAAGGAAGAAAACTTCCCCCTTAGTAGAAGTGTGAATAAATGTGGGGCATAGATTTGAGGTAAGGGGCAGGTGGTTTAGGGGGAATTTCAGGAAATTTTTTTTCACCTAGGGTTTGTTGTGTATTTTGGAACTCACTGGTAGTAGAGGTGAAAACCATTACAATATTGGAGAAGTATGTAGATGAATACTTGAAACACCATACACAACGACCTTTGGGTGAAAAAAAGTCTCCTTAAATTCTCTCTAAACCACCTGCCCCTTTACCTCAAATCTTTGGCCCCTCATTATTTACCCTTCTGCTAAGGAGATAGGCTTCTTCCTTCTCTGTAGCCTACCTGAATGGTATTAGTAAGTTGAGAGCATCTCAGTGTTGATGGTTTAAATTCTCTACAGTTTTAAGGACCAAGTGCCAGGAAATGGGATTAGAGTAGATAGGTGCTTGATGACTGGCAGGGATTGATGGGCTGAAGGGTCTCTTTCCATGCTGTAATACTCTATGACTGCAAAAAGCTGTTGGGAATTTACGGGCCTAGATGCTGTGACATTATTGATGCAGTGTAGAAGCAGCTTTACTTGACAGCTAACTTCATTACACCTAGCCAAAGTGAATCATGAAGGCACTGAGGGATTCTCTCAGCAAGACAGACACACGAACAGGCAGAGAATAGAGAGATTACAGACTAGATGCAGGATGATGGGATCAGTTTTGTATAGCATTGTGGTCAACACAGACATGGTGGGCTGAAGAGCCTGTTCCTGTGTTGTATTGTTCTTTGTTCTAAGGATGCGAGATAGTTGGTATTGGATCAGCCTCCTTTTTTCATTTGTTGATGGGATGCAGTCATCGTTGGCTAGGCCAGCATTTATTGCCTATTCTTAATTGCCCTGATATTACGATCTGCCTGATATTCAATTCTGGCTCATTTGGCCTTTTAACGTTTAAAATAAAATACCACCATTTACCTACTGAAGGTGAAAACCTTGATCCCTGCACAGTTCTGACAAAATATGTTTTCCGGCTTGTATTTCATGATTTGGATAATTCATTTAGCTCAAAGCAATGCAATGATATAGCCCAGATGTTATGCTGTGAAATGTCACAGATGCTTAATTGGTGAATGAAAGCCTTTGATTGCCAGAATAACAAAGGGATTAACCTATTTAATATAAATGCACTAAGCTTAGTTGAGGCACTTTCTTTCAGGCTGTGTAGTCTGTTGTGATCAGATTTGGCGACATTTGTAAAAGTAGAATCAGAAATTTGGTTTGGAGTTCCTGCTGTAGTAGAACTTCAAAGAACAGATCCAAAATTTGGGAGTGATACTTTATAACTCCCTTCCCGTTCTTCAGCAGAATTCATGCTATTGATTTTAAATTGTGCAAAAGCAATAATCGCTTGAATAATTCACAACGTTCTTCAAGCTTTTAAACTTTTCTAAATGGGGTTTTAGATAGCTAATTTAATAATTTAGGTGCAGTGCAATAATGTGAAATCTATCTTTAAACCAAAACAGTTTAAATTTAATCAAAGACTGCTCTTAGGTTTTTTTGTTCATGACATGGACAAGTTGGACTGAACGGCATGTTTCTGTGCTGTATGACTCTATGACTCTAGGGGATGTGGGTGTCGCTGGCTGGGCTAATATTCATTGCCCATCCTAAATGCCCTCAAGATGACGTGCAGTTTTTAATGCACCTATCTTTTTAAAGAAATCCTGGTCCATATGTCACAGAATCAACTAATTGTTCAATATTTTAAGAGCCCCACTTTCCTGAAAAAGCTTAATCTGCAGTGGCCTTACATTTTCTGCCCTGATCTCCTTACAGTGCGGTTTGTGATGTAAGTTAAGCTAAATGGTAGTGGCGGCAGAAAACATAGGCAACAACATTAGAACTGAGCAACAAAAGAGAAAGGAATTGTCATTGCTAGAAATCTGAACCAATAAAACAAAAATGGCAGAAATGTATAACAGGTCAGGCCCCACATGCAAAGAGAAGATATAGGTTAAATCTTCAGGTACAGGCTCTTTCTCCAAACAATTCTTCGTTTCTTTATTCGTACTATGTAACAGATCAATTAGCTTGGTTTGTGATGCAGATTGATGCCAACAATGTGGATTCAATTCCCTCAGTGACTGAGATTACCATGAAGGACCTCTCAGCTTGTCAAAATAAACTACCACAGTCATTTCTCTCTCCCTAATGAGAGAATGGAACTATGGGGAGTTTACCTTTTCTTCTAGTGCTAAGTAACAAAGAAGTTGCTTCGAAGCAGTGAATATTTTTCTTAAAGTATCAAGCCATTTTAGGACTAGCTAAAGGGGATCTTAGACAAAACATAGGGCTTCCTTCAAAGACATGACCAAATGAGAACATTTTAACCCCATCACACCCTCAATAAATGCTTTCCAACTCATTGATGCCTAGGCCTTAGTTCACCCAATCCCTGAAGGCAACCTCCTTCTCTAACATGAACTCATGGCCAACCCTTGCACCCTCCACCATAACCTTGCATCTTCCTGAGTCGCTTATGAGCCATTGCACAGAGCTGGCAGCTGGCAGCCTCCTGCCTGCCCCAGGGCTTCTCTGCCTGTCCTAGGGCTTCTCCTGCCTGTCTCAGGGCTTCTCCTGCCGGTCCCAGGGCTTCTCCTGCCTATCCTAGGTTTTCTCCTGCCTGTCTCAGGGCTTATCCTGCCTCCCCCTGGACTCCGAGACA
>NC_063362.1:2694402-2709042 GCF_021869965.1 Rhincodon typus
GTCAGCCTTTTTACTCCTATGATGCTGCTTGGCCTGCTGTGTTCATCCAGCTCTGCACCTTGCTGTCTCGGATTCTCCAACATCTGCAGTTCCTACTATCTCCCTCTGGACTCCTCCTGCCTGTCCCAGGGCTTCTCCTGCCTGTCTCAGGGCTTCTCCTGCCTGTCTCAGGTCTTCTCCTGCCTGCCCCAGGACTCCTCCTGCCTGCCCCAGGGCTTATCCTGCCTCCCCCTGGACTTCTCCTGCCTGTCTCAGAGCTTCTCCTGCCTGTCCCAGGGCTTCTATTTGGACAGAGAGGAAATTTCACATGCACTCAATATCCTGCCCTCCACAAACTTGCTCAGGATTACAATTCCCCTAAACACCTGTGACCATGCCAAGAGTGGGATCACAGGTCGATAAAATAAACAGATCCATGGAACTTCCAACACAACTTGGTGAACACAGGCAAAAAAAAACAACTTCATCTGATGCTTTTATTAGGGAAAAGTATTTCAAGTGGTTAGGACATTTCGTCTTAGAATTACATCACTGAATTTTGCAAGAACCGCTTGATAAATTATGAACTGGAGCAGTGGAATATCAACGTAAAAGACTTCCCAATATGACAATCCCCTAAACAATCCCCTTTTATGCGTTACTGTACTTGTTTGGTCTTTACTCCTTTGCTTCTGCTGAGTTTTTATTTAGGTTTTTATGTCAATGACTTAATAACTATGTAATGATCAGTCCATCAACAAACCTTTGACTGTGAATCTGAAATAGGGGTGCTTGTCGAGTGCAGCAGGGGTAAAAGAGTTGGGGCCATGATTAGACTGTGAACAGAAGGCTTACCATCTACATTTTATCTCCATTTGGAACAATGCAACAGCGTGATCACAAAGCCATAACACAGATGAGTACAAATGAGGGAGGAGATGGCTTAGTGGTTTTGTTGTTGGATTGGTAATCTAAACAATGGTGACATCCAATGGTATCACTATCACTGAATTCCCCCACTATCAACAACCTGGAGAATACCATTGACCAGGAGATCAACTGGACTAGTCATATGAATAAAGTGGCTAAAGGACCAGGTCAGATATTAGGAATCTTGCAGCAAGTAATTGACCTCCTGACTCCCCAAATCTTGTCCACCATCTACAAAGCAAAAGTCAGGAGTGTGATGGAATACTCCCCACTTGCCTGGATGAGTGCAGCTCCAAGAACACTCAAGCACCTTGACGCCATCCAGGACAAAGCAGCCCGCTTGATTGGCACCATATCCACAAACATCCATTCCCTCCACCATTGACGCTCAGTAGCAGCAGTGTGTACTATCTACAAGATGCACCACAGTAATTCACCTAAGATCCTTAGACAGCACATTCCAAACCCATGACAGCAGATATATGGGAACACCGTACGTTCATGTTCCCCTCCAAGCCACTCCCCATTCTGACTCAGAAATATGCCACTGTTCCCTCAGTGTCATTGGATCAAAATCCTGGAATTCCCGCTGTAACAGCATTGTGGGTCTAGCTACAGCACATGGACTGCAGCAGTTGAAGAAGGCAGCTCACCATCACCTTCTCAAGTATAATCAGGAATGGGCAACGAATGCTGGCCCAGCAGCGACACCCTCATCCCAGGAATTTTTTGGGAGGCCTGTTAGTTAAAGGTTTTACTGCACTATCATTGAATAATTTATCACACAATTTATCACCCACCACTTCACCCCCCCCTCCTCCATTATATCCTTTATTCCTTTAACATTAGCTTTTTGTGCAGCCCTCTTTCCTTTTGCCTCACTGTCTGGACTCTCAAATTTCCTCTTTAATGCCTGCCAACTGCTTTTACTATTTTAAAAGCCTCCTCAAAGTTTTAATTACCCTCCAACTGTTAAAACAGAATTAATTCTTATTTATGCATTTTTCCCTTCTGTTCCGATAAAGCCTTATGAACTGTTTTCTACATTTGAGGCATATAGGAGAGCATGTTCATAAAGTGGATTTGGAGACGTTCTGTCAAAGTAGGATAGAATTAGAAAAGCAGATAGTTTTACACAGGATTTACTGATATATTTACGTAATTGTAGAGCTAATTCTGGGGTATGGATCTGTCAGCAACAAGACCACTACAGACTAATGATCTCCCAATGAACTAATGTTATTTCAATTCAAGTTCTAACATGAAGAGGCAATGCATAAGGTATTCATAAAAATGACTAAGGATATCATAAAATCATATCAAGTTACACACAAATGCTAGAAACCCTCATCCATGTCTTGTTTCCTCTAGACTCAACTATTCCAACCTTCCTTCACCGACTTCAATAACAGGTATAATAAACTGGAATTCATCCAAACCTCTGCTGCTTATATCCTCAGTCACAACAATTCCTTCTCACACATTACCCCTGTGATCCCTAATCTATCATTGTCTGGCAATACCTCAATTTAAAATGTCATCTTTTTTCAAATTCCACCATGTGTCACTGATCTCCATTACTTCTACGGTCACTGAGATCTCTGTGTCCCGCCAACTCTGGCCTCTTGCATATCCCTGATTTGATTCACTTTACCACTGGGTGGTGGGGTGGGTGGGGACAGGTGCAGGGGGGAGAGGGGTGGTGCTGAAATGTTAAAGGATTAATATCTGTTCTGCTGACATATAAGAAATTAGGTACTTCGTGGGCACCCCTGTCTCGCAGACAAAATGTGGTAATCTCATTATACTCTGCTCTCTGTAAATGTTGAATTAAGGCTAAAAGGATAAGGAACTATCTAGTCTTACACATTGTTTTTGGGTGGCTGACCTTTGTTTTACAGTTAGATGATTAAGTTACATGACTATGGGGGAGAAAAAAATTGTATCTTGTATGCATGTCTGACTGTGCTGTCAAAACCTATACAAAGGGAGGACAGTTCCCTTACAGGGACCATCGCTTGACACGGCTCCGCAAGCCCTGCGAAGATTGTTAAGTGATCCTCCAAAGCTTGTACTTGCTTAAATAAACTGTGGCTATTCACAGAAGTTGATGTATTGCATTTGTATCAAGTGTGTAGGAATCTCCTAAAAGGGAACTCAACAGTGGTATCTTCCGTTGCCTATCCTCTCAGTTCAGGGATTCCTTCCCTGCACCTCTCCACTTCTCCCTCCTCCCTTCAGAGATTCTTTATAACCTATCTCCTTGATGAAGACTAACATACCATTTGCCTTCTTCATCACTGGTTCCATCTAACTTTCAGTCATTGGTGTACAAAGACACCCAGGTCTTGTTGAACCTCCCCCTTTCCCAATCTGTTCAATTGGGTCAATGGGCTGAGGAGTGGCAGATAGAGTTTAATGTGGATAAATGTGAGGTATTGCATTTTGGTGTCCCTATTATTGCCTCATGTGGCTCAGTGTCATATTGTATTTCATAATGTTCCTGTGAATTACCTTCAAAAATTTTATGATTTGATTTGTGCTACATAAATGCAATTTGTTGTTGCTGATGCATTGTTATTGCTTGGGTTGGCTCTGATGACGAATCGTTTCATTGCAGGTTACATAACCTGGAGACTCTAACTCCTTATGAGATTGGGAGTTCTGCAAACTGCAACCTACTAACTGGCAATATATGACAATCTCCAGGGAGCAGTTGTAATCTCTCCCGAGAGTTCAGTTGTGCAAAACACCACCAACACATCACAACACCCTCCAGATAGATCTTTAATTTGGTATGTGTGTGACTGAGGTTTCAACCCATTAATCTCAGTGGCGTCAACTACAGGTACATGCTCCGGATTTATCCGACGAGTCAAACTGACTCTGGTGAGTAAACTGACTAAAATCCAAAAAAGTTTCATAGCATAAGTCTACCTTGACTGGACTTCATGACTGGCAGTTATTTTGGACTCTGTATGTGATGTGTTGTGTTTAATGTTGTAAGGAGCAAAACACTGCATTGTTATTTTTACTGAAATGTATCCGCATTCTAGCCTAGAACAGAAAGGAAATGTTTTCCATAAATCAATTTTTAACACTGTCCTCATTAGAATGTTAAAGCTCATTAGAACTACATTATGGAATCATTGAAAAGTGAAGCACAGGAGGCTGTTCTGCCCATCTATCTCAAGACATTCAGTTAATCCCACTGCCCCACTCTTACCCCCAGCCCTGCAAATTCTTCTTCTTCAGGTTTGGAGGGTAACTGTTGATTCTGTAGTACAACCGCATCTGGGTATTCCAAACATTGACCCACTCAACACTTAAAATTTCTTGATTGTATTGCCTCTCACTCTTTTGTCAATCATCTTCACTCAGTGCCCAGTTGCTCTTACCCCTTCAGCCATTGGAAACAATTCCTCTTTGTTCGTTCTGTCTAAACCTTTCATGATTTTAAACGCCTCTAACAAATCTCCACTTAGCCTTCTCTGCTCTAAGGAGAGGAGTGTAACCCCAGCTGCTCTTGCCCAATCACATAACTCCACTCTGACATCCTTGGAATCATTCTCATTCCCTTCTCCAAAGCCTTCACTCTCATTAGAAAGTGCAGTGCCTGGAACTGGGGCACAATGCTGCAGCTGGGACTACGCTGATGTTTTATAAACATTTTGGAAGACTTCCCACCAAAGTCCTGTATAATTGCAGCAAGATATCCCTGCTCTTGTACTCAAAACCTCTCACTGTGAAGACCAACATACCATTTGCCTTTTTCGTTATCTGTTCCATCTTACTTTCAGTGACTGGTGTATGAGGACACCCAGGTCTTGTTGAACCTCCACCCCATTCAATTGGGGCAATGGCCTCAGGAGTGGCAGGGGGAGTTTAATTTGGATAAATGTGAGGTATTGCATTTTGGTAAAACAAACACGGACAGGACATATACAATTACTGGCAGGACCTTGGTAGTGTTGCAGAGCAGAGAGACCTAAGGGTTCAGGTACATGGTTCTTTGAAAGTTGCATCACAGGTAGACAGGTGGTTAAGAAGGCATTTGGCGTGCTTGCTTTCATAGCTCAGGCCATTGAGTATAGGAGTTGGGACGTCATGTTGAAGTTGTACAGGACATTGATGAGACATTGTGCAGTTCTGGTTGCCCTTTTATAGGCTGGATATTATTAAACTGGAGAGGGTGCAGAAAAGATTTACTAGGATGTTGCCAGGAAGGGAATGTTTGAGATATTGAAATAGACTGGAAAGAAAGACTGGGACTTTTTTCACTGTAGCGTAGGAGGTTGAGGGGTGACCTTATTGAGATTTATAAAATCATGAGGGGCATAGAGATAAGGGAATGACAGGGCCTTTCCCTTGGGGAGTTCAAAATTAGGGGGCATATTTTTAAGGTGGGAATAGAAAGATTTACAAAGGACAGAGTGATTTGTATGTGGAATGAACTGCCTGAGAAAGTGGTAGACACAGGCACAAGTTACAATGTTTAAAAAACATTTAGATAAGTACATAAATAGGAAAGGTTTGGAGCGCAGGCAGGTGGGACTTGTTTAGTTTGGGAACATGGTTGACGTGAACAAGTTGGACCAAAGGGTCTGTTTCCATGCTGTATGACTCTATGACTATTCCCTATAAGATAATAATCCGCTTTCCTGTTTTTGTTATCAAAGAGGATAATGTCACATTTATCCATATTTTACTTCATCTGCCATGCTTTTGCCCACTCACTCAACTTCTCCAAATCACACTGAAGCATCTCTGCACCCTCCTCACAGCTCATCTTTCCACCCAGCTTTGTCTCATCTGCAAACTTGGAGATATTACATTTAATTCCCTCATCCAAATCATTAATATATAGTGGGTTTTTGGTGTCCAAGCACAGTGATACCTCACTGGTCACTGGCTGCCCCTCAGAAAATGACCCGTTTATTCCTATTCTTTGTTGCGTGTCTACCGACCAGTTTTCCATCCAGGTCAGTACACTAATCCCAATCCTACATGCTTTAAGTTTATGTTGGATCTTATCAAACGTCTTCTGAAAGGCCAAGTAAATCACATTCACTGGACCTCCCAGTACCTCCAAAGTTACATCCCTAAAAAATGCCAATAGATTTGTCAAGCTTGATTTTCCTTTCATAAATCCGTGCTGGCTCTGTCTGACCCTGTCACTGTTTTCCAAGAGCATAGTGATTGAATCTTTTATAATGAACTCTAGAATTTTCCCTACTAATGATATCAGGCTGACTGGAATATAACTCCCTGTTTCTCTCTACTTCTGTTTTTAAACAGTGTGGTTACATTAGTGACCATCCAATCCATAAGAACTGTTCTGGAGTCCATAGAATCCTGAAGGAAGACCACTAATGCACCCGCTATATCTAGGGCTACTCCCTTAAATACTCTTGTTGCATTGTTGCACTTTTGGAGATGCCAGCCCTTCAAGTGAGGTATTTAACTGAGGCTCCAAATGCCTCTCAAATGGGCATAAAAAATCCTAAGGCACTCATTTGAAGTGTAGCAGGAGAGTTCTCTCTGGCATTCTGGCTAACATTTGCTCAACAAAACAACTCCTTGAACAAATGTTCTGTCATATTGCGGTATGTGGGATCTTGTTGTGTACAAATACAGGTGGGCAGCTGTGTTTCCTCTGCTACAACAAGTGATTACACTTCAAAAGTACATCATTAGCTGTAGGTTGCTTTGGGACTTCTGGTGGTCATGAAAAATAAATGGATTTATATAGTACATTTCACAACTATTGGATGTCTTAAAATGAAATGCATCCAATGAAGCACATCTTATATGTAGCCACTGCTGTAATATAGGGAACACAGCAGCCAATATGTAAAAAACAAAAACAAATTGCTGGGTAAACATAGCAGGTCCGGCAGTATCTGTCAAGAGAAAGCAGTGTTAATATTTTGGTTCCAGTGACCCTTCTTCAGAACATACCCTTAACTCTGTTTTCTCTCCAGCACCAGCAGTTCTTTAGGTTTTTATATAGACAGTAAGTTTTCATTAGCAACAGTGCGATATGTGCAGAGAATCTGTTTTGTGACATTGATTGAAGAATTAATATTGACCACAAGACTGGAGAGATCCTCCACACGCTTCTATGAAATAGTGGCATGCAATCTTTTATTGGGTCATTGAATATTTTTAAGATAGAGGTGAATAGATTCTTGACTAACACAGTAATCAAAGGTTATCAGGGTGGCTGGGAATATAGATTGAGGCCACAAATAGATCAGCCATGGTCTTATTGAATAGCGGAGCAAGTTTGATGAACTGAATGACCTAATACTGTTTACAATTTACATGTTCATATATCCGTGGGACAGAAAAGTGGCCTTGGTTTAATGCCTCATCCAAAACATGTTACCTCTGACAGTGTGGCACTCTTTCTGTGGTGTAGCAGAGTGTCAGCCTTGATTTTTCTATTTGAGAAAGGCAACGTATAAATGCAGGTTTTTCTTTTCTTATCTTTTCCCCTCCGGTGCCCCCATGATTATTATGTTGATTCTTGAGATGTGGGTGCTGCTGGTTAGGCCGACAATTATTGCCCATCCCTAATTGCTCTAGAGAAGGTAGTGGTGAGCTGCCTTCATGAACCGCTGCAGCTATTGTGGGCATAGTGCTACCTATTATGTTGTTAAGAAGGAAGTTCCGATGTTTTGATCCTGCCATAGTGAAGGTACTGTATAGAGTTCCAGGTCTGTATATTATGTGACCAGGAGGGGAACTTGCGGTCCTGGTGTTACCATGCGTCTGTTGTGTTTGTCCTTCTAGGAGCTAGTGGTTGTGGGTTTGGAACGTGATGTCAAGGGAGCTGTGACAAGGTGCTGCAATGCATCTTGTGGATGGTACACCCTGCTTGTATTATGTGCCTGCTGTAGATGGAGTGAATATTGAAGGTAGTTGAAGAGGGTGAATGTTGAAGAGAAAGGATGAAGGGTGAAAATTGAAAGGTGATAGATGGGAGTGAACGTTGAAGGGAATGGATAGGGTGATATTGAAAGCGGATAGATGGGGTAGATGTTAACAGGAATGAATGGTGGATAAATGTTTAAGGGGGTGGATGGGAATGAATATTGAAGGAAGTGGATAAAAGGTGGATATTCAAAAAGGTGCCTGGAGGGATGGATTGGGGTTGAATATTGAAGAGGGTGATGGGAGTAAATATCGAAGGGGTTGAATATTGAAGGATGGATGGGGTGAATATCGCAGTAGGCGAATGAATTTTACCCTTGCAGTGACTCGTCGGTAGACAAGAGGGCGCTGCTGGTGGAGGTTTGCGCGAGGTCACGTGGTCGGCCCGCGCGTTCTCGCTCTCGGGGTCTGGGCGCGGCGAGGAAGCGCGGGAGCGAGCATACGGGGTTTCCCGGGCGTGCGGCGCAGGGGCGGTTCTGGGGCCGCGCCCATCCGGGTGAGTGGCTCTGTCTCCATCTAATGGCCGCGGGCTGGCGCGTTCGGAGCGGCTGAGGCAGAGAGGTAGTGAGAGGGGAAAAGGGGGGAACAAATACAACAAAACCCGATACCCCCCTCCGTCACCGACAGCAACAGGGAAAAGAAAAGGAAGAAGAGAAACAAACAGGAGGCATTGAAGGAAAAAAGAACATCTGAAGGAACGGGTCGGGCCTGAAGTCGGAGTCAGAGCCGGGGAAAGGTGGGGGGGGGGAGGAGGAAGAAGCCGCCGCCTCCGGAGCCGAAGCCGCGGAGCCCGGGCTGAGAGAGGTCGATGCTACTGATCGGGGCCGAGGAGCTGTAGGTGAGGCTGCCCGAGAGGAAGAGAAGCTGTTACTCCCCGCCTCGGGGGTCGCTGATACCCGGGAGGGGGAGTAAATCTCACCCCTCCCCCACCCCTTCCCTGCCGTGTGTGCGCTGGGAGGGGGTGGGAGTGTGAGAAATGTGAAATGTTGGGGTTTGAAATGGGTTTTATTTTTCTGTCGGTGAGAGGATGGTTCCCCCTTTTCTTACCCTCCCCCCACCTTCTTTCCCTCCCCCCCCCCGTTATAATGAATGAGTTCCTCAATCTGGGCCCGGACTCCAAACATGGCGATGGCAATCTCTCTCTACCAAGAAATAACGAGGGGGTTAATTTGGGTGTAAAATCCCAGCATCTAACTCCAATACTTCGACGGGTTTGAATGATTTTTCTCCCCCGCTTCCTGCCCGCAAAGTGGCCAAACGCGTGGATTTCCAGTCTTTTCAGTAGAGCTTATTTTCACATTCGAGGATTGTGCTGGGGGCTCCTCCTTATTTCTTGCAGGGCTGGGTTTCCAGGCTCTGAAATTTGCCCATCGCCGAAGATTTGCTTAAGTATAATGGATGCTGCGTCGGATTATTGAATTTTGCCAACAAAGTCATTTCTCCCGCACATCTTCATCCCTGTAATGCCACTTATTGTCCGGAAGACCATGGCTGATCAACCACAATCCCATATTAAGACTATTTGGTAATCTCTGTTTGCAGTAATCTTACTCCATCGCTTTTTTTTAATGAAAGAGAGACTCGCGCCTTGGTCTGATTTTTTTTTTGTTAAAACCATCTTCTCGTGTTTTTACCTTCATTCGACAGTCGTTTTTCTATGCATAGTTTTTTTTTACATCTAAGTGCGATAGTTAATGTGTACATCCAAGAGATTTATTCCTTAGTGTATCGAATTTATGATGAGTAATGGGAAATTGAGTAGGTGGGGTCCTGCTGTTTTGGAATCAATGCTTTCTATTTCAAGAATTCTTTCCTATTTTCTAATAGGAACTTACAAACATATATTTATATATGATGCATATTAAGGAATCAAATTATTTAAGAATCACTATAGTTCAAGTCAAAGTCATGGAGGGAAGCTTTTCTGTTAAATTGGTATTCTTCCAGAGCCTGTCTGCATGCACTTGTTAATCACCCTTTTGTTAACCACCTCAAGATGGTGAAATTGTAGGAGAAATGATGTCTTGCTAGCAGACAAAATTAGCTAGTATCCAAATTCTGATTAACATGTAAATGGATATTTACAGATATCCATCTACCCTTTGGTACAGAAAAATTCTAGCATCAACTGGTCACTAGCTTCTTTTCTTCATTTCTCGTTCTCCTTCAGGTATACCACTGGTCCCCCCGATTAAGTGTAGCTAAGCAATGTTGAATGTCTATTTGTGTAAATGTGCTGGGAATATGCAGAGGTGGGCAGAGGCAGTGCTGAGATGATGTATTTCCCACCCCCTTTGGGAGTTCCTCTGAAATGGATGGTATTTCTAACTTGTCCTGAAATGTATGTTTAAACTCACATTTCATTTTTTAGTAATGATAATTTGTTAAATTTGGACCATTGTATTTCTTTCAATCTCAAGATGATGATAGGGCATTAACTATTGAACAATGAAAAATATTCCTGACACTTTGTAAACTCCATTAAATCGATTTCAAATTTTTTGATATAAAGTTTAGTTGAATTTAGTGTAGCAAATGTTTTTCAGGCTGTACATGCAGTATGTGACAAATCACCTCTCATTGAACTAAAAGTTAACATCTTTGTCAAGAAAATCCTGTCTTTAATAAGTAATTATGCACAGCTTTTATATTTAAGATGATTAGAAGTGTAGGTAAGCTTTGGGTAACTTAAACCATAAAATGAATAAACTTTGCTGGAATTTGTAGTACATGGATTTGCAGTATTCAAGTTTTGATGTGCAAAGACTAAATACAAACTTCAATTATGATACTTATTTGCCAAAAATGGAATGGAAACTATTCAAACCACATCTTGGCCAAGATTTTATGCAGTATGGTGATAATTTTCTAGAAATTCATATTTTCATAAATGCTAGTTTGTAAATTTAAATTTGCATTGGGTGTACAGTTTTGTCTACTTCCTGCATTTTTTTGTCTTCTATATTGTTGAAGTATCCTCTTAAGACTGTGCATACCAACCAAAATTAAGTGTGAACAGTGTTCATTGTTGTACATATAGCATTACTATATTTGTTTTTGTTGCTCAAGAACTTTGGTTTAGATATTGCTTCCATGCTCTGTTTGAAATTTAGTTTGATCTGATGTGTTTTCCAGATCTTACTAAATGTACTAACTTTGAAACTTACAGCTCCCTTGACCTTCTAGGACCTTTCATTAACCACTTATTATGTATGAATGAAATGGTGAGTACCAAGTTATTCAGCCACAGCTGGCATCACACGTCATTCAATTGAGTTATTGATTTAACCTGGTCCTTGCTACAGTGAGTTATCCATTTTTACTGAATAATGGATGGCTTATCATTTGCCCAAATACGTGATGGTTCCCAAGAGTATTCAACTATTTTTGTAGGCACCTTCAACGCTACAGAAAAAGTTGGAGAATGGAACTATCTGAATTGTTCTTAAAAGATAGCTTAATGACCTGCAATGAATTGTTTCTGGTTCTGAACCTTGAGAATGTGTTGCAACATCAAGCCTGCATTTGACACTTTTCGTTTGCTTGTGTTTTGATGTTCTTTTTCCCATTAATGCTCTTGTTTTTGCTGTGTATAATTCTAATTTCATACCCAGGAGGCTGTTCTTGAGGTTTCTCCTGTGCTGCTGATGAAACAACCATTCAGCAATATGCTGAAGTGTATTCAGATTATGTATTATATTTTTCCATTTTTATATTTTGCATGATATCATCCTTATGACTTACATCAGGGGAAAAGCAATAGACATGTCAATTCCTTGAGCCAATTCCAGTGTTCAACTAGACGAAGACAAATTGATTTTTCAGTTCAGCATTTCATTTCCATTTATCTACTTTTAACCATATTCCTTAGTATGCTTTCCAAATGACTGTCTGCTCATCTAACTGAAATTTCAACTAGCCTAACAGCCACTATCTTTTGAGAATGATTTTAACTGCTTTGTTTAAAACTGCTTCCTGATTTTAATTGTCAGTGACTTGCTTTAATTTTGACTATATGATCCCAGTTATCATGGTGAGTCTATACTTCTGTAAGGCCAATCCTCTCTAAACGCAAACTTCTTCAATTATGATATTTGCCAAAAATGGAATGGAAACTATTCAAACCCCGTCTTGACCAAGATTTTGTGCAGTATGCTAATAATTTTCTAGAAATTCATATTTTCATAAATGCTGTTTTTTAAATGTAGATTTGAATTGTGTATACAGTTTTGTCTACTTCCTGCAATTTTTTTCTTCTATAGCGTTGAACTGAGCATGCTCTGGGGCCAAGATGCTTTTCAACAACCTTCCCCCCTCAGTATTGGAAACCACTTGCAATTTTTTTAAAAATTAGGTTTTCTGATATTTGTACCAGTCATTAGTGTAATGGATTTTGGAATTGCATATATTAACATCTTGAGGTCACTTCCTCCTCAATTCAGTTTAGAGTAAACTGGCATTTACGATCCATCTGTTCCAGCACCAACAAATTTTAATTTATAGAGTCTGAGATGTACAGCATGGAAACAGACCCGACTTGTCTGTGCTGACCAGATATCCTAAATGAATCTATTCCCATTTGCTGGCATTTGGCCCATTTCCATCTTAAACCCCTCCTATTCATATACCCATCCAGATGCATTTTAAATGTTGTAATTGTACCAGCCTCCTCCAGTTCCTCTGGCAGCTCGTTCCATACACGCACCACCATTAGTTTGAAAAAGTTGCCCCTGAGGTCCCTTTTAAATCTTTCCACTCTGACCTTAAACCTATGCCCTCTAGTTTCGGACTCTTTCCCCCCCCAAAAAAGGGAAAAGACCTTGGCTATTCACTTTATCCGTGCTCCTCATGATCTTATAAACTTCTAAGTCACCCGTCAGTCTTTGCTCCAGGTAATATAGCTTCAGCCTGTTCAGCCTCACCCTACAGCTCAAACCTTCCACCTCTGGCAACATCCTTGTAAATCTTTTTGGAACCCTTTCAAGTTTCACAACATCCTTCCTATAGCAGGGACGCCAGAATTGCATGCAGTATTCCAAAAGTGGCCTAACCGATGTCCTCTACAGCTGCAACATGACCTCCCAACTCCTATACTCACTATACTGATCAATAAAGGCAAGCATACCAAATGCATTCTTCACTATCCTATGACTCCCACTTGTAGCATCTTATCAACTTATAACAGAACCAACTCATGCAATCTTGAATTTATCTTGAAATATTATGCAGCAATTTCCTTAATGATGTGCGCAGAATGTAAAGATCCATAGTATACAGTACGAAATCTGTTGAAGTGAAGAAGTGTGGGACAAGACAATTTTCATGCGGATTGTGCGTAACTCCTCCATTCCTCCACTTTAATATAAAATTCAGAAGAATTGGGCAATAGTTCATCAGTAGTTTTAAAAAAAAAAAAAAAATTTCCATTCTGATTTGAAGATTTTGGAGTTCCAGTGTTATGCACGAGTTTTTGGAATGCCTTTTGATCAGCTGCGCTGTTTCTTTAAACCGTATGACATGGACGACAGTTGGAATGCTGTTTTTGTAGTTGTTCAACAAGGCCAAAGTATTCATAGACAGGTGGAATGGGCAGATAAGATTCAATACGGAAAAGTCTGTTGCATTTGGAAGGAAGAATGAGGAGCAAAAGTACAAGTTAAATCGGTCAAGCAGGGAGTGATAGTGTTTATATGTGTAATTTTGAAGTTGGAAGGACAATCAGCAAACAAGCTGATCCTGAGCTTTGTGTAGACCCATGAAGTACAAATGCCAGGAAGTTTAGCTACACTTTGCTAAAATATTGGTTCGACTCTAGTTATAGTATTGTCCAATTCTGGACACTGCTTTTGGAAAGACCTGAGGCATCTGAAGAAGTTTCTGGAAGACGGGAGAAGCTGAAGGATGTTCTTGAAGCTGAAAAGTTAGACAGTTTATCAGAGCTGCTAAAATCAGCTGAGAGCACATGGACTTTTTAGTGGCTGAAGGGTTAATAACAAAACTACAGCTCAAGAATGAGGCAGCATAAAATTTTTAAAATAGCAGATAGTTAGCATTTGGAATTGGAATGACTTTGATAGGGTGGTGCTCAAAGATGTAACAATAGCCTTCAAAAGGAAGTTAAATGAATACAGAGGAGAAAATTGTAGGGATATGGTGGAAATAGTCTGGTAATGGAAATGGGTTGTTCTGTATTGACAGTTTTGAGTTTAATTACCTCAAGTGCTATATAGTTCTGAGATTCTAATCAATAAAATGGTAATCTCTTGGAATACTTAAAGCATTTCACACTGGAGCGAAGTAAAATAGAACTCCCCTCAGTTTTGCATCATATTTAAAGAGCCTGCACAGCCTGGGTGATAGGAAGCTGGAGTTAAGGGTGTCCTTGTATCTGATTTAGCAGTATAGTTGTGGTACTGGTGAGTCTGAAACACACCCCTACCAAATCATTGGGCTGTTTGTAGGCTTAAACTAATGATTCAGAATGTAAATTTAGATCTCACCATGGCAGTTAAGAAATTTGAAGCCAAATTTAAAGTAAAATATTATTTGTGGGAGAGGTTTAAACCTGACCACGAAGGTGTTGGATTGTTGTGAAAGTCCAGTTGCATTGCTTGACAGCCTTTAGGGAAGGGAACCTCTCATTACCCAATTTAGCCATTTTGTGGTTCCGCTTACAAATTGTGATTGGCTGTTTATGGATTAGTGAAACTAGTACAAAGAGCTAGCACAGAGAGTAGGAACTGCAGATGCTGGAGAATCTGAGATAACAAGGTGTAGAGCTGGATGAACACA
>NC_063362.1:2709442-2788661 GCF_021869965.1 Rhincodon typus
GGCCTGCTGTGTTCATCCAGCTCTACACCTTGTTATCACAAAGAGCTAGCATACAAGTTCAGCAGGTAATAGCGAAGACAGGTGGAATGTTGGTATTTATTTGAAAGAGAAAGGAATATGGAATAGAAAACGCTTGCTAAAACTATACAAGGTGCTGGTTAAACTACACCTAGAATATTGTGTATAGTTTTCATCCCCTTATCTAAGGCAATATACCGGCACTGGAGGCAGTCCAGATAAGATTTACTACGTTGATCTCCGGCAGAGATCCTCTTGTAAGGATAGGGTGAGTAAGTTCAGTCCATGTTCATTCGAGTTTAAAAGCATGCAAGGTGATCTTACTGAAACAAAAGATGCTTGGGTGGGGCGGTAGGGCTTGCACCTGCTGATACTTGCTGGTGATAGTAGATGCTGATGTTCCCTCTTTTTGGAGGGTCTAAGATCATAAACTCAGAACGAGGCGTTGCCTAATTAAGGTAGAAAAGAAATTTCTTCTGAACATGGTGAATCTGTGGTATTCTTTACCATAGAGTGCTGTTGTGGCTGAGTGTGATTTTCTCCACTTGCAAGTTAGTTTGGAATTCACTTCGTGAATTTTTAACATTCAGTTCTTACATTTATGCAAAAGTCCAAAGCATTTGAAAAAACTTTGTAATGACATGGGGTATGTAACTTTTTTTACTTGTGCATAACCAACTCTCCCTATTGATGTAGGATTTATCCTTTGACAGTTGTACAGTCTTTTCAAATGTGTTCTGACACCTCTGGAGCAGGTAAGACTTGAACCCAGGACCTCTGGCGTAGAGGTAGGAACACTCAAATGATTTTCTATACTGAGTTAGTTAAAGGAGGCAATAGTGGTCCTGTTAGTGCCATTAGCAGCCCTTTTAAGGGAGAGGAAAATTGACTGCAGTTACTGCTTCTAGTCAAAATTGACTGAGTACCCCAAGAAACATTGTACTGATGTTAGGTGAAGATAAGGTTGTGCCCAAATAAATACAGTTATTTGGCCATGTCTATCATAGAATCCCTACAGTGTGGAATGAGGCCATTCAACCCATCAAGTCTGCACCAACCCCCTCAAGCATCCCACCCACACCTGGCCTCCTAATCCGCATAGCCTAGACATCCCTGGTCACAATGGACAATTTAAGCATGGCCAGTCAACCAACCCTGTGTGTGCGAGATACGCGGACACAGGAAGAACATGCAAACTACACAGTCACCTGAGGGTGGTATCGAACCTAGGTCCCTGGCGCTGTGTGGCAGCAATACTAACCACTGAGCCGCCGTAATAAATGAACAAAAGATGTCTCATGAAAATTTGGAATAGGATGTATAATGTAAATGCGTTGGAAACAGTTTGGAGCGGGTTTACCAGACCAGTACCTGAAATGGGCAAGTTGTTTTATGATGACAGATTGGACTGGCTAGACTTGTATCCATTGGAGTTTGGAAGGCAGAGGATGGAAACAACTAAGAAACCTTGTCAGGGTTTATGTGGAGAGTGTGTTTCCTCTCGTGGGCGAATCTAGAACTAGGGGTCACTGTTTTATAAAGATTGGCTATTTAAAGACAGATGAGGCAAAAAATCTGTAGAATATGTATTTAGAACTTTGTTCCTGAAAAAGTGATGGAAGCAGAGTCTTTGAATATTTTTAGGGCGGGGGCAGATTGATTCTTGATAAGTATGGGGCGAAAGGTTTATGGGAGTAGGTGGGAATGTTGCAATTTGAAGCTGTAATCAGATCAACGATTATATTAAACGGCAGAGAAGGCTTGAGCGGTCATTTGGCCCCATGTTGCGCCTTGTTCATACATTCATGGTTCTTATGGTATGCACATTTGGTAAGGATCAAAATCTTGCATACGTACTTTAGGGAATTTAGTGAAATTGATTTAGCAGTCGAAATTTTTATCGCTTCAGGGTTATGTTGTGGTCATGTGCTAATTTGTGTGAATTCCTTTTCCAGTTTATCTTGCATCAAAAAGGCTTCTAATTAAAAGAAGTCTGTGCTGAACATGAACTCAGTTGTGAAGCAGCGCACAGAGCCATTTTGCGTTCCACTATATTGATGGGTTGCTAGTACTCCCATATGTTGCCTACTAAATATTTAGTAAAATACGGACCTTATTCTCTGGGCACAATTTAGCTTTTAATCCTGATTACATGAAATCACTTGTAAAGATTGATTTCAAACTGATCTTGTGAAAATTACCATTATATTTAATGATGTTTATATGTAGGACTGTGATCCAGTTTGTAAGTCATTTCCTTTGAAAGTGTATTAGTTTTATTAAAAGCTGATTACATGCAAGTTATTCCAATAATACAGATGTCCATGTTTTTCTCTGGACCTCTTGTGCCAGGGGAGATATTTTTCTGCCAGAATCGGGGAGGTGGTTAGCTCAGCTTAATAGTGCATCGCTTCCATTGGGACTAGACAAACTATTGTCAGTGTTTCACCACACAGGTAGGAAATGGATGGCTGTTCCAAGCGAACTGTCTGCGTGCTCTTATTTAAGACTATTTTAAACCATTTGTGGTGTAGCACTACTGCATTGATGGGATTTTATTGGACACTTGCTCAATTTGCACTTGAATGCAGATGTTAGATATTATGACAGTTAAGATATTAAAATGTGTGTTAATTTCAGGTATCTCATTATTTGTACACAGTGACGATTAGCAGTATTCATGTCTGGTTCGCATTCTTTGCGGATGTCGACTTTTGCATTGACATAGATTTGAATCATAGTTTATCCTTAAATTTGGTTTGTCAGGATAAATGTGGTCTGAATGAATGTAAGAAATGGGAGCCAGAGTTGGCCATTTTAGCACCACAGGCTTGTTGTAGGATCATGGTCAATCCAGTTGTGGCCCTAACTCGATTTTCCTGACTGTCCCCAAAACGCTGTACTGCCCTTGTCAATGAAGAATCGAACTGTTGAAATGTGGGAAAAGCAAAGCAAATCAACTCCTAAGAAAGGTAAATGACCATAGGAGGTTGAGAAAGGAAATTAACTGGAGAAAATTCTCTCCTTCATTAATAATGAGGTAATGATAGAAGTTGCTGGCTTCTTTACAGTGCAGGGCAGTGAATCCTGAAATGGTTTTCATTTTTTTTCCCTGTTGCTTTTTGGTGTTGTCTAGGTCTTTGGGAGTACATGTGTGTTAAAATGCATTTTAGTAGCCAATACGTGAGATGTTGCCCACCAGGACCAGCTGTATAGCTTTTTTTATTACCTGTTCCCGCACAAAAGTGAATTTGCGTTTTGGACAAAGCCATTCCGAAATGAATTGTGCAATATCTTTGGTCTCCACTATCAAAAAATTATTCCCAATCAATATTTTGAAAAGTGTTTTTGTCAGCTTTTTTTGCTAAGTTAACGTTCATTTTGTATAGAATTGAGACTTATTAACTTCTGATACCCACAAGCTATGTCAGATCTTGCTGACATGGTTAAGAGGAGCAACAGTGCCACCATTTTTTTTTTTCTCCTTGACATTCTGGAAGCCAGTTGTAATACCTCCAAAAGTATTTTTGTTTTTGAAAAGTGGACAACAATATGACGGAAAATATTGCCCATATGTAATTGCTCTGAGAACAATATACATCAAACCATACCAGTTAGGGCTGGCAGGTTTCTTTCCCCGATTGATATGAATAATCTGACAACTGTCCAAATGTATTGAATTCAGTTTCACTCTTCACCGTAGTGAGATTTTAATCTCTGGTTTGTTGGTATAGCACCACAATCAGTCAGCTGTCATTCCGATGTTAAATCCTATGACACGTTGCGTGATTGAATTTTAAAATGATTTCCTTGATTAGCTCAGGGATTAATTTTGATCAAGGGAATATTTCTAAGCAGTGAGAATTAATGGTCTGTTTTCACTGGTTTTTGAATTAAGTATAGCTGAAGGATTTCAACGTCTGACCTGATCTTAAAACATGTACTGATGTATGGCTCCCCCTTCCAGATTTTCACTTCATTCTGGTGTCAGTTTAGAGGCTGTCTAAGTTCATGCTGCATTCAGACTAAACTACACTGTTGGTGCAAAACAACAATTTTGAATATACATTTCTGCTGACAGCATCCAGCTGTTAATGAAATAATGAATGTTGGAAAGAAGCAAGAGTAGTTTTTTTTTTGTGTAGGATTCTTTGCAAATACTTATGCTGAAAAATGGCTGCAGTTATGAACGTTACTTGAGATCTTCTGATTTAAAGAAGTTGTCGGGTTTCTAAACTAAAGCGGTGATGCACTTGCGGCAAATACTGTAGTATTGAAATGTCTTCCACAAGGGTAGATGGATGCAGGAAGGGTGGGCTGTTTGAATGGTTCATTCAGCATAGCATACGGAGGTTTTACTTTTGGTTTTCTCTCTGAAGTAAGCTAGAAATCTTTGACGTTACATGAAGAAAATGTGAAATTTGTGTTTTCCCAGATCTGCCATCCGTCAAGTTGATTTGTTCAAAATATCTCTTTAAAAAGTCTAAATTTGAAATCCTGATTTTATTTATTGAACTCCTGGTTTGCCCCTCATTGTTTCCTCTAAATTTCGGATTGTCTAAAACTCTGTCCGCGTTTGTCCTTGCCGCAAGTCTTTTCAACAGTTAGTATTATGTTTGCTGATCTAAATTGGCTCTTAGTCATACAGTGCCATGACTTTAAAATTCTAGTCCTTAACAAAACCGTCTCCATCTGTAACCTCCAGCCTCTTCAGCATTCCAAATGCTTGCACTCATCTAATTCTGGCCTTATAAGCATCCCTGATATTAGGTGCTTCGCTTTGTGGCCATACCAGCATCTTTTTGGGTCCTAAGCTCTTGTGTTCCCTCTCTAAACCTCCACCTTTCTTCATTTAAAACTGTGTTCTTAAAACTGATTTTGGCTAAGCTTTGGACTGATACTCATCTGAAGTGCTTGAAACTTTACTAAAAGGCTATAAATAAAACTAGAAATGGTTATGGTAAATTGACAACGTAATATGACTCCCATTTATTCTGGAACTGCTTGATACCAAGACCTATTCTGAAAGCTCTGCATGTTAACATTAATGGCGTTTTTTTAAAGAAGTGTTTTAAGACCAACAAGTCAACTCCATAGTTGCTAAAATTACATTAAAGCTGACGTACAGTAATGGTGCAATATCGTTTCTCAAGTGGTTTCAATTTACCAAACTCTGAACTCTCCAACTTTTTTAAACCCAAGATACTGCATGGTACAGAATTAATGCAAAAATGTCGCAAGCTTCAGCAATGACAGCCTATGAGGACAAACAAAGTCAGACAAATTTGAAAGTTACGAAATATCTCATTTCTCCTTTTACAAACATAAAATCCCTACAGTGTAGAAAGAGGCCATTTGGCCCATCAAGGCAAACATCAACCTTCCAAAGAGCATCCCACCCACTCCCAGTCCTACACCCTATCCCTGTAACCCAACATACCCATGCACTGGACACTGTAGACAATTTCCCATGACCAGTCCGCCTAACCTGCCCATCATTGGACTGTGGGAGGAAACTGGAACACCCAGAGGAAATCCACACAGACACATGGAGAATATACAAACTCCACACACAGTCACCCAAGGCTGGAATCGAACTCGGTTCCTCGGTGCTGTGTGACAGCAGTGCTAACCACTGAACCACCATGCTACCCTGAGTAATGAACAAAATTTCCCAGAAATAAATGAAAAGTTATTTCTGTTTCATGAAAATTTGGAATAGGATGCAATATGCTTATGTTATAGAAGCAGTTAGGAGCAGGTTTACCAAACTAAAACCTAAAATGGCATGCTGTCTCATGAGGAAAGATTGGACAGGCCAGGCTGAGGAGCCTGCTCCTCTAATGCCACCTGGCCTGCTGCATTCCTCCAGCTCCACACCGTTATCTCTGACTCCAGCATCTGCAGTTCTTGCTATCTGAGTATTCAAACACCATTGTCTATGGAGTTGTATCACAGCAGAAGTTGGTCATTTTCTGACTGTGTTCATTTGCATACCTTCCCTCCAATGTTGCTTAGTAGCAGCTTGAATTCAGAATGCTTTCCTTAAATCTCCTCTGGTGATAAGGCAGTTCACCAGCTGCAGAGAGCTAACTCACCATAACCTGAGGATTGAATGTAGAGTTGTACGGCACGGAAACAGACCATTCAATGCAACCTGTTCATGCCAACCAGATATCCTAAATAAATCTAGTCCCACTTGCCAGAATTTGGCCTGTATCCTTCTAACATCTTCCTATTCATCTATCCGTCCAGACACTTTTTAAAAGTTGTAATAGTACGAGCCTCTGCCACTTCCTCTGTCAGCTCATTCCATACGTGCACCACCCTCTGCGTGAAGAAGTTGCCCCTTATATCCCTTTTTAAATCTTTACACTCTCACTTTAATCCTAAAACTCTCATTTTTGACTCCCCTACCCTGGGAAAAGACGTGAAGTATTCACCCTGTCTTTGTCCCTTATGGTATCGTAAACTTCAATATGGTCAACCCTCAGGCTCTGCTCCATGGAAAATAGCCCCAGCCTCTACAGCCCTGGTGACATCCTTGTAAGTCTTGTCTGAACCGTTTCATGTTTTACAACATTTTAGCAGAGAGACCAGAATTGAATGCAGTATTGCAAAAGTGGCCAAACTAATGTCATGTACAGCCCCAACATGATGATGGGCAAAATACGTGGCTTGTATTTTTCTAGGAAAAAATAAGGTTATGTATTTTAGAGTCGTGAGTATGTAATTACCTTAATTTGTATTAAAATCATGGTTGGGTCACATACTGCTCCAGAGAGCACTGAAAACCTTTGTCAGCTGATAGCTTTTTAGCATTGAATTTTGCTAGAATTTGTTACTCAGTAATGTCCTATCTGCGTCTGTGTTTATACAGAGGTGAAGGAATCATACCAGCATGTGTTGGCATGACTCTGGTTTAAAATACATAAAAGGATTCTTCTCCAATTTGAAAACACCCCTTAAAATCTAAATATAGGAGCAGTTAATTAGATCTCCAAACTCTTCATGTCCCCTTTATTCAGATATTCTCTGTGAAATACCAGTCCCCTTACTGGGGTGGTTTCTTTGCTTCCCTTCTCTAATTGTAGGATCTAGTTCCTAACCATTACCCGAATCTAACTCTTTGATATGAAGTCTGCACTTTGGTTTCTGGTTACAATGCTGTTGAGTTCAGTTAGGTTTAAAAGGTGTAATAGGGGTAACTGCTCCTCCTGTTAAATTTTCTTTAAAATTGTTTTCGTAATGGCAGCACTTAATTCAGTTTCCTAGCAGCAAATGTAGACCCAGAATTCTATATCTTCAGATGCATCAATGCTGCAAACCAAGCAGTGAGAGGATCGAGTCATTTGGCTATTTTAAGCCAAACCTTACAGTTTATGCAGTAAAATTTTGTGACTGCTGTAAAACTGAATTTGGCTTGCATTCAATGTTTTTGAAATATTTGCATTATTTTCTCTTTCCTTGCTCCATGCTCTCAAATTCCATTGGTTGTACTACCTTCCATTACTTCATTAAACTAGTCGTATTCACTGCATATAAAACTGGATATGTTATCTGTGTAAAGGTTAATATATTTTAAATACAACTTGGACAACTAAAAGGAGATTAGGGTTGAGATAATCTGACCATCACTATGTATTTTGGAATACCGAGGCAGGAATGTAAATGTAAACTGTTTATATTATTGTTCACAGCATTTTGTTTTTCTAAGGAAGCAACAAATTAATATTGATCAGAAATGTAAGTCCACAGTTTCACGTATTAAATTGTCTGATTGTTCTCCTTTTGACTTGTAAGGAAGGATAAAAGATCTTTGCGATGCAGAGTGGTTATGATGATACATGGCTTTTAAGGCTGAAAACTGAGGAGGATATCTCTGTTTCATAGCCTTTGAATCACATTCCTCGTTATATTTCGGTGTTCTTGCACTGTCTTTGGGAACCTTTAATTTCCCTTGAATGCAAAGACATATGCATCTGCTTTTGAAATTGTCCGATTGCTTGTATGAGAGTGCAGGTGATATTCTAGGCTCAATTTGAGTTGCATCTTGAGGGATCAATCTTGCTATGATCCTGAAGACTTCAGATGGGTTCTGCAGTAGGTTAAAATATTACTACATTATCACTTGTGGTTCATACAAAAAATACTGTAAAAATTGCTGGGTTTGTTTTGAAGGAAGCATTTTTGAATTGTCTGAGTTCCTTAGTGTGAGGTTGCCCTTGCATCTGTGTAGATGTGAAGGGTGTGGCTTCCTTGAAACTGCACAAAAGGCAGAAACAGCAGTCAGCTTTCTGACCTTTCACTGATAAAAAATACGTTCAGATCCCAGTACATCTGATGTCTGAAATTTTTATAGTTAGCAACAAAGCAATATTGGAAACCTGAAAGTCTGGAACTATGCAGCTTGGATGTTAATTTAATTTATTTTTGATAGCAGACTTGCATTCCACCTTCCCCTGCTTTTTGTCTCAAGTGATCAGTGTGCTATAGAAATACTGAAAGTATTCATGTGACTCTTGAGAATTAAGCTCTATATTGACAGCACTAGAAACCATTTAGCTAATTCTGAATGACTGTTTACTAAATTGCTTTTTATATGTAGGTTTAAGTATGTCCTCACTAGATCCTATCAGGCCATTCTTGGGAATGCTTCTTTCTTTTATTGGTGATTGTGTTAGTTTTGCACTGTCCAAGTAATTGTTTCCACACATACCTGAATGTAGCAGTACCCACTGTATCTATCCGAATCAATAGCTGCACCTTCCAGCCTGGTGCAGAAATTTTAAGTTGTCTCCTGCCATTCATTTATATTGAATGTTGCCTGTAAAAGTGAGCTCTTGGGGATCTGACCATAAGACAGAAGCAGGAGTAGGCCATTGGCTCATCAGGTCTGTTTTGTCATTCAATGAGATTATTGCTAATCCGATGATCAACTCTTCTTGCCTCTGCCCCATAACTATTTGTCTCCTTTATTGATTTGGAAATCTCTTTGTCAGCCTTAAATATACTTACCACCCCACCTCTACAACCAAAAATTCACTACCATCAGGAAATTCCTCCTTATCTGTCTTAAATGGACAACTCTTACGCTGAGATTTGTCCTCTGGATTTAGACTGCCCCACAAAGGAAAGCAGCCTCTTTGTATCTACCCTGTCAAGGCTTCCATGAACCTTCTATGTTTTAGTAGGATCAAACCCCATTCTTTTGAATTTCAATGAGTACAAACCCATCCTACTCGACCTCTCCTCAAAGTAAAATCCCTCCATATTCTGGATCAACCCAGTGAACCTTCTCTGGACTATTTCCAATGTCAGTGTCTATCCTTTAAGAGGACTACAACTGCTCAATATCCTAAGTCTAACTAGTGGCTTTGTATAGTGTAGCAAGACTTCTGTATTTTCTATACTCCGTTCTTTTTGAAGTTAAACTAACATTCAGTTTGTCTTCCCTATTTCCTGCTGAAGTTATATACCAGCTTTTGTGATTTGTGTGCAAGGACTCCCAAGTCCCCCTTACTGTAGATTTCTGCAGTCTTTCTCCATTTTGATGTTTGATATGTAAATCATAGTATCTGGATCCACATTTGGTATTAACTCTTCAGTTCTTAAGGGTAAATTATTGCAAATTAACTTTGAGCAATGTAGTTTGAAATTTGTTCTGAGACTTTTTCAGGTTTGAATTTGCACCCAAAGTTTAAGTGAAAGATCACCATGGGAATAAGTTGGAGTTAATTTTCAAACTTTTTTGGTACATGATACTGAGGTTTCTTTCCATTTGAGGGAAAATGACTTTAAGCAATCAGTTCTCAGTGGCCCATATTTACTGTCACATTAAGGCACGTTTAATGGTACTTATCATTAGTTATGTGCAAGTTATCCAAAATCTTGTGACAAGAAAATGCTGGTAAATCGAATCATCAAAATTTGATGAACAGTTTGGTTTGCTGTAGCATCAGCTCCCCCTCATCCACCTGAGTTTTATGAAGCTGCAGCATGTGCACATCACCTGCCATTTGGGGAGGCTATGGCTAGTGGTATAATCACTAGCTGAGTTTCTGGGTTAATAGTCTAATGTTCCGGAGACTTGGGTTCGAATCCCGCCACAACAGATGGTAGAATTTGAATTTTAAAAATATCTGGCATTAAGAATCTAAAGACCATGAAACCATTAATTGTCAGAAGGACCCCTCTAATTCACTGATGCCTTTCAGGTAAGGAAATCTGCCATCCTTGCCTGTTTTGGCACACCTGTGACTCCAGACCCACAGCAATATGGTTGACTCAGCTGCCCTCTGAAATGGCCTAGCAAGCCACTCAGTTGTATCAATTACTATGAAGTCTCAAAAGACATGAAACCTGACCACTGGAAGGTCACCAAGCGTTCACATAGGCACCGGAAAAGACCAGCAGAAACAGTCCTGTCAACCCTGCAAAGTTTTTTCCTTCCTAACAACTAGGGGCTAGTGCCAAAATTGGGAGAGCTATCTCTCGGACTAGTCAAGTAACATCCTGATATAGTCATACTCAAGGGATTGTACATTACGAACAATATCCCAGACATCACCATACCTGGATATGTCCTGTACCACCAGCAGGACAGACCCAGCAGAGGTGGTGGCACAGTGGTATAGAGTTATGAGGAAGTTGCCCTGGGAATCATCTTCATTGACTGTGAACACCATGAAGTCTCATGGCTTCAGGTTAAACTTGACAAGAAAACCTGCTGGTTCCCACATACCATCTTCCCATGGCTGATGAATCAATGTTCCTCCATGTTGAACAATACTTGAAGCACTGGGGGTGGCAAAGGTGCAAAATGTGCTCTTGGTAGGGATTTCAGCATCCAGCACCAAGAGCAGCTCAGTAGCAGGGCTGCTGGCCGAGCCGGTTGGGTCCTAAAGGACATTTCTGCTAGATTGAATCTGTAGCAGGTGGTGAGGGAAAAAATTACTTGACCTCATCCTTACTAGTCTGCTGGCTGCAGATGTGTTTGTCCATCACAGCATCAGTAAGAGTGACCACCTCTCAGTCCTTGTGGAGACAAAGTCCTGACTTCGCATTGAGTGCCACACATGATGGAGGGTATTCTATCACCACGTTAAATGGGACAGAGTTCAAACAGATGTAGCAGCTCCATGACAGGATCCATGAGGCGCTTTGGGCCATCAACAGCAGCAGAATTGTAGTCCAGCACAATCTGCAACCTCATGGCCCAGCATACCCCCCACTCAACTGTTGTCATCAAGTCAAGGATCATTGGTTCAATGGCATGAGCAGGAGGGCATACCAGGAACAACATCAGGCATACCTGAAAATAAGGCGTCAACCTGGTGAAGCTGCCAAACAGGACTGCTTCTGTGCCCAAGACCATAAGCGCTAAGTGATCCCACAACCAATGGATCAGATCCAAGCTCTTCAGTCCTGCTACATTCAGTCATGAATTGTGGTGGACAAAACAATTCACCGAAGGAGGCTCTACAAATATCCCCATCCTCAATGACGGAAGAACCCAGCGCATTAGTGTAAAAGATAAGGCTGAAGCATTTGCAGCAGTCTCCAGCTAGAAATGCTGAGTGAATGATTCATCTCAGCCTCCTCCAGCATCGCCAATACTGGTCTTCAACCAATTGGATTTGCTCAACATGATATCAAGAAATGGTTGGAGATGCTGGATACTGCGAAGGCTATGGACGCTGACTACATTGCAGTAGTAGTACTGAAAGCTTGTGCTCCAGAATTCCAGAACTGGAAGTCTTAAAACACATTAAGGTAGATAAATCCCTGGGTCCTGACAAAATGTACCCGAGAATTTTGTGGGAGGCTACCCAGGAAATTGCAGGGCATCTAGCAGTGATATTTACATCAGCCACAGGTGAAGTGCCAGAATGTTAAGAGGGTGGCTAACATTATAGGAAAGGCTGCAGGGAAATGCCTTGGAACTGCATATAGATGAGCCTAACATCTATGATGAGTAAGTTGTTAGAGGGAATTATGGGAGACAGAATCTACAGGCCTTTGGAGAGGCAGTGGCTTATCTGGGATGATCAGCTTGGCTTTGTGCGTGGGAAATAGTGTTATGAATTTGAGGTTTAAGGATGACCAAGAAAGTAGATGAGGCCAGTGCTTTAGATGTCTACATGGACTCCAGCAAAGTCTTTGACAAGGTACCGCATGGTAGGTTGTTGAGTAAGATTAAATCTCGCGTGATCTAGGGAAAGCTAGTCAATTGGATACAAAAGTCTCTTGATGTTAGAGACAGGATGGTGAAAGAGGGTTGTTTTTCACACTGGAGGCCTGTGACCAGTGGTATGCCACAGGGATTGGTGCTGGGTCCACTTTTATTCGTCATTCCTATAAATTATTCGGATGAGAATTTATGTATGGTTGGTTAGTTTGCAGATGACACCAAGATTCCTGGTATAGTGGACAGTGAACGAGGTTATCTGGGAATGCAGCAAAATCTTGATCAGCTGGGCCAGTGGGCTGAGGAATGGCAGATGGAGTGCATTTTTGTGGGTCACACCAGAGCAGGACTTACACAGTTAATGGTAAGGCCCTGGCGAGTGTTATAGAACAGAGGCCTAGGGATACAGGTTCATGACTCCTTGAAAGCAAAGTCACAGGTAGACACAGTGGTGAAGAAGGCATTAGGCATACTTGCTTTCATCAGTCAGAGTATTAAGTATAGGATTTGGGACATCTTGTTGCAGCTGTACAAGATGTTGGTGAGGCCATACTTGGAATACTGTGTGTAGTTCAGGTTGCCCTTCTGTAGAAAGAAGGATATTATTAACCAGAAAGAGTGCAGAAAAGATTTACTAGGATGCTACCTGGACTGGAAGGTTTGAATCATGAGGAGAGGTTAGATAGGCTGGGGCATTTTCCCTGGAGCATAAGGTACTGAAGGGTGACCTTAGAGGTCCATAGTAACAACTTTTCTCTGTGGTAGGGAAGTCTGAAACAAGAAGGTGTCGGTTTAAGGTGAGGAGAGAGATACAAAAGGGTCCAGAAGGTCAGTCTTTTTGATATAGGATGATGAGTGTCTGAACTGGGCTGCTGGAGGTAGTGATGGAAGCAAGTACAATTTTGTCTTTGAAGAAACATTTAGACAGGTACGTGTTTGGGATATGGACAAAACCCACGCAAATGGGACGAATTTAATTGTGAAAACTGGGTGGCATGGGTATGTTTAGGCCAAAGGGCCTGTTTACATGCCGTGGACCTCTGATTCTAACTTGCTGTTCCCCTAGCCAAGATATTCCAGTACACTTAAGACCTTGGCATCTATCTGACAATGTGGAAAGTTGCCCCCAGTTATGTTGCATACACAAAACCAATTAACTGCCCTATCCGTCTGCTCAGTGGTACCCAGTTCGTGTTCTGCCAAAGCCATTCAACTCTTGACCTTGGTTCAAATGTGAAAAAGAGGTGAGGTGAGAGTGACAGCCCTTAGCATCAAGACTGCATTTGACCAAGTATGGCATCAAGAACCCTAGCAAATCTAAAATCAGTGGATATTGGAGCAAACTCCACTGGTTTGAATCATACCTGGCACATAGGAAGATGGTCCTGGTTCTTGGAGGTCAGTCACAAGAGTTTGAGGAAATCCCTGCAGGTGTTCCTCAGGTTTGTGCCTTAGGCCCAACCATCTTCAGCTGCTTCATCAGTCACCTTCATAGTAAGGTCAGAAGTGAGGATATTCCCTGATTATTGCACAATGTTCATCATTTGCGATTCCTTAGATACTGAAGCAGTCCATGTTCAAATACAACAAGACCTGGACAGTCTCCAGCTTTGTGCTGACAAGTGGCAAGTAACATTTGCGCCACACAAATGCCAGGCTATGACCATCTCCAATAAGAGACCATCTAATCACCACCCTGTAACATTCAATGGTATTCACTGAATCCCCCACTATCTTAATCCTGGAGGTTGCCATTGACCAAGAACGCGACTGATCTCACCGCAAACACAATGGCTACAAGAGCTGGTCAGAGGCTAGGAATACTGTGGTGAGTAATTCACCACCTGACTCCCCAGAGCCTGTCAATCATCTACAAGGCACAAGTCAGGAGTGTGATGGAATACTCCCCATTTGTCTGAATGGGTTTAACTCCAACAACTCTCGAAGCTTGACATCTTCCAGGACAAAGCAGCCTGCATGATTTGCACCACATCCACAAGCATCCAGTCCCTTCACCAACGCTCAGCAGCAATGGGTGCACTGTAGAAATTCACCAAAGATCTCAAGGCAGCACCTTCTAAGTCCATGACCACTTCCATCTAAAAGGACAAGGGCAGCAGATACATGGGAGCACAACTACCTGCAAGTTCCCCTCCAAGCCATTCCCATTCACCCTCCTGACTTAGAAATATATTGCTGTCCCATCACTGCATCAAAATCTTGGAATTGTCTTCCTGAAGACAATGTGGGTCAACCCACAGCAGGTGGGCTGCAGCAGTTCAAGAAGGTAGCTCACCACCACCTTTTCAAAGGCATCTATGGATGAGTAATAATTGCTGGCCGTCCAGTGATGCCCACATCCCACAATTGAATAAAACTAACGTTAAACTCTCCAGGGAAAGTTGTGCTGCTTAACATAGAGCTCTGTTTTTGCATGTGATTTTTAAAAAAAGGAAACAGTTCAAGCTGCGGGGTCTCATTTCTACAGGTATTAACGAATTAGTGATTAGTAATTAGTGATCTTAAGGCTAACATGCAGGTTCATTTGGTAGTTAGGAAGCCAAAAATAATGTTAATATTCATTTCAAGAGGGATTGAATATGAGAGTGGAGATGTACTGCTGAGGCTTTATAAGGCTCTGGTCATTTTGAATATTGAACAGTTTTGGGTCTGTATGGAAAGATGGATTTGCTGGCATTGGAGGAGTCCAGAGTGGGTTTACAAGAATGATCATGGGAATGAAGGGCTTGTCATTTGATGAGCAGTTGAGCAGTCTGGGTCTGTGGGGTTTACAAGGATGAGAGGAAATCTTATTGAAACTTGCAGAATTCGGAGCTCTGGATAGAGTTGAGCGTAGAGATGTTTCCTTTGGGACAGACTACGACCTGGGGGCTCAACCTTAATGAATAGATGACCCTTTAGAACAGAGATTGGGCATTCTTCAGGAGGCAGGTGGTTAATCTGTGGAACTTGTTGCTGTCAAAGGCTGTAGAGGCCAAGGCATTGAGCCTCTTTAAGATAGAGGTTTTTGTTGAGTAAGAGGATCAAGAGTTATGGGGAGAAGGCAGGAGAATGTGGTGTAGAAACATATCAGCTGTGGTCAAATTGTTGAGTAGACTGTATTAGCCAAATTCTGCTCCGATGTAACGGTTTATTCAGCTTTCCAATACCAGACTTCCAGTTTTAAAAATGTACTGCTAATTATTTTTTTTTTTGAGTTGAATGCTGAATCTCATGCATGGTTTCCTGACTAGAGGTTTTCCAGTTAAGTAATTTGAACACGAGGGGTTTTTAGAAGGAAGAATCTCCTACTGATCAGTCACAGTCTCGGAAGTTTTTATGGTGCAGAAGGAAGCCATTTGGCTCATTGTGCCTGCGTCGGCTCTTCAAATGAGTGCCCATCTCTGATTTATACCTCCCCTACCAGTGTTCATTATTGTTATCCAAATCATTATCCAATGTCTTCTTGAATGCCTCATTTTGAAATAAATGAAGTTGAATTGTATTTCTCCAATTTTTAGGTAATGCTGTGCCTAGTTATAATTCTTTAAATTCCCTTTCACTTGTGTAAAATGAATATTTAACATTGTTAAAATGTAAAATTAGAGATTTATTCATTAAAGTTAAATCCAGTTGTTTTTCCTCTTTCAAGATGCAAGCTATGTGCAATGCAAGCTATTATATTGGACAGTGTGAATTCTAAGCTTTTCACAATTTTGGCGCAAAAAGTAATCTCTCTTCTATGAGGAGACTAAAACTTTGACATTCTGAATTTGTCCAAGTGGGTATGAGTTAATCCAGAGGAACGCTCATGACTAAATAGTTAAATTACTAAATTGATAATCTCACCCAAAGTGGGAAATTGAAGAAAAAAATCACACACCAGTGCAGTTGAACTCGTGTTGGGAATTGAGTAGAAAACCAGGAGAAGAAAGTACTCCGTGCTGTAACTTGCTTTTGGAAAGCAAAAGTAATCTTTAGTGACAGCTTGTTTCAAGTACAAAGCTCATCAAAATACATACTGTATAATAGCCAGTGATATTTTGCAGCATTAGGAGGGAGAGAAAATAGATTCTTTTTTAAACCAAACAGCGCTTTACTGCTTTGGTGCATTGAACTTTAATGAAAATAAATGCTGTATAACATTTCAATCTATTGTGCAAAAGCATTTTATTATGCAACTTTTTAAAAACTATGCTGGAATGGTACAGTTCAACTTTTAAAATATATCAGCATGGCATCATGTTGATATTTATAGATAATTCAGATCAGTACTTGCAAATACTAATAATCACGGCTTCTATATTTCATTGGCATCTCTAGTTTTTTTTTAAAATTCACTAGTTCCCTAGTTGCCCTTGAGAAGGCGGTGTTTAAGTATCACCTTGAACGGCTCTACTTCCTCAGATGGCTAAGGAAATTTGGCACGTCCACAATGACTCTTACCAATTTCTATAGATGCACTATAGAAAACATCTTATCCAGGTGTATCACAGCTTGGTATGGCAACTGCTCTGCCCAAAACCACAAGAAAATTAGAGTTGTGATCGCAGCCCAGTGCATATTGAAAATCAGCCTCCCTTCCATTGACTCCATCTACACTTGCCGCTGCCTTGAGAAAGCAAACCAATATAATCAAAGACCCTTCCCACCCTGGTTATATTCTCTTCCATTGGGCAGAAGATGTGAAAGTTTGAAAATATATATCAACAGATTTAAGAGCTTTTTCCCTGCTGTCATCAGACTTGTGAACTAACCTGTCATATTAGAGTTGGGTTTTTTTTGCACTTTCTCTGTAGCTGTAACATACTATTCTGCATTCTGTTCGGTTACCCTGATGTACTTGTGCAAGGTGTGATTTATCTGGTTAGCAAAACAGTACTTTTCATTGTATCTTGGTACATATGACAATAATGATCAAATCCATTTGATGTAAGTATACCCATAATGCCATTAGGGATTATGTTTCAGGATTTTTGACCCAACAACACTGAGGGAACAGCATTATGTTTTCCAGTCAAGATGGTAAATGTCTTGGGGAACCTGCAGGTGGTGGTGTTCCCATTTATTTGCTACCCACATACTTCTAGAAAGTTATGGTTGTGCATTTGGAAGATGCTGTCCAAAGAGCCTTGGTGAATTTCTGCAGTGCATCTTGTAAATGGCATGCAGTGCTGCTAATGAGTGTAAGTGCTCTAGAGTGTGAAAGTTGTCATGTGTTATTCCACTCAAGCAGGCTACTTTTGACCTGAATGGTTTCACGTTTCTTGTGTTGTTGGAGCTGCATTCATCCAGGCAAGTATCTCACCACACTCCTGTCTTCTGTCTTGTAGATGGTGAACAGGCTTTGCAAAATTGGAATGTAGTTAGTTGCAGATTCCTAGTCTCTGACCTCCTCTTGTAGCGTGATATTATCTGGTGAGTTCAGTTTCTGGGCAATGATTAGATTCTCTCTTGCCATTGAGGGTCATTGCCCAGCACCTTTTGTGGCGCAAATGTTAATTTGTCATTTTGTTAGTCCAAACCTTGATATTGTCCATGTTTCATTACATGGACTGCTTCAGTATTTGAGTCATTAATGGTGCTGAACATTGTGAAATCATTTGCAAACATGATAACTTCTGACCTTATGATAGAGGGAAGGTCTTTGAAGCACCTGAAGCTGGTTGGACCTAGGATGCTACCATGAGGAATTCCTGCAGAGCTGATATGGCTGACCTTCAATAACCACAGCTATCTTCCTTTGCATCAGGTATGACTCGAACCATTGGAGAGTATTCCGTCTGATTCCCATTGATTCTGTTTTTGCTTGCGTTCCTTTGCCCCATATGGTCAGTTGCAGCGTTGATGTCGGAAGAATTCTGTGGCATGAAAATTAAATAATCTGGCATCTTTGGGCTACCTCAGTGAATACAAGCACATTGAGATACAAATAATGTCCAAAATCCAGCTATACAAAAATTAAAATAGTCCAAGAACTGCACAGTTTTCTCTCTATTGCTACTTGCAAAACACAATAAGCATGAGAATGAAGAAACAGTCTTCAGGCTGATCGCAAAATATGAGCTCAGTCGCCCATATGCGTGATCCAAGTCCATTGCAACACATCTGCCTTCTTCCCCCCCCCCCCCCCCCCCCCAAACCCTTTCCCAAAGCTTCCCTGTTTTCCAGATGCAAAACTGCCTGATTCACTAACTGGTGTTCTGATTGCAATGATTTTGGCTGCTTCCAGGGGAGTCTGATAGAAAACAACCATTTATTTCTGTTGCATAGGGATTGTAAGAAAGAGTTTTTTTTTGTAAATCCAAAATCTGGGATACTCCAAAACCCAATGTAAACCTAATTCCAAGGATCCAGGTGCATTACCTGCGATTTCCCCCCATACGGAACATGCTGAAAGTGTATTGCGTGTTTTGGACTTCGCCTTAAGCCATGAAGTCTCAAGTAATTGCCACATTGCTGTAATTACGTGATCAGTATAGTTCTGGTACTGGAGCATCCACCAATCTGGGTCAATTGTTCATTGCCATATTATGGAGTACATCAACACTTCATATCTAAGCATTGTGTAATAGAGCCAGAAGTGGAATTTGTAAATCTGTTCTCTTTGCTGATGTTATTCATGCAAGTCATTTCCAAATTGGCTGCTGGAATTCCTGCTATGCACTGACACTGTGGTTCATTCCTTGATCAAAGATGCCATTGCGATAGAAAAAAACATTTAAAAATGAATGTTGAGTTTAATTGGAAAGTACACAGTTAAAATTTTAACCAGTGCATTTTTGCAGGTGGCAATTCAGTGCAGATGTTGAGTAAACAGTATTCATACTGTGTTGCCATAAAAGGGGCCTTTTGTGCTTACAAGATGACACCATGAATTCTCGAACACTGAAATGTCAGTTCCAGCAACAAAACAAATTACAATTCTCTGGACACTATACTCTCCTTCCTGAAACTTCTGAACCATTGACACAAAAATTACAATAATTTTCTTATTCCAGAAGCTAAAATGCCAAGTTTAGAAATAAAAAATAAAGAGCACTGTGTGGATCTAACAATATTGGGCTGCAAAATGATTTGATCTTGAAATCATAACTTTGTTATTCAAATTGTTTTTGAATTTGTAACATTTTTGTTATGGTTATCACTGGAATAGGTATTTTACAGCGTAGTGTTAAAGTAACTAATTGTGACGAAAGAAAAGTACATTGTCGAACGATGTCATCGTTAGGCTGATAAAGCAAGCTTGGTATTGGAAGGTGCAAATAGGAATAGTGTTTATTTGCTGGAGCATGTTTGGACAACATCTCAGCATTTGTACCAGACAGCATGATAGTTTTCATTATTCTTGGCCTATTTGAGAATTGTATTAAGTTTAAAATTTCTAGCAATATTTCATGAGAATCAATAGTTGTTCACTCATTTTCCACTGAGTTAGAATTTTTTTCTTTATTCATTAACGAGATGAAGACGTCACTAGCTAGGCAGCATTTATTGTTCATCTCTAATTGCCTAGAGGGCAGTTGAGAGTCAACCACATTGTGGGTCTGGAGTCACATGTAGGCCAGACCAGGAAAGGATGGCAGCTGCTTCCATAAAGGACATTAGTGAGCCAGCTGGGTTTTTCCGACAATCGACAATGGATTCATGGTCATCATTAAATTCTTGATTTCGGGTATTTTATTGAATTCAAATTCCACCATCTCCCTTGGCAGGATTCGAATCCGGGTCCCCAGACTGTTTTCTGGGTCTCTGGATTAACAGTCCAGCGATAATACCACTAGGCCATTGCCTCCCCTTTTCAAAATGCATAGGCAATGGATTTAATAAATTGGATGGAAAGAACAAAAAACATTTTTCTTGAATTCCTGCTCCCTGCATGAGAACCTTTCTGGTCAATTTTGTGGAATTACTTCCTGAATTTCTTGACATGGCCTCAGACTTTGCCATCACCATGTTCACCGCTGAGAATGTATCTTCCACATTCCTCCTCCATCCGAAGGTATGCTACCAGCCCCCACTTGTCCATCGTTTGTGATTGCTGTCCTACGTGTATCCTGATGCACAAACATCTTAACTTTACAATTCACATCCATGCATCCACTTTGCATTCTCTTTTTAACCTACACCAAATGCAACACTTGTACACTCGACTGTACCCCAATATTGGTGGCCACCTCGGCCTGATGGTTTGGAATTTTTCCCGAATTTTCTGCTGAGCCCACGTTCTTTCCACAAAATCTACATCTGGTTACCCCTCCTACAATTATAACACTGACTGTTTCAGAAATACTCATTACATAACAAACCTTTGGGCATCCTGAAAATGTCAACGGCTCTTTTTCTCTCTATGGCACAGGTTTCGTTTTCTCCCTATAATACTTGTGTAGGAAAAGCCCCAAATGATATACTAATATTGCCTTGGTGTATTGGGTTTCCTTTGAGAGGCAAGGAATTCTCTTAGCATTCTCACCAGCCATCATCTTTTGACTCTGTTGCTGCCACCAATCATAAAACGGATCCCCTAATCTTCAGAGGTCTGCGCTATTTGACTGCTACATTGCTTATGGAAAATGACTCGGGGATAATTAGTGGATTGCGATATGTTTTGAGCCTTCCTGAAATGTCAGTATATGAAAGGTTTTCTTCAGCTTTGATAGAACAGAAGGAGCATTGTTCAAGCCTTCCTCATAATTGAAGTTCTTCAGTGCATTCTTCGTTATATATAACATATAATATAACTTGATTTTACTTGGTCAAAAAATAACTGTTACCTGCACACATTGGAACTGTCGTTTTCCAAAATAAATTGGTACTCCATGTTTCTGTTGAAAATTTCCATTATATGCAGGTCATGTCTGTTAGTGGAATTATCCCATTTTAATTGCATCATGGCAGATATCTTGACCATCTGTGCCCTAGTTTTGACTCATTGACTTTTAAAAGAGTAAACTGCTTGTGTACACAACCTCATGTTCTGTCTTTATTGATGCCAAATTTGGATTTAATATTGTGATCAAATTGCTAATAGCCTAGCCGAATGATAAAATTCAGTTTAAATGCAGCAATATTCATTGTACCTCCTACAAGCCTGTAATGTTTTGAGGTTTCCGTCACAGCCTTTTTCATAGGAAAGCAGCCTACAAATGTTCCGTTATCTCTCTCGAACAACAAAAGCAGAAACTTTTTAAAAACTGGGGGCTGACTGAAAATTAAAAATAACATCCTATGATATTTTAAACAGGTAAACGTTCTCCATAATCATCTTGGCAAACATTTATGATTTCTTGATGTATGGCTTATGAGCTGGTCCACTAATTTGTATTTAGCTAATTTCTCCAAAAATGATTATTCTTCTGTAACAGAGTCCAGATGGTTGTTTTAGCATGTTTTAATATTTGAGCTGATCAGAGGGTAAGTTCTTCCCTTATACAGAAGAGAAAATTAAAATATTTAGGTCAGTTTCCTAACCCCCGATGTCACATTTTTTTAGACCCTATTTATTTTATCCCATTGCTTTCTATCAGGCTCCAGTCTCTGGTTCATACTCCAGTGCCTTGGACAACTGCTGTTAGAGTTCATGTCATTATTTTTCCTGCATTCTAAGAAAAAAAATTATTTTACCCAGTTGCTTATGAATCCCTTTCGAGCTTCGACATTGTCTTTGTAATTTGTTCTCTGAATGTGGGAATGCCAGCAAGTCTCAATTATTGCTTATCCCAAGTGGTCTTGTTCCCCTAGAAGAATGTTATTTAGGAAACTGAGGACTTTGGCTGATGCTGAAACATTAAACAGTTCTCTGGCATGGTGCAAAGCTGGTTTCTATCATTTTGTGATGCCTGCATGTCCTTTGCTTCAAAATAGGTTTTGGCTCAAGTGCGTAGCTAACTAGATTTAGATTATGCTTATGCTCCTAAAGTGTATTGTGAATAAAATATGCACGAAGTATTTGTAGTCGTCTTATCTATCGTTTTTGGCAATCATGCTGGTTTTAAAGAGGAATAGACTTGGATCTGTATAGTACCCTTCAGGACCACATGATATTCCAAAGTGCTTTACAGCCAGTTAAGTATTTTTGATATGTAATCATTGTTGAAATGGAGATAACAAATGGCAAATTTTTGCACACCGAGCTCTTGCAAATTGTTAAGAAATAGTGGCTAGACACCTTTTTTTAAGAAAAAAACAGAAGTTAACAGTGACCTCCCCTCTACAAAATTGTAGGATGGAATCTGTACATCTGTCTGAGAGGCCAGGATGGGCCTCATTCACTTCTCACCTGAAATACTGCACTTCCATCAGTTCACTATTCCTTGGTGCATTGTGTGTCTGAAGTGGGTGGGGCTGGTACACTCAACCAGCTGATGTTATGGTTTCGTGGATACTGAAACTGACTGGAAAGAAATTAATTTTAAATCAATATTTTAGCCATAAATGTATCACATTCAATAAAATGTTTAGTCATTCAGTGGAATTTTTTATTCACTTAAGTGAGGTGGGCATCTCCAGCTGGGCCAGCATTTGTTGCCCATCCCTAGTTACCCTTGAAAAGGTGCTGCTTTAAAATGCTGCAGCCAGTTTGCTGTAGGTAGACCTAAGGTGTCATTAGGAAAAGAATTCCAAGATTTTTACCCACTTATGCTGAAGGAACTGATGTATTTCCAAGTCAGAATGGTGGCTTGGAGAATAATTCAGAGGTGATGTCAGACCATAGGCCATTCAGTTAGTCGAGTCTGCTTTGCTATTGAATGAGAGCTGATCGTATAAATCCTCAACTCCACTTTCCAATCTTTTACCCATGATCCGTGATTACCTTGCTGATTAAAAATCTAATTCAGTGTTGTATTTCTTAATAACCCAGCCTCAAAATCCCTTTGCAGTGAAGAATTCCACAGATTCACTGCCCTCTGAGAGAAGATGTGACTACATCTCTGTATATCTGCTGCCCTTGTCCTTCTACATGAAAGGGGTTGTCTGTTTTGAAGCTACTAAGAAGGAGCTCGGTGAATTCTTTGATTTACAGCACCTACAGCTCTTTTTGTTTTTTGTTTACTATTTGAGGAATCTTGCTATCTGCCTATTAGCTGAAATTTGTGCAGTAATATTAATTTTTTCTTTAGGAAATAAAATCTAATTTCTTTGATCCTAATGTGGAGTCATTTATGCTTTTAAAAATGTAGAATATCAGTTATCCAGGCACCAGATTGTTTTGCATTCTTAAATAATCTCTCAAATCATGAGGTAACTTTGGGCGACCAGTGGTAGTTAGAGCTTCGAGCAAGTTTTTAACCATGTGAGCTGCTATTTTTGATTTTCTTTTTGGGGAGAGGGGAGTGCGCGTTTAGTGGCGGTGACTGCCCCAGGTGATCAACAAACTTTTCGAAGAAACTGTGCAGTTCTAACTGCTGGACCTAGCACATGAGAGCTCAACAAGTGTGTTTTTACCCCAACATTCAACCTTTGAGGTAGCACTGAAGACACCATCCTTGACCTTCAATGATCCCACCAGAAGCACCCTCAAGTGGTGCCTACAAATTAGAATAATTACAAAACTGGCTGCAGATTGGGAATGGAATTAATCAGCACTGCAGCATCAACTGATACTTGCTGACAGAAGTAATTGAATGCTGCTGGAGACATTGGAATGGAGTGTCTGAACAGTGAGGCAGTCAGCAGCATGCTGCTCATTATTTGCCAGTGAGCTGTAGGGATCCTACAATTGTGGTAGAGCTTTTACTGTAGTAGGATCAAATCTGACCACTTTTTTGTGAATGCATCTAAAATTGCAATTGTGCTTGTGCTGTTTGTTGTGTCCTGATATTCTGTTAAAAATATTGTTTCATTCTAAAGCACTTGCCAAAAATAGTTTATTTAAGGTGATTAGCTTCTGTTTAAATATTGCCATATAGTGCATTGAAGTTTGCATTTGAGAGCCATGAGTCAGCTTTGCGGTATGAATTACTGGAATACTGCTGAACTGCCCGTTGGATTGAAAACTACCAGTAAGTATAGTGTGTAAAGCAGGTTATCGGTTGATTGGGCAAACCCTGTTTGAACCATCTAGCAGCACAACAGAGCTACCCTCATTGTTATCAATCTGTATTTTGTTGCTCTCATGTAGTTCTACTGGTAAAAGTATGAAGCTGTATTGGCTTTGGGGCATAAATTTTGTTTTAAACGTGGTTATCTTGTACTGTAAAGGCTCAAGTTTACCATCTCCTGGGAGCAAAAGAGAATAAGACTTGGGAGTGTTATCTTGCTTTGACAGTCATGTCACTGTCTTTCTGTGGGATGTGACAAAATTCCAGATCAGATCTTTGAGAAGTATTAAATGACATCCATTTGTAAATTTGCAGTAGGCACGATTTGTTTATTGGTCCTGCTCTTGGAGAAAATGCACTCAATCTTATCCTGATTTATCCTCTCTTTGTGGAGCTATCAGGGAATGCTGGTTTTGTCAGACTCAGTCAACAAAGGGATTATTACGCTCTGGGTATTGTTATTATAGTGATAATCTCTGGATCTCAAGCTCTGTGTTAACCCTCCTCTTCCCAAGAAGCAAAAATCTGTCTAGAATGTATTAGTGTTAACACTCCACAGCAGAATATTAATTGTGAAACCACATGTGTGTCGGCATGTTTTAATTACTGCAGCTACTGGAGAAACAGACCTGGATAGGTCTTCAGTTGTCTGCCTGATGACTACAGGCAAGAGGATAAGTAATCATGGATGCAGTCAGCCTGAGAATTGCTGTTATATCGCCATTGCTTCACTATCAGTGGGTCAGAATCCTGGAATTCCCTCCGTAAGGGCATTGTGGATCAATCCACAGCAGGTGGATTGCAGCAATTCAAGAAGGCACCTCACCACCACCTTAAGAGCAACTAGGGATGGGCAATAAATGTTGGCCAGCTAGTGATGCCCACATCCCACAAAATGGAGGAAAAAAGGACATGCAGAGCATAGGATACTTCGAGCGAGTCAGACAAGGTTACGACTGCACAGGATCAAAAATTGTGCACATTCAAGAAGTTCTAAAGCTCTGTAAAATAGCGAAGTTTATCACAGCATTGGATGCAAGTAGTTCACTGAATTTTCTAGTGAAAGATCATCTCAACCTGAAATGTAACTGTCTCTTCGGATGCTGTCTGATCTGAGTATTTCCAGCAATTTTTAAGTCACTGACTCTATTGAGTTTTATTAGTTCTTAGTGTCACTACATTGCTTAAGATTTTCAATATCACTTTGTTGGAGTACCGCAACTGCTGTTCCAGGTGCCAATTTATAAATTTGAAGCAGTGATAAATTTTTGCTTTTCTTTTTAAAAGGCAGGATAGCTTAGTAACATTTTTATATTCAACTACATTACCATCACTGCATCTTCTACCATCAAATCATAGGAGTTACTACTAGGCAGAATCTTAATTAGATCAGCTATGTAAATAGTGTAGCTGCTAAAACAGGTCAGAGGTTATAAATTCTGCTGAGAGTGACTTGGCTCATCAGCCTTCAAGCCTCTTCACATTATACAGCATTGGTCAGATGTCAAGAATATTTTTCTCATGTCAGTTTGTGGAAGTCCAGAAATGCTCAAAAAGTGACTTACCTAGGTTTCTTGAATTTTGGTGCAAATTCTTACAAAATGAAACTTTTTGTATAACTTTTGACTTGCGATTATAATTTACTTTAAGTTGAAAGTACTTAATTTTTGAAACCGCATCCCTTTTGTCAAATTCCTTCATACCTTATGATTGCTTGGTAGTACAGAACTTGAAAATTGCTTAAAGGGTACAAAGTCGAGTTTTTCGCCTTGCACTGATCAAAGTTAGGGCTCAAACCAAACTTTGAGAGAGTTCACCCATTTGTTTTTTTTTAACAGCTTGAGAAGGGAGTGTTGATTTATTGGACTGTGGCTGGCACAGCAATGCAGCAGAACTTGACTGTCAATCCTAGCTAGCTAATTAACTTCTGATCAGGGAGGGAGGTTGGTCAGAGTGTTGTCATGAGAATGCAACAGAACCTTTCTAGAAAAAAAAGGTGCAATGTATGCACAAACTCGCTTTATAGCCTGCACCAAACAATTTCCTGTGTGTGAATATGTGTGGCTTCTAGTTCATGAATGAAACTCTGTTACCCTGATTTGATGATCTTAACTTCGTTTCCAGTGTAATTTCTAACACAAGTGGATTGTTTTGTAAGTGTCCAGTTGCACAGTCCCATCCACTGCTGGACACCTGAGTTTTTCAAGTGCAGACTGTTTGAACATGATTGGCACACGTCCCACTACAGGCACTTAAAGGAATGTATATGATATGGTTGTCATTTCATTGTGATGTATGTCCTATTTGCATCTGTCCAGCACTGAAACCCATATACCATACACGTCGACAACTGGTGGACCATATCAAACAGGTTTGGAATGACCTGGGTGATGCACTCCCCAGTGGTATCTTAAGCCCAAAGGACACTTCAGAAATAGCTAATTGATTAATTTAGTTATTCACAAGGCCATTTAGTTACTTAAACCAATTAATTTTGCTGCATTTGCACCTTGGATAAGCACCATGTGCAAGTAGGTAATAACCTTGAATCAAGTTTGGAGAGCTTTAGCCAGGATTGCTGGTTGGACTATTTTATTGGATGATGGGATGTTGGCATCGCTTGTTCCCAAAGCGTGTATTTGTATTGTCTATAACAACCTTGAGATAAATCTGGATTGGTCCAGGAAGATCTGGTTTAAGAAGTGACTTCTCTTGTCGATCATAGTGATTACGCCACGTTTATTGTCAGTCCTGTTCTCCAGGAACAAGTGGAACAAAAAACTGCCTGATGTCAGCAGCATATAATTCATATCTTTTTAGGGCTCTTGTCAAGTGATTATGTCCCTTACCTCTGAGCCAAAAAGCCCAGTTTCTAGCCCTGCCACCTCCAGTGTTGTCTTAGCACATCTGAGCAGGTGGTTTTTTAAATGGATAATTTGTATCTCTCTCAAAGGGTAGGACTAATAATTCCCTAAAGAAAACCATTATACAGGGGACGTTGGAGAATTGATAATGTAGTGAATGTATATTTGATTTCAACCTAACTTTTAATACCCCTGTAAACCATTTAAAGCTAAAATTTATGATACTGAAAATGTCAGCCCCAGACCACATTTAATATTTGTACCTAGTTGGACCTGATGAATAATGGACTGTTGCAGCATTCTTAAATATGCTCTGGTTGAGTAGTAGTGTTAGTGGATTGAATAAGTGCTGATTAATGTTGTGGAGTAGAATTGGAAAATGATTGTCATAGTAAGTATCTGTACTGTTTTGTGAATTGGAAAAGAACCTGACTTCTATGGAAGAATAGACTGCCTGATTGGTGCATTCTTCTTTCCTCTATCTGGATTTGCATTTCTAACCTTCCTTGCCTACATTTCCTATGTGGTGATACTTTAAGTAATTGGCAAGAATGTTATTATGAAATAAAACCTGTCTATGAGAAGTACACAGCAGGCTGGGCAGCATATATTGGGAAATAGAGAGGATTAGCATTTCAACTTGTTAACCTTACATTGAGGTTTCCAGCCTTTCTAGTGTTTTACTGAGTGGCATTGTGTCACTGTTACCAATGAAAGCTTTATTGTGCTTCAAGCTTAAATTTTCTTCCCAGTCGTCTCTTGGGTTTGTTCAAATGGTCCTTGTCAAAGAGGGAATTTTGAGTATGTAGGAGAAGCATTGATTTTTCATTAGGTTAGAATATTTACTCAAAGGAAAGTCATTTGTGTTCAACATATTGCTTATAATGAATGCTTGGGTAAGGATGATTCTTGCATTCTTCCTGATTGATCATTATCAAAAGTGCCAAAACCTGCTCTAGCCCATTATTGACATCCTGCTGTCTTTCTAATTACTTTAAATCAACCCGATCTCACATTGTGACACATTTCTGACACAAGTGGGACTTGAATTCAGACCTTCTGGCCCAGAAGCAGGAACACTGAAGCTGTGCCCTAAGATTGTCTTTGTCTTTTGTCTTTGTATTGTGAACATGTGTAGTTCAACATATTCCCTTTGAAGGACTGAATGACCACTTTGACTCTGATTTATATCTGCTCACTAAATAATTGTTTACTATTTGATGTCATTCATGTTGAATTTCACAGGATCACATGATTCAGAAGGCAGCCATTCAGCCCAGAATGTCGTCAGCATCTCTTGAATTAAGCAACATTAACTCAGTCTTTTTTTTTCTTTCCCCACATCCTTGTGCATTACTTCTAAACAAATAGTCATCCTCTTGAATGCCTCAATTGAATCTGCCTCCACCATACTTCCAGGCAATGCCATCCTCGCCCTAACTACTCAGCTTGCGTTTGTTTCTTTAGTAAGTCACTTTAAATCTGTACCTTGTTCTTTTTTTCTTTTGTAAGCAAGAACAGTTTTTCCTATCTACTGTGTCCAGCCCCCTTATGATTTTGAAAACTGCTATCTGATCTCCTGTGAGACACCTTCTCCAATCTGACCTCATAACTAAGGTTCAGCATTCCTGGAGCTTTCTTGTATATTACCTCTATACTCTTCCCCAATTCATTCACATCTTTTCTACGTGGCACCCAGAACTGTGTACACTATTCCAGCTGAGATCTAACAAGTGTCTTCTAAAAGTTTAACATCATCTCCTTGGTCTTATACTCTTTGTCCCGCATAATAAAGCGGAGGATACTGTATGCTTTATTACTTGCTCTTTCAACCTGTCCTACCTTCAGTGATCTATACACACATTCACATAGGTCCCCTGCATCCCCTATATTCTTCATACCAAAATGCAACACTTCATACTTTGCTGCATTGAACCCCATTTGCCACCTGTCTCCCCAGTTGAACTAGTCTGTGTCATTTTGGAGTTCTAGCTTGTCCCATCATTTTTCAGCTTTTCCAAATGTAGTGTCATCTGCAAACTTTTTGAAATTGTTCCCTGCTCACCAAGAGATCTGGGTCATTAATATATATCAGGAAAAGCAGAACTCCCAGTACCAACACCTGGGGAACGCCATTGCTGCCTTCCTCCAGCCTGAAAAATATCTACCAGCCACAACTATTTCCTGTTGCTCAGCAGACAGTTTTGTACCCACATTGTTACTATCCCTTTTTCTCCTATGACTTGTAACTTTGCTTACAAGTCTGTTGAATGGCACTATATCTCTCACTTGGAACTCCATGTACACCACATCAACAGCATTAACCTCCAAGCCTCTGTTACCTCTTCAAAAAAAACTCCAATTTCCCCTTCAGAAATCTAGGCAGACTCATTGTAATACTACTAATCCTATTCTGAATAATTGTTTCTAGAAGCTTCTTCACTGCTGAAGTTCAACCAACTGGCCTTATCCTTACAACCTGCGATTATCCTTACAACCTAAGCAAGACTATAATGATTTGCAATTTTCCAGTTTCCTAGCGCTTGCCCTGAGTGTAGGGAAGACTGAAGATTATGGTCAGTGCCCCTGTAATTTTTACTCATCCTTTAAAGTCCTTGAATGCATTTCATCCATTCCTGATGTTTTGTCAATTTTAATTGCTAACAGTGTATTCTACAGTTCTTCCTTATCAATTTTGAACCTTCTAGTGGCAGTTTCTTCTGGGTTAGAATCTCCCTCTTTACTAAAGACCAACACACAGTAGTATTCATTTAACACCTCCGCTGTCTTAGTTGCCTTCATATTTAAATCCCTCTTTTGGGTCTCTAATCAGCCCTACTCCTTTTTACCACTTCTTACTATTTATATGCTTACAGAAGACTGAGGTACCTCTGTCAGCTGCCAGTCTTTTTGTAACATTCTGTTTCGTTTTGCTTTTTCACCACCTCTCTCATCCTTCTAAGCTTTCAGTTGTATTTTCTACTTGACGCATGAGTGTGCTGTTTATCTTAGTTTCCATCTCCTTTGTCATCCAGGGCTTTGTTTGTCCTACCTTTCGCATTTAAGATAATATATCTTGACTGTATTTGTACCATCTTTAAAATTACCCCATTGCTCAGTTATAGTTACCCACCTAACCCTCATTCCAGTCAGTCCTCCAAGTTCCATCCTTGCTCCTTTTGAAGTTAACTTTTTGCCAATTGATTTTTTTCTTACTTTTCGATTGATGCTGGTCATTCTCCACCATCATTCTGAGCTTAAAATACAATGGTCACTGTCTCCTAAATATTCCCCCATGGACATTTGATCCTCTTGGCCCACCTCATTTCCAAGAACCTGGTCTAATAGTGCATCTTGTTGGACAGGACACATTCTGCTATAGGAAACTCTTCTGCATACAATCTAGGAACACTTGGCCCTTTACACTATCCCAGTCTATATTTGTGCAACTGAAGTTCCCCATTATAACGTAATGTTGGCATTATAATTCTCTAGTTCCCTTGCAGATTTGTTCCTCTGCACCCTTTCCACTTGATGGTCTATAGACTACACCATTGTACGTTTTTTGTTTCTTAACTCGAGGCAAATTGGTTTCGTCCTTGAACCATCTGGGATATCCTCTTTTGTCAGCATGGTAATGTTCTTGCTTAACCAACACTGCCACACTTCCCTGCCTGCCTCATGTTTTCTGAGCACCTTGTATGTAGAAACATTCAGCACACAGTCCTGCCTTTCCTTGAGCCAGGTCCCTGTTATCATTATGCATTATGTTTCCATATGGCAATCTGAGTTGGTAACTCACCAATCTTTAACTACGTATGCATTCTCATACAATCTTTGTAACACTAATTCAGACTCCGTTCTTTCTCCCTTCTACTTCACCAATTAACTTGCTATTCACTATGCTAATGCCACCTGTCTCTCCAAGTATTTTGTGAAACCTGGCATTTTCCCCCCTCCTCTCTTAGTTCCCACACCTTTTGTGTGAAAGATGATCTTTTATCTAACTAGTTTTCTCAGTACCTAGGCACTCTGTTAGTTTTTTTATTGCCATTTGATGTTCTTCTTCCCAGTTGCTTGCTATACATCATATCCTCTCCTTCCAAATCAGCCATTGTGTGTAATCCAAGTTGATCCAGTTTGAACTAGTTAATGTAGTTGACATGAGTGAGAACAGCAAACAGTTGGCACAGAGATGTTATTTGAGGAAAACCATGATTGATGTAATCAGTCAGCATCAGTTAAAACAGATTATCTGGTCATTATCCTAGTGCTGTTCTTGAGAGCTTGCTGTACACAGATTGGCTTCAGTGTTTCCAATATTACAACAGTGACTGCATTTCGGAAGTGATTTGTTGACTGTAAAATGCTTTGAGATATCCTGAGGATGTGTAAGCTGCTGTGGAAATACATATCTTTAATTCCATCACAAACATCTGGTTATTTGGACTAAACACCCCTTTAAAGAAATCTTCAGAATGTTGGAGAGTCTACAAGGAGGACAGGGTGTTGACTGCATTGTGTCTAATGATGGCCATGTACCTGGAGATTTAAACTACTTGTCTGTACTACACAGTATTATTTGATAATCTATAAACACTGACAGCAGAAATGCAATCAGTGCTGGCCAGCCAGCAGTGCCCACTTCTCATGAGTGAATAAAATTTTTTTACTAATTTGATATGTTATCACGATTCCTGTTTTTTATTTTGTTCCTTTTAACATGATGCACTTGTGGACTGTGCACAATGATTGTGACTGAAAGCTGGTATTTAATCACTTGACGCTGAGCTGCAACTAGAGACATTGCTGATGCAAACACTTAAGTCAACCATTAAAAATGTGTGATCGATCTGTTTTTAATCAAGGTTTAGATAAACCTAGCATGTGAGCTGAAGTCCTTGCAGTATCTTTAATTTATTTGAAAGTGCCTGTGTGTCAGTGAGAACGGTAAAGAATTGGATGCCAGCTGGTTTCTTTAGGCTCACCAGTGAGTAGATTTTATTAAAATTGTCCTTCACTCATTGGTTGCAACACCTTTCAATTTACTTGCAAGACATCTTGATAGAACGTGAACTTTCTGATGCTAAACACCAATCAGATGATTCAGCCAGTCTAAAGACAACTACCACAGGCTACGAAAAGTGCCATTAGATCGTTCTCTGGAAGCACTACCTCTCAAAGTAAGGTCCATTTTACTTAATCCAGCAGTTTTGTGTTCAAAAAAATTGTAATGTGGGCCAACAGAATGAACTTTTTTCATGGAACCAGTGTGTAGTAATAATGAAACAAAAATGGAAATTGCTGAAAAACTCAACAGGTCTGGCAGCATAGTCATATGGCATGGAAAGAGGCCCTTTGGCCTCTGAGAAAAAAGCAGAGTTAACGTTTGAGGCTGGGTGACTCTTCATTGGAACTGTTAATAGCTAGGAAAAGTTAGTCTTTATGCTGGATTAAGTGGGATGGAGGGGAGACATGAGTGGATAGCTGGAGACGGAGCCCAGAGATTGAGATGAAAGGGGTAGGTAAATAGAGATAATGGATAGCTGGCCAGGACAGAAGAAAAGACAAGATAATAAGAGCTGAGTGAGAAAATGGGTTAATTGTGCTGAATGCAATCCTTACAATGTGATCATAGGCCTAGGAGTGCATGGGAATGGGTGACTGTGCTAAAAGCACGTCATAACAGGGCTGGGTGAGAGTTACGGCTAATGCATTTTCTCACTCTTGCCTCTTAACTCTTATTCAACTTTTGTTTTGGCCTGTTATCCATTATCTCCTTGCTTACCTACCTCATCCATGTCTTCCTCTGTCTCTAGGCTCCGTCTCCACCCGTTCCCCCCAGCTCCAAAAAAAAGTCGATTGCAGCATAAATACTAGTTTTCCCTGGCTACTAATAGTTCTGAAGAAACATTAATTCTGCTTTCTTGTCTCAGATGCTGCCAGACTTCCTGTGTTTCTCCAATTTGTTTTTGTTTCAAATCTCCAGTATCTGCAGTTCTTTGTTTTATTTTATTGTGGTAATGATGACGCTGAGAATAAGCAAATTACGATTGTTGGAATATTACGATAACGCTGGACCAGTTGGTAGTGTTAATAGCATTAATAGCATTGGAGGTCACATCTGGGCTTTGCTTTGTATACTGGGGCTGTCGAGATGCATCAGCTACTGAAAAAGTTGAAGCTATACTAGGAGTGGGTAAATTAGTGTTATTAAAATGGCATAGAGGTCATTCATTACACTGAGCAGTAAATGGTACTGACAGGTGTATGGATTAGATCTTGTTCTGATAGCATTAGTCCTGGCATATTTTTCATAAAAAGATTAAAGGATTTGGTGTTATTGCCTAGCTGCAAACCCAGTTTAGGAGAATGGGCCAATAAACATGCTGGTTGAAAGACATTTTCTAGTTGAGATTTAATCCTGGTGCAGTACTGATACAGCTGTTCACTTCAAACATAATTGCCATCTTGGTGAATTGGGCAATGAACTTCGTCAGCTGCAGTTACATTTAAGATCATGTTAAATTTCACTGGTAAGTTACAAAATACAGAAATGTTTAATGTGAATCAAAACATTTCCTTAAAGCTGGCAGTTTGTTTTTTGAATTGAGGAGTATATGAAAAGTTTAGTTAGCATTGCTTTTGCAGTTTGGAGTTTTCAAGAAACCATTAAATGGATGCCATGTGACAAAAACAAAGTTCCCACGCTATTCAAGTTAGAGCTCTCGTAACTTATTTGTTTTTCAAAGTGGCAAAATTAATGGTTAGAACAATCCTTTCAGCTAATAGAACTTCATTTATTAATGCCAATGAAATATCATTAGGTTCTTCACTTGGGTAAAGGGAAAAATGGAATCAGTACATTTTTTTTTGTAGTTCTGGTTTCACCTCCGGTTACAAACGGAATCTGGCCATTGTTCTGTCTCAGTCCCAACTTTCTGTAGGCTTAATGTGGATCAACAATATTGTAAATGGAACTTGCATGTCTTATGGCAGTGACTGGATTTGGGTCATGGATTGCAGTAGGTTTATATAATCAGGTTTTTGTTAAACCGATTTGGCTTAGCTGCAGAATCAACTACACTGAGCTCGAATGCATTATACTGCTGAGGAAGACGCAGTCCTACACGTAGCAAATAGTTTCGACTGTAGGAAAGTGTTGAACTATTAGGAAAACTAACATTTAGAAACTCAGAATTGTAAGTATGTAACAACTGAAAAATTTGAAAGGTTTACTCGTTCAGATTGTTGCTGTTAGAGATTTTCTTCCTGTCAGCGCTAAGAACATTTAAAACAGATACGCAACTCACTCAAAAGCTTTGTGTTCCAACATGCTATATTTGTATAATCATTGCGTATCTTTGTTTTGTATATATTTACTGTATGAAAATGTGCAAGAAAATTCTCAATACGTTTTGAAAGTTTGGTTGCTCTTTGGTCCTATACACTCACTCTGGTTGTTAGCAAAATTAATAACGTTTTTAAAAATCTGTTTTGCAGTCCTTGACTTTGTTATGTCCTTAGCTATGTTTTAGCTACTTCAGGAGCTCTAACATGTGACTTCCTGCTTTTATTTTCAGAAATCAGTGTGACCGAGTGGAGGCAATAAAGCACACGTGTAGTACAGGAAAATGAGTGAGTTGGATCAGTTACGTCAGGAAGCCGAGCAACTGAAGAATCAGATCCGAGTGAGTATTGCATCGCCTGGTCCACAATTGTGGAACTTGTATTTTAATTTAGTTTTAATTCATGTGGCCAGATTTTTAAAAAAAAATTAAACTTAAAAAGAATGGCGTTATGTTGCCACTAATGTACTGTGCTTTGAATGGTAGATTATTGGTTTGTGTGCAATTTCTTGAATAGCAAGTTTGGTATCTTCGAAAGCATTTGTTTGGAGAGGTGGGTGGGATGCATAGTGATTGGCCCGCAAAGTGTACTTCTGGTGGGGCTGATTAGCTAGGTTGTTTGTTTGCACCTTCTCCGTTTGAAACCACCTTCTCCCAAAGTGTGCATTTAATTGAAATCATTCAACATGTAGTCAGCGAGTTTGAAGTCTCCAGGGCATTAAGGTACTTAATCACCTTTTTGTCTGTTCCTGGACACTCAGGATTCAACATTCTGTTGAAGATCTACTAAATGGTTGTTTCTACAAGTCTTTGATTTCTATTTCAAATGGGAACAGTCAGATTGTTTGTTCGTGAAAATTTATGGCAAGCTTTCTCGGCTTCATTTAACTACAAAACATGTTTACTCAGTTGGCAGCTGACTTCACTCTGGTCCATCATGCACCTGGTACAAGTTACCTATCTGCAGCAGAGGTTCCATTGCTGGATGAAGAATCCAAATATGTTGGTCCCTTTCATCTGGAGTGTGTAGTACACTGAACTCCTTATGTATGCAGATACGTTTTGTATTACATCAAACTCACAGCAGGGAAATAGGGTATTACATCCACATTGCAGGTGTTTATGCTCCTTTCCCACCTTCAAAGATTCAAAATGCTTCACTGTTTTTGAAAAGTTCATTGGTTATTATGTAGCTGTATAGAATATGTCAAAAAGATCAGCTTCTCCAGCATTTGGTATAAGTTTTGCAGAAGCAATCAATTAGAAGAATATCAACCATTGAAGTACTCCAGCTGAAAATGTTTGGAGCACCTGGTGTCTGAATTGTCCTGACCTAATCCTCAAAGCTTTGTTCTAGCCCATTAGCTATTCTAGCCATCCTGTGGCCCCTCAGTCACTTAGGAGCAGACTCAGGCTATCGATCCATAACCCAAAATTGCTGGGTTGAGACTGTTGGACAGAGGAGATTTTTATTAGCCTGTGTTTGAACGTTTAGTTAGGATATAAATGGCCAGTGTCCTGTGCTTACTGCCACCTGGGTCCAGTTGGACAGTTTTTAAAACTATACAGCTAAGTTTGCAACCAGCCAATTCTTGATGCAAGCACCCAACCCTGCAGACGTATAATTTGATGAATGGTTGTGAATGATTAAATAGGATCAACTTCAAAAGATTTCATGACCAGTAAGACTTGTTGGATATGTATTTGAGCTCTCTTTTCTCTGGGCTTTTTCACTATGTAAATGATTAAAAATGGCCATTGAAACTGAGAAATTGCTAGAGAACAGCTGGATCATTTTCAACATCTAGCTGCCCCTCCTGGAATGGCCTGCAATGCCCCAATCTCACATGTGTCATTAACGTTGGGGCAGCTAAAGATTAGCAAAACTGGTCATTATTGCCCTTGTCTTCCACATCACAAGAATTTTTTTAGAAAAGAAAATTGAGTTAGATAGTTACAAAATTCTACAAGTTATTGATCTCTCTAAATGTGCTTTTCTTCAAAATTTTTTTTTTGTTAATACTGTCGTCTTTTTCCCTTTCAGGATGCCAGGAAAGCATGTGCAGATGCCACTCTGGCCCAGGTAAGGTTTTAGTTATTGATGGCTTACTCAATCATTAGAATTTTCAATTTCTTCCACTTTTTTTTCATTTTAAGTTTCATTTTAAATTGTTGGTGTAGCGGGCAGCCAAGAAGGTTACCTCAGTACAACAGGGTGGGCCAATGGACTGAGGAGTGGCAGATGGAGTTTAATTTAGATAAATGTGAGGTGCTACATTTTGGAAAGGCAGATCAGTACAGGACTTAGTGGTAAGGTCCTGGGGTGTGTTGCTGAACAAAGAGACCTTGAGGTACTGGTTCATTGTTCCTTGAAAGGATAGTCGCAGGTAGACAGGATAGTGAAGGTGGCATTTGGTATGCTTGCCTTTCTTAGTCAGTGCATGGAGCATAGGGATTGGGAGGTCATGTTGAGGCTATAGAGGACATTGGTTAGGCCACTTTTGGGATACTGAATTCAATTCTAGTCTCCCTACAATAGGAAGGATGTTGTGAAACTTGAAAGGGTTCAGAAAAGATGTACAAGGATGTTTGCCAGGGTTGGAGGGTTTGAGCTATAGGGTGAGGCTGAATAGGCTGGGGCTATTTTCCCCAGACCGTCAGAGGCTGAGGGGTGACCTTATATAGGTTTATAAAATCATGGGGGCACGGATAGGGTGAATAGCCAAGGTCTGTTCCCCAGTGTACGGGAGTCAAAAACAAGAGGGCTCAGGTTTGAGGTGAGAGGAGGAATGATTAAAAGGGATCTGAGGGGGAAATTTTTTCATGCACAGGGTGGTGTGCGTATGGAATGTGCTGCCAGAGGAAATGGCAGAGGCTGGTACAGTTAGAACATTTAAAAGACATCTAGATGGGTATATGAATAGAAAGCGTTTAGAGTGATGTGGGCCTAATGCTGACAAATGGGACTAGATTAATTTAGAATATCTGGTCGGCATGGACAAGTTAGACCGAAGGGTCTGTTCCATGCTGTATAGCTCTGTGACTCTAAGTAATACATTTTAAAGCATCAGAAAATCCCTTCAGGAAAAGGAGACTGCGAAATGATCTGTCTTGTTTCAGTTGAGTGAACAAATCCGTTCATGAACAGATACTTCAAAAAGCAGGCCATCACCTTGCAATTGTAAAGGATGGGTTGGTTAACTGATTCTTTTGATTTTCTTTTGAGGTATTGAAATATGAATTAATAAAGCACAGAGGATACTGTATGAATTTTCAAAAGTATTTGATAAAATTATCTGGAAGAAACCTCTTTAAAACTTAAAGCATGAGTTATTCTATAATAGCTACAAGTCAGTATAGGAATAAATGTATTTTAACAAATTGAGGTTTTTAAACTTGTTCAATTGCAGCTGTTTGTATTAATGATTTGAGTGTAGATAGAGGAGAAATGCCATTGTTTGCGTAGTATCAAACTAGGGAGTCTCGCGAGATGCGGGAACTGCAGGAAGGCATAAAAAGGTTAATGAGCTAGACATAGTCAATGCAGTTCAATGAAGGGAGATGTGATGGCACGTTTGGGGGGGTAAAAAAGCATAGTGAAAGAAAATATAAAGTGCAAAATAAATATCCATAATCCCTTTAAGGAGTAGGCATAACCCTTAAACTTCAGCTGAATATTGATTCAGGTGACTATAACAATCTTTAAAGACTCACAAGCTTAATGCACAGCAGAACTTAGTTCGTGTTGTTACAGCTGTTGGAGCTCCAATGACTGAAATACCCTTTCCCTTGATTTTTAAATCATGTTTTGTGTTCTTTAGAGGTTTGAGACTAGTTCCAATAGTAAAAATTCTAATATGCCTTAGATTCTGGGAATCTTATTTTTAAACATTCTTGGAGTCCCCAGCCTGCATGCCTTACATCTGTCTATTTGGAAGAGATGGTGGATATATACCTGAAACCTTAGTGCGACCAGTTAAGGTAAACTACATTTCTTTGGTTGAATGAGCCAGTCCTGAAAGGCCAAAGTATACTACAGATGCCAAGTGAAGCTTCCCCTCCCAGTGGTGTGGGTTGGTCTCTGTTGACATCTTATCTTGTATGCAGAGCTAGCATTGTTCTGAAACCACACATTGTGATGGTAAAATTACTGCCCACAACTGCATCACTATTTATGTTAACTATTAGTTTGAGTTTTTTGTGTACATTGACTGCAAGTCCTCATGCTGTTTGAACACAATCCTGCAGCTCCAGCTTCTTAGTGGAGAACCTTCACCTTTTGTTTCTTGGGTAGCCATTTATTCTGCTCTTGTCAGAATGTGATCCCTAATCCTCAAGCATCTCTAGAGAAAAGCAGCCATTATAGCTTAGCAGTTGACGTTGCAGCTTGATACAGGCAGTGACTGACATAATAATGCATTGATTCCATCATTGGAGGCAGCCCCAGGCACCCTTCTCTATAAATGGAACCGAGCTTATGTGTAAACTGCAAGCTCGTGTGTCGGCCCGTTTACTTGTAAGAATGTGGATAAAATATCCTCTCCATTTTTGTTTTTGATTGCACAACCTCAGCATTTGGAAACAGACTTGCCAGCACCTCCCTTTTGATCTTGGATTGAATCCACAGCAAGGATAGGGACCCTGCACCTAGAACCCACTCAGTTGAGGGAGTTGCCAGAGGCACTTGCTTAAAGAGGTCGTCAACTAACCATGGAATTCAACTCCAGCATCTTTGAGTCTCAAACCAAACCCATAGGCAGTGGGTTCTATTTGACCCATAGCTGAAATCTGGTAGATGGACAACAGGCCTATACATCACATTGTTGGGGTGACTGCTTCTCTGAGATCACTTGTAGTTCAGCCTAGGACCATAGGGATGCTTAGCTGCCATGTGTCACTGCAAGTGGTGCACTGCAAGAGGTCTTTGTGGTGCAGAGGCTGTCTACAAACTGAAAAGATAAAGGAAGGTGATTGAAAAGTTTTCATAACCACAAACTTTTGAAATGGTAAATAATGGAATGTTGTTTAAACTATTTGGGGATTTGTAATGGGTCATTAAAAACGAGATTATCTTCACAATTTTAGAAAGGAAGAATGCAAAGTTAAGGAACAAATCCTTCAATTCTGTATACGTAACGTGGTTTTGAATGGATTTCTGTGTTCTACAGTGCAGAGTTAGCCAGATGAGCAGTGAAATTATATTTATTCCATTTTTAAAAGTTTTTTATATTTTCTTGAAGTGTCCACACATCATACAAGTCAGCAAAAAGCTGTTCACATTGCAAGGATAGGTAGATTCATTTTGTTTTAAGTCAGTCAACAAACTTTACCTTTGTGTCCATTGCACCGACAGCTTTTGTAGAATGGCAAGAAAATGAAGGCAGAAGGGCTTAAAAATAATTGCAGTTAGTTTCTCTCTTTTCCGACAGAATTAATGACCTTTCTTCTAGCCACCTACCATCGTTTAAGTGAGATAAATGTATTCAGGTCTGTAAAACTTTTGCATAACCCTGAATTTGTACTGTAGTCTAATTTGAAGATTTCATAAAAGTTGGCTAGTAGAGTAGGATGAAACCTGGTGTACATCAATGAGAAGTTTTGGTAAAGAAAAGGAAACTCTTAGCCTAAATGCCTGTTTCAAGTTATAATGCACATCCTAATCAAATTTCAGATGAAGTGACTTCCACAGACACACTGCTGGATATAGTTTATGGAGAAGAGAAATCCATAATTGTATTAGATCATGACAGATGACATTCTTAATTACGAATCTCCATGTAAATCTCTCACTCCCTTTGTTTCAAAATCAGTGGCTTAAATACTTTTCATTCCTGTGTTTTTTTCCAATTTTAAGCTTCTGTTATTACTTGTTTTTATATGTTCATAACAAATAAGAGCAGAATTGCTATTAATTCCATTGAGCCTGCTCCATCGTTTGATAACATTATGGCTGATATGTTTATAGCTTAACACCTCATTCCTTGTTGACTCCTATTTAACATTTTTGCTTTCTGATTTATAATGTTCCATGGATCTTTTTGCTACCTTTGTCAAGTAACTCCTCATCTCACTTCTTAGGGTTCCTACCTAATACTAAAATACATGAGATTTTTCCTGTTCTGGGTTAGCTTGGATAGCAGTGGGAAGTTGTACCTGGAAAAGGAGATCCTGAACTGGGGAGAATAACAGGAAATCCATCTAAGTTTGTGTTCACAACTGCTGTTAAATCATCCTTACTCGAAAAATGATAATTTATCTTTGAATCATTAACCCTGTTGGCTTTTTCAATTTGCCAGCTAAGTAAACAAAACAAATCCAAAAGTTTAAATAAAAGCAAAATATAATGCTGAAAATCTGAAATAAAAACAGCAAGTGCTGGAAATAGTCTGCAGATCTGGCAGCATCTGTGGAGAGAAGCATAAGGAATGTTGGAACAGGACTCCCTTCCTTTCAGAACAGTTTTAAAGTCAGCTTGAAACATCAGCTACTTTTCTCTTTTTAAGTACAAAAACTTAGTTTAGCTACTGACACAATCTTTTTGTACTGAATGCTTTCAGATCTGTGGATAGTGTGCTTGTGGTTGCAAAAATTCTTGCCGTTGTTATGGGAAAGGTTTACTTCTGCAAGCTGACATTTTTCTTTCCCTTTTATAGATCACAGCTAACATTGATCCAGTGGGTCGAATTCAGATGCGTACCAGGCGAACACTACGAGGTCACCTTGCTAAGATTTATGCAATGCACTGGGGTACTGACTCCAGGTGTGTATATCATTAGTCATCTTGTTTTCTAAGTGGTCTATAGATTCAGATGGATGGTGACTGTGTAGAGCAGGACCTTGGGATAAAATAAGTTCATTAGGAACTTTTTTTAATTTTTAAGATAACAAACAGTCTAGTTGTTGGCACAGTGCCATTTTAAATGGAATTTTGTTTGCTACTTTTATCCCCAAAGGGCCTGTTTTCATTATCTAATGACTCTAGAGAGTGAACAACTAACGCACAACGTAAACAGTGGCAATCTATAAAAACAATATGAATTGTTAACCATATCATGCTTTAATGCAATGCATTTGCTACCAAGGTTCCAAGTAAGGGACCTAATGGAGACTGCATTAATATTTACTTGTTCAAGTATAGATTGCCTTTCACTAATGCCGCTGTAATTTTAATTGTGCCATTGCCCAGTTTACTTGCTAGGCATGTACACTTTTTAATCAGTTGAAATGTAATCTTCATGAGAAAATTGCTTAAATGCATTCATACTTGTGTGCATTTCAATAATCTGTATAGTATTTTGTCAAACCTTTGTTGAAATAAGTGCAACAGAAACCAATGTAAGGTTTAGCACCAATGCAGCACCAATTATATTGCACTTTTCATGTTAACACTGGAAGCATTTTCCAAGTTCAACAAGATACTGCTTCACATAAGGTATGGTTTAAACATTCAGATTTTAGAAATATGAATAGATAAATGTAAAAACTATAACTTTATCTTATTAAATTGAAGCAGCTGTGGGTTAAATCTTTCGGGAAATCTAACTACTGTGATTAGATGCAGTCATACTTGAGTCCATCAGGGAATAGATGTATTCTTGTCGTTGAGCTGTATGACCCAGCAATTCTGCAACTTTATCAAATTGTAGCAACAAAAATGCAAAATAAGGTTCTCCCATTGTTCATTAGATGTGTGCATTGGTGTCGTTCTGATATATTTTTAATATGGCCATCCATTTGGAAGCTCCTTAAAACGTACTTAACATTCGTAAAATATTCACGACTAAATCAGGCACAGTTTTTGGAACACAAATTTTAGTAAACATTCCATCGCTTACTATTTGTGAGCGAAGCAGTTCCTCAACACAGCCCTCCTGCATTTGCAGTCAGGTGGCTTGCTGTTTACTACTTCTTCCAGCTGCTGTTTATGGACATATTTCATGCAAATAACACATGACACGCTGAGTACTTTATATCTGTGGAATGGAATATTAAATTTGATAATTACAGGCCCCTGTAGCTCTGTCTTGTATAATGATATACCTGTTTATAAGAGACACATTGTTGAATGCAAATAGTGGTATGTCTGTGAAAAGATTTAAAAGAACAGCCTGATGCACTGTGTTCAAATATTAAATTTGTTAGAACATTTGTCCAATAACAATAGCACCAATACGTGGAAAGCTAAGTGGCAGTGAGATCAGGTTAATGTAAGAATTATCACAACATTGTAACCAAAATTCAGAAGCTCAAAAAACAGCATCCATTTTTAATTCTTTAGATGGCAAAGCTTCTTGCAGTCCTTCATTGTTATTGCTGCAAATTACTAAGCCCTTTGATAGTTAATGACGTACAGAGGAAAATTTGAGGTCTGTAGAACTGCACCTGTCATCAGAAGGTTCAAATTATGGAAGTGCTCTTAAGTTTACATTGCATTTTGATAAAATGAAAAGTGAATGTCTAATGAGTACTAAATGGAATCATGTGCCAAGTTATAACTAACCAAATAAAAATCGAAAGAACTGTGGATGCTGTAAATCAGGAACGAAAACAGAAGTTGCTGGCAAAGCTCAGCAGGTCTGGCAGCATCTGTGAAGAAAAAGAGTTTAACGTTTCAGGTCCGGTGACCCTTCCTCAGAACTGAGGAAGGGTCACTGGACCTGAAACATTAACTCTGTTTTTCCCTTCAGAGATGCTGCCAGACCTGCTAAGCTTTTCCAGCAACTTCTGTTTTTATAACCAACCAATCTTTATTAGGTATTTTGCATAAAAATAGTGAGCATGTGCTTAAACTATAGTGTAATGTGGTATACTTCTCAAAAGTTAGTATATATTGAAATTTTCTAGATGAATGAAAAAAATCTGTTGACTGACTGTATTTAGGAAGGTTCAGTATTTAGACCTTTGGCACTGAACAGCACTGAAACCCTGATTTCACTTTCTACATAGAAAATAATCGTTTGTTCAAGAAAGTCACTTTAAAATCAAGTTCAGTGAAATACAGAAATGATCCCACGTATGTGATGAGCAAAAATGTATTGTGGGCTACAAATAAACAGTGAAGTAATGTTTTAATCTAGTTAAGGTAAAACCTAATACAAACTTTGGTTTGCATTATGTTTAACTGCTTGGCAGTTGATTGTTTTGGGGAAGGTATTCTTATTTCTCACATGAAGCATATACCTGTGGGAGTTCATTTCTGTAAACTACTTTCCTGTAAAATTGTTTGTAGAGTACAAGTGAGGTGTCAAAGTTTTTGAATTTAGATTTCAAAGATCACCTTTGAACTGCAATGTTTCACCTTAATTCACATGGTCTGAATGTGGTATCAACTATATTTGTTTTTTTCTCCCCTGTAGACTGCTAGTGAGTGCCTCCCAGGATGGGAAATTGATCATCTGGGATAGCTATACCACAAACAAAGTGAGTACAGTCTGAAGTTTGGAATTGAATTTGGCTCAAAAGTTTCCATGGCTACACTTGACACAGATGAGCTTTCAAAATAAATCTGTGGCACCTGATTGTGTTTACCTGCAGAACTTGACTTGTCGGATCGCAGTAATTCTGCAACTTTAAAATTTGTGAATTTACTCCAGTAGCTCTTTGGATAAATCATTTTTTGAGGAACCTACTTTAATCTAAGCTGTAAACTAAATTGACCTGTCTGCCTTATTTAAATAAGGAGTGTAATCATTCATGGCTCCCGGTCCTGGTAGCTGTGTACAAATGTTGGTGATGGGTCAGATTTGCTTACATCCTTGGATAAAGGCAAAATACTGCCGATGCTGGAAATCTGAAACATAGAATGCTGCAGAAAATCTGATCTGGCAGCATCTGTGGAGTGAGAAACAGTTAACATTTGGAATCTGGTATGGCTCTTCAGAACTGTAAATTACTGTAACTTGTAGGACCTTAACGTGTTAAGTATCCCAGCTGAGGTAAATTTCTGTCAAATTTCTTCAATGTAGAAAAGTTTTGAGTTTAGTTATTTTTCTGCTTTTAATTCAGCATCTGAACAGCAGCAGGCTTGAACTCTGGATGTAACCAGAGTTTTCAGAAGTTGTTCAGAAGTATTGAAATGTTCAATCTTTTGCTGATGAGATGAAGGAGTTGGCGAAGAATCAGCTGGAAATTCTTGTAGTGCACTGCAGCATTTTTCATTGATCTTCATTAATCTGTACTGCAGGGAATTAATGAACTCAGTACCTATGAAATGGAATTAATATTGACAAACTGTTTATGGCAGAATTTCCTATAATGTCTTGTGTTTTACGTCACTATATTCTCCGGCACAAATAGGGATAGGTGATAAATGTGGTAATGGGCAGTGGCAGGGCAGTAAAGCAGGAGCTGTATTATTTAGGAGAATCTGGGGCCTGAAATTCAGCTGGATAAACCTAACCACCTTAACCAGTCTGATTTATTTTAATGTGTTTGTAATAAGTGAAAACGAAAATGATACATTGCAACAAAATGACTGGTAAATGTTATTAAAAAGCATTGTAAAAGCTAAACACTTCCATGTTGGAGAGATGGAATTCAACATGTTCACCAGCTGCTCACTTTTGGAAGTACAGTGATATTTCTATCTTTGTCAATGAGTTTGTTCTGCATCCAACTGATCGTGTTAACAATTCCCAAGTAATGTCCCCCTCCCTTTCAAAACAGCTATCATCCACCTTAAATTCCATTTACTGTAATAAAACTGCACCCCATCACAAGCCTCCTTTCTTATGTTAGGTTATTAAATACATATAAATTTTTCCTGATTCTGATGCTGAATCATCCTTAAAGGTTAGAAATTACATTATTTGTGATTGTAGCTGGTGCACTTTCTTCCATTCTTTCTTTCTGTAGGTGTTGACAGTGTTGATGTGCCCTCCTTTTCCAGTGTTTTTTTATTCCAATTTAGATGGTCATCCTTTACTTGATTTCACTTTTGTTTGTGCAGTCATAGTCACAGGATCACCAGAATTGGTGTTTCTTCTTTTCACCATGCTACTATCTCTGGAGTAACCCCAAGGCTGAATTGTTGGTGACTTTCTCTCCAATTAAACATTAAGAAAGCAGAAAATATGATTAATCTTGGCAACAAGCTCCCTACCCGAGTCAATGATGTCCCCCATCTGTCTACTGTTTTTCAGCTTAAAGCACGTTTTTTGCAGCTTTGACATCCTATTCAGAGTTTATGACTCTGCTCATTATCGCAGTCCGTAAAAATATACCTGTACCTGTTTCTTCCCCAAAATCTCAGGGCATGTTGAACATTAGTTACTCAGCCCAAATTGCCCTTGAGCAGCAGGGGCGGCTTGGTGGTTAGCAACGCTGCCTCAGTGCCAGGGACTCAGGTTCGAATCCACATTCCGGCAATTGTCTCTGTGGAGTTTACATGTTCTCCCAGTATTTGCGTGGATTTCCTCCGGGTGCTCTGAATTCCTCCCACAGTCCAAAGATGTGCAGGTTAGGTGGATTGGCCATGCTAAATTGCCCATTGTGTCTAGGGATGTGCAAGCCAGGTGGATTAGCTGTGGGAAAGTGCAGGGTTACAGGGGTAGTGTAGGAGTGTAGGTCTGGTTGGGGTGGTCTTTGGAGAGGCAGTGGGATTTGATGGGCTGAATGGCCTGCTTCTACACTAGGGATTCTGTGATGTTTTTAAAAGGTGGTGATTTGTTGTCTTGAACTGAGACCAATTATGGTGTAGGCATACCCATACTGCTGTGAGGGAGTTCCAGGAATTTGACCCAATGACAATAAAGAAAAGACCATGTGGTTCTAACTCAATGATGTGGCTCTAAAAGCGTCATCGAGTCAATCAACATGGAAACAGACCCTTTGGTCCAACCAGTCCATGCCAAACATAATCCCAAATTAAACTATTCCCACCGGCCTGCTCCTGGTCCATAGCCCTCCAAACCTTTCCTATTCCAATATCCATCCAAATGTCTTTTTAAACATTGTAAATGTACCTGCACCCACAACTTCAGGAAGTTCATTCCACACGCAAACCACCTTCTCTGTTTTTTAAAAAAAAAAAAGAAATTTGCATCTTATGTCTTTTTTTTTTAAATCTCCCTCCTCTTACCTTTAAAACTGTACCCCCTGGTCTTTAAATTCCACATCCTGGGGAAAGGACAACTCTCATCAACTCTCTCTATGCCTGTCATTATTTTATAAACTTCTATCAGATCATCCCTCAGCCTCCTACACTCCAGTGGAAAAAGGTCCCAGTCTTTCATTCGAACTCAAACCTTCCATACTTGGCATCGTTATGGTAGTTCTCTGCTGAACCCCTTCCAGCTTGATAATATCCTTCCTATAACTGGGCAACCAGAACTGGACACAATATTCCATAGGATACCTCACCAAGGTCCTGTAAACCTCAACATAATGTCCCAGTTCCCTCACTCAAAGCACTGAGCACTGAGGGCAAGCATGCCAAACGCCTTTTTAACCATCCTGTCCATATGTGATGCAAACTTTAAAGAATTGTGTACCTGCACCCCTAGGTCCACCTGTTTTACAACATTGCCCAAGGCCCTTCCAATAATTGTATAAGCCCTACCCTTGTTTATTATACCAAAATGCAATACCTTGCATTTATTCCAGACTGAAATCCGTCTGCCACTTTTCACCCCATTGACCTATTTGACCAAGATCCCTTTTGTAATCTCCAAATCATCTTCACTGTCTAAAGTGCCACCAATTTTGGTGTCATCTGCAAACTTACTAACCATGTCTTCTATATTCTCATCCAAATCATTTACGCAAATGACAGGGAAAGGACACGGAGCCGTTGCCTGTGGAACACTGCTGGTCACAGGCCTCAGCCTGAAAAGCAACCTTCCACCATTATTCTGTCTCCTGCCATTGAGCCATTTGTGTCTTGAAAGAGAACTCGCAGGTGGTGGTGCCTCCATGTATCTGCTGTATTCTTCTAGTTGCTGGAAGTCCTGGGTTTGAGAGGTATTGTTGGAGGAAGTTTGAGTTGCTGCTTTGCATATTGTAGTTGGTATAAACTAGCATTGTGCCTCTGATGAAGAGCTTGGATGATTAAGGTGTTGGGTGGATGACTATCATGTCGGTTGCTTTGTCTTGATAAAGTTGTTTGTATTGTTGGAGTTACGCTTATTCAAACAGTTATCCAACTCCTTTGCCCTGTAGATTGTGGGCATGCTTTGGACAGTCAGGTGGTGAGTTACTTGCTACAGAATGCTCAACATCTGATCTGTCTCTGTGGCCACTATTTATTTGGCTGAACCAGTTAAGTTTATAGCTAGTGACAATATGGTTAGTCTATGGGAAGAACGGGAAGGAAACCACTTCAGTGGGTTGTTATGAATCATACTGAACATTGCTGTTATCAATAAATGTCCCCACTGCTGATCTTTTTTGGAGGGAAGATTATTGGGCCTCTGACACTACTCCTGCAGCAATAATTGCCTGCCAATATCTACAAGCATCTATCTTATGCTAATTAAGAACCCAATCAATGAAGAGTTACCCCAATTCCCATTGACATCAGTTTTGCTAAGGCTTGATGACCTACTTGACCATCCTCCTCCACATTCCTGCACTGTTGCCTTATTGATGGCTGCATCTTCATTTATTTTGAAGTGGAGTGGAATTCTGTTCCGAAAACCGTTTGACTTCCTGTCTCTTTCTCAAGGTCCTTCAAACACAACTTCATTTGCTGTGTCTAACTTCAGGAGAACTAGTTTCTCAGACAGTATACGTAAATACAGGCAGCTGTTGATCTCTGTGTATAGAAATTTTTAGCCCAAGTTGGGAACAGTAAAATTTAAATAGCTTAAAAATTAAGATCCACATGGGATTGGTTTCTTGAGTTTAGCAGAATGATTTTCTATTTTCTACCATTTTAATAAGCTTGTGTTCAGATATTCAGTATCTCCATAATTACTTAATTATACTGGTATTATTAAATCCTAGTGTGTAGTGAGTCAGAGGTCTCCTCCTTTAAGGCATTTTAAAATCTGATGGTTGAGGCATTTTGTCATTATATCAGACAGCCAAGTTAAAGTTCGATGCAAAAGTTATTAGTTTAATTTCAAATACTTTTGATGGTGTTCTGATTAGGAGGCCATCAAAAATGAATCCATCTGGTCTGTTGTGTACTTCTATAATTGTGTAATTGCAATACATTGCTCCCATGTTGGAGGAAAAGTATATATAATATGCACGCACGCAGCAAGTTTCACTCTTCCTCCTTTCCCTACTAGCCCACCTGTAGGCCTCCAGCTGTACTTCAGATGTCTCTTTTTGCATGTGATCTATTAAGGAATAAATTAGTTTCAACTGCACATCCTGAGAAAATGTTCCAGTTGTCCTGGCTTCCACCTAAAACTATTGACCTCGAGAAACCGGGACAAAAGGAACAAAGTCCTGTCATTTTGGGTCTGATCATATTTTACTATATAAATTACTGTGTAAAAATCTTTGCACTTTTATAGTTTCTGGTGAGTTGAGAGAAAACAGTGGATGTTTCTAGTAGTTGAATGATGGCATTAATTGGATAGTCATGTTTTCTGAGTAGCTTGTGGGAGCTTTTTGCCACAGTTTTTGATATCTAGACCTTTTCCTGTGTACCATCGATTATGTTCACTTTTTAAAGTGGATTTGAATTTTAGTGCTTATTGTAACGAATAGTGGAATGGAATTCAGTACTTATTTAGGATTAGCATTGTTTGGTGACTGGCATAGCAGTAATGTCACTGGGTTAGTAATCCAGAGGTCCAGGTTCTGCTGTGAGAACAAGGATTCAGATGACACAATGGCTAGTGGTGGAATTTAAATTTGATCAGTAAAATTTGGAATAAAATGACAGTCTCAGTAATGGTGACCCTGAAATTGCTATCTGATTTACCCATCTGTTTTGAGAAAGGATATTGCCATCCTTACCTGGTCTGGCCTACATGTAACTCCAGGATGTCAATCCTGTGGTTGGTTCTGAAATGACTTGACAAGCTATTAAGTTAACAGGCAGTTAGGGATGCAAATAAATACTGGCCTTGCCAATAACCCCCATATGTAATGAAAGAATAACTAGATTCAATTTAATCCATCTTTTAAGAACGGAATACCTCAATGTTCATTGAGTGAATTATTAGTGCATTAACAGGTTTTTTTATGTTCAGTATTCATGATGCAAAGTAATATCTCAGCATTGCTAAACTACAGATTTGTGCACGTGTGTTTGCTGCGTTGTTTCATTTGCCTACAGATTCAATGGAAATGATGTAAATGTTTCTACTTGGAGACTAGAGCTAAGGAGTACAATTTTAAAAATAGCGACTCTTACATTTAAGACATGAGGATATTTTTCCCCCAAGAGTCGTTATTTTGTGTAATTCTTCCAAGAGAGCAGAGGAGGCAGGTTATTGGATACTTTTAAGATTTAGATAGATATGGTATAGAGGAGAGGCAGGAAAGTAGAATCGCGGCTGCCATCGGATTAGTCATGATATCAAACAGCAGAGTGGGCTTAAGGGTCTGAGCAGTCCACTCCTAATTCTGATGTGCATCTGGTGTCATCTGAACACTGTTTTTGACAGCTTCTATGTCGGCTTCAGGAGAATTGTTTTCATCTATCATGGATGTTCGGACTTGAGTGTAAATGTGGTGTTACTGATATGGGACATTTCAGAACGTTTGTTTGAATTCTGAACGAAAAACTAGATTCTCCAGAAGGAGCAAGAACGGAAATTGTTGCAAAAACTCAGCAGGTTTGGTAGCATCTGTGGACAGAAAGCAGAGTTAACATTTCAGGTCCAGTGACCCATTCAGAATGTTTTTCCAGCATCCGCAGTTCTTTGTTTTTTCCAGAAGGGATATTAATTATATAATTTCATAGGTATTTAGGATTAATGTTGGATTAAATCCAGCTGGTAATGGGACTGTGTTCACATTTGAGTGTTTCCTTTTTTAAACTTGTGAACTCTTTGGCAGTGTTTTATCTGGTATTGGAAATATTTCACTTGAAAGTAATATTGCACCTATCATATTTCTTGTTGGACGTACTGATTTCAGCCAAGTATCAGCTGAAGGAATGGAATACTTGTTTGCAATCAGCAGTATTTTGAGATGGTGATGTAGTGGTAATGTCACTGGACTAGTAATGCAGGGAACAGCCTAATGCTCTGGGCATGAATTCAAGCTGATTTTGATTCTTGTGATTAGATTCTTTTGCTTTTTTTAAAATACCAAAGAGAACAAAGAACAATAAAGCACAGGAACAGGCCCTTCAGCCCACCAAGCCTGTGCCAATTCCTAGTCCTTATTTAGACCTGCTACTTATTGCCCATATGTGGTTTCTGGCCCTTTGTTCGCCTCCCATTCATGTGTCTATCAAGATGTGCCTTAAACGTTGCTAACGTGCCTGTTTCCACCACCACTGGCAGTGCATTCCAGGCATCCACCACCCTCTGTGTGAAACACTTGCCCTCATTTCTCTAAACTTTTCTCCTCATGCCATGAACCTGTGCCCACCCTAGGGGAAAAATCCTCTATCCATCCTAACAGAAACATTTATGTAAACTAGCAAAATTTTCCTTTGAAGAAACAAAGGAACTTTATAATCTTGTGAGCTCTTGCAAAGCAGTAAGGTGAATTTTTGCCGTGGATTCAGTGAGGAAAAAGTTCTTAACATGCATTGTTAGTAAGGCACTCCTTCAAGGTGTATTTTGTTCTTTGTGACTGAGCTATAGGTTCATGCCATTCCTCTCCGGTCTTCCTGGGTCATGACCTGTGCATATGCTCCATCTGGTAACTACGTTGCTTGTGGTGGTTTGGACAACATCTGTTCCATTTATAATCTGAAAACCCGTGAAGGAAATGTCCGTGTGAGTCGTGAATTGGCAGGGCATACAGGTAAGTGATCTAACTGACCTTTGAACTTATTGAAGATTGCGGCTGTGTTCGTGTAAAGATACTGGTAAGTTTTTTTTTCCATTAATTTCGATGGCCATTTTGACCTTGCTGTAGTTGTGCGTTAATTAGTGGTGAATATATACGTGGATATGGGAACAGGACAGGAAGTGGAGTTGATGTAGGAGCTATGATTTTATTGCATAACAGACAGCAGGCCTAAGGGGCTGTGACCGCTTCTATTTTTCACTTTGTATTCAGAAAGACCTATGAAAACTATAGATTATTTTGGTTATCTTGAAACCTTTCATACTGTTCAACTCACTTAAACAACATTCAAAGGCAGTCAGAGTTCCTTGAAATACTGTTGGAGGTTTCACATGGAGCTAAAAGGTCCAGCTGAGGTTGGCAAAACAAAGATGAACTTAATTATGCTTGGTGACTTGGTATAATGTGATTCCTCACTGATGTTACACATTGATGGCACTCCAATCTGACTGGCTGTTGTATGCTACATCATGGGCATTTGGTAGTTAATTTCACTCAATTTCCAGCAACATTATCCAAAAGCCTGGTGTTTTCTGATCCTGATTTCCGTTAAGTCATCCACAATTTCACGGTCCCTTGTCACCTTGAGAAGATGACCTAGATGTTCCTGTGGCTTAGCATGAAGGACACAATTCAAACCACAGCGTTAGATTGGTTATGGTGATCTAAACCTTTTATAAACTCCGTATCATTTTCTTAACTAGAACACTAACAAGGATGCAGCTGCTTTGAAGCTGCATCCATGTTAGTGTTCTAGTTAAGAAAATTACACCCCCATGGAATGTCATTGACATAGGCATTGTAGACCTTGTGTCTCAAGATAAAGGATCAGAAATTTATATTTTAATGAGCAGAAATATCTTTATGCAGTGCATGAGTCTTCGTAATGTTAGCGGATCCTCTCAGTATTTAGGTGAACACGGCAGTATTCAGAAGAGCAGTGATGAGTTCCAAGTGTCCATTGTAAAAGCTAGGTAGAGTTAACGACAATGTCATAATTCCTGTCATAGCTCTTGTAAGAGATGCTCTCAGAACAGAATTGTGGATGCTGGAGATCTGAAAGGAAAACAGAAATTGCTGGCAAAACTCAGCAGGTCTGTCCACCTGTGGGGAGAAAGTAGGGTCAACGTTTCAAGTCCAGTCACCTCAAGTCATCTGGCTCTGATGAAAAATCACTGGACGCAAAATGTTAACTGCTTTCTCCCTACGTGCTGTCAAACCTGCTGAGTTTCACCAGCAATTACTGTTTTTAGAGATGAGACATTATCTAACACATGAAATCTTATTAATTGGTGAGGCAAATCTTTACTCTAACATCTATCCCTTGTGTCCAGAAACTGATTTCCAATTTCACCTTGGGCAGAGCCTTTAAGTTCCCTGCACCCATGCCCTTCAGGCAGATTGTAGATAACACATACAGAAATTGTAACTCTGAACTACTAAATAACTGCTCTAATTTTTGAAAAGCTGTGTGGCAGCTCTCGATATATTCCAAGTATCCATTGTAAAAACTAGATTGGAGTTGAAACCTGAATCCTAGTTCTTTTAAAACTCACCTGAGAGACTCTGTCTGTTAGATAATGTTACATTCTCTCATGAAGGCTGAAACTGCAGCAAATAAACAGTGTAAAAGTGAGGAAAAAAATTAATTCACTGCTGCCTAACTTTGTATATTGATATTAAGAATAAGAACATCGCTCTTTGCCACATGGAGCACCTGAGTCATGTGGCAAAGCTTCATGTTCAATTCTTGATTTCTACCAAGTTAGCTGGTCTCGGCTCCATGTTAATATGGATGTTAAAATTTTCTCAGCCTTGCGTTGAGAGGGGACAGTCAGCTGTAGATTTTGCAGGAATTATGTAGACAAAGCGGAATGCAGGATTAGATTTGACTGCCTAGATATCATACCAGATAGGCTGACTTGCTAAGTGTCTAATCTGTCCTATAAATAATGCCACTGTGGGCAATTTAGAGAACTATTTGTGATGTTCATAGAGGCACACTGCAGCAAGAAACCAATGGCTTCTAAAGAAGGGAATTAATTAAAATTAAGCTTTTGTGGTTTTGCAGAATAACTGACTAGACTACAGGAGGCGAGTTATTAACATTGGATAGATTTTGGTCCTGTTTTTGTACATGTATGCAGTTTTAATGGATTCTGCTTTAATTATTCTTGATGACAGGTTATCTGTCCTGTTGCCGCTTCCTGGATGATAATCAAATTGTAACCAGTTCAGGAGACACCACTTGGTGAGTTAAAATCAGATTCTTGATGCTACCAAGATGTTAAAACTAATTCAATTTTCTAAAAATTACCTTTTTGAAGATTACTGTCAAGCAGTCAACTTGAGTTAATGTATTCAGCAAACAAGCTTGGCGGAGTGTTGAATATGTCTTTTCTATGCTAGGCACATCTTGTCTTTTTTGAAAAGGTCTGCAAAGATTGTATCTTTGAGTTGTAATGGGGAGAGGATCACCAGATTAAATTATGATCTGGGGAAAAGAAATCAAAATGTTGTCAGAACTTTTGAATATTCAAAAGAAATTGGATCAATACAAAATAAGGACCTGGTTGCAAATTAAACAGTTTAACAGGTAAAATTACAGGTGAGCTGACGTCAGGCTGAATACCAGTCCTGCACCAATTGTAAATGCTTCATGATTGCAGTAGAAGGGAGTTTCACCTTTGTTTGACTCAGTGATTTTGGTAGTAGATTGAAATAGCTTATCATTGGAATTAAACGAAAGGATATAGCAAATGTTATGCTGTCTTATGTACAGTGCCTTTATGGTGTAGGGTGTTCTTGGCATCTAAACTATTTTATACATTTTCTCTCTTTAGTGCTCTTTGGGACATTGAAACTGGGCAGCAAACAACTACATTCACTGGCCATACTGGTGATGTCATGAGCCTTTCTCTTGGTCCTGATACAAGGCTTTTTGTCTCTGGTGCTTGTGATGCCTCTGGCAAACTTTGGGACATTCGAGATGGCATGTGCCGACAGACTTTCACTGGACATGAGTCTGACATCAATGCCATTTGCGTAAGTTTAGCTTTTAGTTTTGCAGCTTTAATTTGTGTGAGTGGGGTGATACTGTTTTAATCGTTTTTCAGAATCAAGAAAATGTGATTCGAGTTTCCCTGGTTTAATAAAATGTATTTGTGATCGTTTACATTCTTTTTAGTAAACATCTATATCCAAGTAAATAGATGGTACAAAAATAAGGTTTGAGAAATTCTTTGCAGTCTAAAATAACAAGATTTTCCAGATTATCATGTAAAAGGTTTGTAGACAAAGCAAAGATTAGTACTTTTATCTCGTTCATTTATGTGATGTAGGTTTCACTGGCTAGGCCAGCATTTTTGCCTATCTGGTGTGACACTTTGAAGGTGGCGGTAAGTTGCATTCCTCAATCACTTCATCTTTGGGGTGTAGGGATACCCATGGTGCTGTTTTGAAGGAAGTTCCAGAATCTTAACTGAGCAACAAGAAGGTACAGCAATATATTTCCAAGTAGGGGTTTGTAGTGCGGCAGTCTTCCCATTCATTAACTGCCCTTGTTCTTCTGGGTAGTAGACGTTCTAAAGTTGGAAGGTACTGCCGAAGGAGTTGCATGAGTGCTGGTATAGATGCTACACACAGCCACCACTGTACCCTTGTGAATATTTTCAGTGGAATACCAGTTAAGCTGTTTTTGTCTTGGATGACTGTTGGAACTATGCTCCTGGATCTCTCACTCCTGACTTGTTCCTCTTAGAATATCTATGTTCACTTTATTATTTTAAAATTTAATTGTGAAAGCAAAAATGTACTGTTGAACTATATTTTTATGGGTTCAGAGAATTGGACGAATTCTCTTTTCAAATTTATTTCTAATTTTTTGTTTTGCATTCTGGATTAAAATTGAATGATTAACCCAAATGTTCATTTTCATGTGCCTCATTTGAAAATAGACTGTGATTTTATTTCTGCATAACCGAGTGAAAGCAGAGAAAATATAATATAGTTTCCCACTGGTTTCAACGTGGTATATGAAGTAATAGACCATCGGCAGTCACGTAGCTCCAGGGCCAAAGCATTCAGTGCCACTGCAGGTTGAACTGATTAAGCATTTTTATCGTTCAGCAGTTTAGGATCAGATGCCCGTTAAAGCCCACAGTGCTCACCTCATTTAAAATTAATCTGGTCACTCTGACATAGGTAAATGAGATTGTGAAAGTACTTTGGGGGGGCATAGGAGCCTAGAAACATACAGTATGGGTATCAATTTCAGCTAGGTTGAAAACTTTTAATAGATTTTTGTTTTGCCAATTTCCTTTTTTCCCTCTGAGCAGAAGTTCCCTTCAATGAAATATTGGAAATGTGAAACTATCGCATTTGGACAGTGCTCCAGTTCTGTTCCCTCATGATCAATTTTGTCCCCTGCTCTGGCAGCTGAGATTGAACCAAACCGTTCACAAGCTCAATTACGTACTTGACCCCTGAGATAAACTTTCAACCACGTATTCATGGTATTGCTAAGACTACTTTATTTCGGTCTCTATCGTAACCTGTGTCTAACTCAACTCAGCTGCTGAATGCCTGAAACATGAATTTTCAGCTTCCAGATTTGACTGTTCTATCAGACTCCAGACTAGTTAAGGTCATTTAAACAGCTAACTGGTCTTTTGCTGACTTTAATCACACTCCATCTTTTGCTGTACTTTTCGCTGCTTGGATCCTAGGCTCCAGTATTCCATCCCTACACCCCTCCAACTCTCTTCCCCTCCTATAAAGTGCCCCCTTTAACAGCTACATTTTGACCAAGCGTTTGGTTGTCTGCCGTAGTGATCCATGTGTAAGTTAGTATTATATTTTGCTTTATAATTATCTCTGAAATGTTTTCATGTTTTATGACGATAACAGCACTATATAAATGTTATTTTGAAAGTCTGTGCCTATGTTCAATGTACTCTATTGTCTTTCAGTTCTTCCCTAATGGCAATGCATTTGCAACTGGTTCCGATGATGCCACCTGCAGGCTGTTTGATGTGCGTGCTGATCAGGAGTTGATGGTGTATTCCCATGATAACATCATTTGTGGCATTACATCTGTAGCATTCTCAAAGAGTGGCCGTCTCCTGCTAGCTGGCTATGATGATTTCAACTGCAATGTCTGGGATACTCTGAAAGCTGACCGTGCTGGTACTTTATATATTTTTACTCGTGTTTTTTCTTTAGTGGATTATGAATTCTTTGGAAAATAGATTTCAAATAAGTAAATTCAATTCATCTTACTACTAAATACATTCATCAAAGTTAGCTAAATGTATTCATAATTTTTATAATGGCAGCAAATGTGTTGTCGAATTCTTTAAAACTTTAAGCACCAAGAATACAACAAGATTTTCAATCTAATCTGCTTGATATTTGATTGTTAATCCTAAATCCAAATTGGTAGATAGAGAAGGATAATCTTAGTATTATAGTGTTTGATCCACTGAAATCCAAACGTAAGTTGTTTTTCTGCCCTATGAAACATTTTGCCCTTTATTTCAGGTGTTCTGGCTGGCCATGATAACCGTGTGAGTTGCCTGGGTGTTACTGATGATGGCATGGCAGTTGCAACAGGATCATGGGACAGCTTTTTGAAGATTTGGAACTAAACTTTAGGTTTGTTCAGCAGTTTTGGTCTGCGGCTAAATCAAATCTAACGTGTATTATATGAGCTTGTTTCATGCACTCAACCCAAATCAAACCTCTGAGAAACCAGTTTAATTGTAAAAACAGTCTGTGTTTAAAGCAAATTAGTATTGTTTCTGACGTCTATTGACATTTGATCCTCCACTGGCTTAGCAGTCATTCTAAATATTGGACAGTTTTTTTTTAATCCCTTTATTTTTGAAGAGAATTCTGCTGCATGCAAATAGTTGAGCAAATCATTGGTGATACTGAGCAGAATCTTTAGACATTTATTGCGATTGGTCTCTATAGTTTAGTTGTCATTTTATAGAAGCTATTCATTGTCAGATTTTTCTAAATGATTAAACTTCTTTTCATCTTTTTGTGAAGAGAAAATTTTGCTGCCCAGACTCTGTTCACAAACATGAAGAAAGTCTTTTTCCTGCTATTTTACTTTTACGGGTCACTTGACGAATTCCAGTGGGATCCTTCTGCTTGTAAATTGTCTCATGAAAATTAAATAGTCATGTTAGGGCGAATTGTCTAATGGATCAAATGGACTTACTTTTTGTGGAATTCTTTGGGGTTATTCAAAAGTTTGTATAAAAATATAGTGCTAGCCAATAAAGGAAGTTTTACTGTGGATTAGCAATATATACTTTTAAAGCAGGGATCACATCATAATATTCTGACGAGTGGGGTTGGCTTATCAACATAGTCTCAGGTGCAGACGTTGCATATGAACAGGTGCTTGTTCAGAGATTTTATTTTCAATTTTGTCTAAACAAAGAGCATTGGTGTCAGTACTAATCAAACCAAACTTTCTTCATTCCTTTTGCAGATTGCAGATGGACTCCATGGTGACTGGAAGACCATTCCACATTCAATGACATTGCATATCCGATCCACTGATACTGACTTGGACACCCCCAACTTCAAAGGGCAAAATGTACTTTTAACCTTTGCTATAATGAAGAGCACAATGTTAGGCATCTTTAAATGGAAGATTCTGTGGTATAAAAATGAGATTGCGCATTCCTTTTGGGACCATTATTTTGTTTCTGTCTTGAGAAAACACTATCATCCCACAAAATGTAACTATAAAAGAATCTTGGTAATCATGAATAAACAGCTAATTTTCTCAGTAGTTTAAAATTTTAGAACCGTGAAGGTTTGCTCCAGTATAGGGTTGAAAGCTGTATTTTAACACGCATCTCAATTTTTAAGTTGTGTTTTTAGCTAAGGAGTTTGCTGGTATGAAATTTTTCTGCTAAACAGGGGAGTCCTAGACCAGCATCGTCCTGGTTTGTCAATGACTAAATTAGTCCCAGAACTATCTTCTTTTTGGTCTTGTCCTGTGTCACGGACCTTTTGTTGCACAAATATTGCATTTAAAATGTGTTGGAACTAAACTAACCAAGCACACAATCCTGGTAATGAATGCTTGTTTTTAAACTGTAATTTTCTCCCCTTCACCATGTGGATAACATAGAAATTAAAACTCCCCAATGAATTTTACGCTGGTGGGTTTCTCCGTAAAGTTGCTCTGGGCTAATTCTGCCCATACTTGCTGGAGATTCCTGCTCGTAGCAGCCGCAGATGTCCTGTGCTTGGATTTGGTCAATGTGTGTATCAAATGATGTAAGTCAATGTTGAAAATAATGATCTTGAGGTTTCTAAGTTAATTTTTTTGGGAGTTTTTTGTTTTTCCTTTTGCCATGGGAGGGTTTACTCTTATAGAAGCATGCTGTAGAATTGCAAAAAGTGCTTATGGAATTAAGTCAGTAGATGTTCTTTTAAGACACCTGTTAAATTGTAACCATTGCAGCTGTAATCATGGCTACTCTGTGCATAATCAATGAAGAATTAAAAGGCTATGCACTTTCTGGAGTAGCACACTCAACAAACTTGGCCTGTTCAAATGATCTTCACCTTGAATGATTCTTAAAGAAACCATCCTGTTTATACATTAAAAATTGAAATTCTTTATGTAGAAAGCTTAATGTTAGAATCATTTTCTAGAACAGGTTTCTGGCTTTCTGATTTTGCTGAGTTGAACAGCAAAGTTTTCTGCACCATACTTTACTGTAAACAGAAGTGCTCTTGACTAGCATTAGTGGCTTTCTCATTCTGTTCCTGCAAACCTGTACAGATGTGCTGTAATTGTGCGTAGGCCTGGACTGGCAACCCTTTCCATTAATTCTGTAGGTCTTTCCTCACTCCTTTTCCTTTTGCCTTTTGTATTTAATTTTGAAGTCAGTGTACTACAAGAAAGCTGGATGCAAGATAGATAACTATATTAAAATGTACTGTTATTTAAGATGTAATAAAGCAGTTTGACATGAGGTATGTCTCGGCTTGTTACTTTCATTATATATTTCCATAGATTTATGAAAGCAAGATTATTCGTCATTAATTATAAATTTGAAAATGCTGTCACTGAAATCAGATAAAATTTGGTCATCTTTCCCATTCCTAGCCTGCTTTCAGCTGTTATTTGGGGTATCGGCAACAGTCAGCACATAGCTTCAGCGCTGAATCGGAAGGCATGGTACACCCAACTAGGGTCAGATAATGGACTGCTTTGTAGAAATTTGCATAGCCAAAACACTAGACATTGATCTAGTAAGCACAGCACATGCCATTACAGCACCACTCTCCAGAATTTGTCTCCAGGTTGCCTTCAGACCCTTTTGCAAGGCTTGCTTGCCAATGCACAATATCATGTACGCTGTACCTTGTTTGTTGCATGCTATGAATGTAATGTATGATTTCTAGCCAAAGAAAAATTGGACTAATAAAACAGATACTATCCTTAAGCTGCCAGTGTCACACATTCTACCATTTTTTCTCTCATAATTTACTGTAATCACTTTGTGTGTTCATTTGCTGTCTTCCATTCCTGGAAGTGAAGACTCTTGAAATATTGATCTTTTAACCTTCAGCAAAGTGAGCATAAATCGTTGCCCAAGTCACGTAGTCAAGCTTAATCTTGGCTGCTCAATGGTCAAGGTAGAGATCCCTGACTTAGATTACCAGCAGAGACTGCAGGTCAAATTTGAAACTGTATGGATCTGCATTGCACAGCCCCTTTGCATATTATGTATTTTCCTAAGGAGCTTAGAGTAAATTCATGCAAGGACAATTGTATATTTAAATTTGGTCAAATTCATAGCTAATTTCAATTATCTTGAGGTGCAATATTTTCATTGACCGGTGGGTCAGTCATTGTCTAAGGAGAAAAGGATTGATTTGCATATGTTTTAAAATGAAAATTTGAGCTAAAGCTCTGAACTTGATGTCAAGTCCTAGAATATCATTAACTCATCACTACATGAGATTTGTTGGCTTGATCACCGGGCTGGCTGTTTATCATACAGACATTTCATCACCATGCTAGCTAACATCATCAGTATGGCCTCCGATGAAGCGATATTGTTCTACTCCATCTGGAATTTATATGATCCGGTTTAAGTTGGGTTGCCATTCTGGTTCTGCATGGGTTTATATACGGAGTCTAATTCCACGTTTGTTAATTGCATTGTGGGTTGAAAACCATGCTCTAGGAATTCCTGTGGGTGTCTGTGGTTGGCTTGAGCTAGGATGGTCACATTGTCCCAGTTAAATTGATGGCCTTCATTGTCCGAGTGCACTGGGATGAGGGAAAGTTTGTTGTGTTGTTTTGCTGCTAGCTGGTGTTTGTGTATCCTGATGGCTAGATTCCTCCCAGTCTGGCCGATGTAATGTTTGGTTGCATTCATTCCAAGGTATTTTGTAAACTATCTTGATCCTGCATGTCATGGGCATGTGGTCTTTGGTTACTTTGCAGAGTGTTTGTTGTAGTGTGGCTGTGGGTTTGTGCACTACCATGATTCCTAGTGGTCATAGGAATCTCGTCGGTTCTGATATGTTCTTGATATAGGGTAGTGTGGCCAGTGTCATGGGGCATACTGTGTCCTCTTGGTGTTGCCTATCTAGTAGGCACCTGCAGATGAAGTTATGGAATAGCGGTTGTTAGCAAAGACCTTGTATAGGTGCTCTACCTCCCTGTGTAGTTCTGGTGTTTTGCAGTGAGTTGTGGCCTGTTTAAATAGTGTCCTAACAACACATTTATTTGTGAATGTTGGGGTGATTGCTGTGGAAATTGAGGATTTGGTCAGTGTAGGTTTCCTTCCTATATACTGTGGTTTGGAACTCCCCGTTGGTCGGTCGTTCTACCCTGACATCTAAAAATGGAATTTGATTGTTGTCTGTCTTGTCACTCGTAAATTTTGATCCTGGTGCAAACGATCAAATGGTAAGTCTCCTTTTTAACCTCATGTGTTTAGTGATGCCAGACGTGTCGTCCACATATCGGATCCAGTTTTGTCTTTATGAAGGAGAGGGAAGTGCATTCCAGTCTTTGCATGATTGCCTCTGCAATAAGTCCTGAGATGGGTGACCGCATAGGTGTGCCATTGATTTGTTTGTATGTTTGGCTGTTAAAGATGGTGTGTGGTTGAGGCATATGGCCAGTAGTCTGAGAATGTTGTCCTTGCTGATGGACGTGTTTGGAGTTGGCAGATACACCTGCTTGCCAACAGGTGGAGATAGACCTAACACGCAGCTAGCAAACAGGATCACCCAAACAGAGGTGACTAAAAAAAAATGCAGGCCAAATAACAAAGACAAACTACATGAAAATGAAACCAGAAGGCTCAAACACCACCACCACCCCCCCCCACTTCTACGGGCTACCCAAAGTACACAAACCAGACATCCCTTTCAGACCCCTTGTCTCCCTACTGGGCACACCTGCATACAAACTAGCCAAGAACCTACAACAACAGACAAAAACACCTGGTCAACAGATCACCCTGCTCCATCTCCTCAACCCAGGAATTCCGTCACACCCTCGGGAACGTTAAAATCAACAACAATGAGATTGTTATCCTTTGATGTCATAGCACTAGTCACATCCATTGACGTACCACTAGCAAAAGATACACTCTCCAAATGCTGGATGCAGCAGAAATGCTAACTCCAAACAGTTCCATCAGCAAGGGCAACATACTCAGACTACTGGCCACATGTTTCACACTTCATGTTTAATGGCCAAATATAACAAACAAATCAATGGCACACCTCTGGGCTCACCCATCTCAGGACTTATTGCAGAAGCCGTCATGCAAAGACTGGAATGCACTACCCTGTCCTTTGTAAAGCCAAAACTGTGGATCCAATATGTAGATGACATGTTTGTCATTATTAAATGCACCAAGTTAGAGACATACCATCTCATTAACAACATTTTCACCAGATCAAATTTACGAGTAATGAGGAAGGCAACAATCAACTTATGGTTCTAGACATCGGGGTAGAACGACTGACCACCGGGGAGTTCCAAACCACAGTATATAGGAAGGAAATCCACACTGACCAAATCCTCAATTTCCACAGCAATCACCCCAACATCCACAAATAAATGTGTTGTTAGGACACTATTTAAACAGGCCACAACTCACTGCAAAACACCAGAACTACACAGGAAGGAGGAAGAGCACCTATACAAGGTCTTTGCTAACAACCGCTATTCCATAACTTCATCTGCAGGTATCTACTACATAGACAATGCTAAGAGGGCACAGTCCACCCCAAGACACTGACCACACTACCTGATATTAAGAACATATCAGAACTGACAGCGAGACTCCTATGACCACTAGGAATCCGGGTAGCGCACAAACCCACAGCCACACTACGACAAACACTATCAATGACCAAAGACCCCACGCCTATGACATGTAGGACCAACATAGTTTACAAAATACCTTGCAATGACCACAACAAACATTACATTGGCCAGACCGGAAGGAAACTAGCCATCAGGAGACACAAACACCAGCTAGCAATAAAACGACACAAATTCCAACCCCCACCAGTGACCTCGGCCAAAGTGACCATCCTGACTCAAGCCATGAGACGTGCACAGGAATTCCTAGAGGCCTGGTTTTCAATTTGTAATGTAATTAACAATAGAATTTGACGCCAAATATAAACCCATGCAGAACAGAACCGGAAATGACACAACCCAACTGAACAGGCTGGATCGTATAAATACCAAGCGGAGTAGAACAACGTTGCTTCATTGGAGGTTGCACTGATGATTTTTACCCAGTATGGTGATCAAACATCTGTACGATAAACAGCCAGCTCGGCGATCAAGCCAACAATCTCATCTACATCCCGAGCTACACATCTTTGTAAGAACCCTAATCATCACTACATCTGTGAAAATCTTGATATATAAAGCTTGTTTAAATTACTGAAAAGTCAGTTGTTAGGCTGCTGTCACTATTTTAAGGATGCAGTGGTTTTCCAATGAGATGATTTTTTATGGGTTTAACCAGTGACCTATGTGCCATTATTGTTCTGGAGTGAAGATTTCATTAAACAAGCCTGGTTACACTTGTAACATTGTACTCAGTCTTTATTGTCCGCAAGGAATACGGTCACAGACTTGCTAAGGCTAACAAAAATAGAAGATATTACTCCTATCTACAGGGCAGGACTACGCAATATCATCCAAACTGGATGAGAAAACAAGAAAAAGTCTGGAACTAACCTCGAGTATGCAGGTCCACAGATAGCACATCAGTGGATAGTGAGAACTGTACCGTAAAATTTTTCACTATAATGAACAGTGTTATATTTTTCAGAATTTTAAAATAATATTTTTGAGTAACTAACATTGCACATTTCTTTGGCCTCTTGCTGTTTTTGTAGTTGTAGCTTAATAATTTTTCAATTAAAATGGGCAGGTTGAAAACACTTCTCAGATGAGCGGTTTCCTTTTTTTGAGTTTAGAGAAAATACAATTAACTTAATGGTTCAAGAACAAAATTTCAGCAAAACCGCCTCACTAACTGGAGCCAATCTGGAAATGAATCGTTTTATGAAACAAGTCCATTTCTTCCTGAAGTCATTTGCAGCTCCTGCTGTTACAAAACATCCTTTTCTTTTGAGCTAAGGAGCCTTCCACAAATAAGATTTAAGAATTTAGAGCTAATTATTTCACACCAACAACCTTGTCAAGTCATTGCTTATTTCTGTAAAGCCAATTTATTTATTAGAAATTGACTTGAAGAGTTAGTTTAAGCCATGCGACTGCTTAATTTCTAAGCTTCAGGTTGATTGAGAAACAGATTAGCTTGTTGCAATACTAACAAGCCCAACTGGTCTATGCTGATATTTAGTGTCCATGTTAATGTCCCTCCCTGTCTACTACATTTACTGTCAATATTTCCTCTTCCTTATTTGTGTAATTAACAAGTTTCCTTTTAAATAAATCCTGCTTATTCACCATAACATATAAGTAGCTGATTCCACTTTGTAACCACTGGTAAAAGGTTGGCCTGAGTTCCCTATTTGATTTGTTGATGACTGTGTTGTATTTTGACCCTGGTTTTGGACACTACCTACATTTACCAAAGAGCTTGATTCTTCTGGATATGAGGTACTTTGTGTTTCATTAGTACAGAAATCTAGATGTAGACAGCATAGTCCAGCACTATTTTTTTGTTAATTTATTCATTTGTAGGAAATGAATATCACTGGCTGGGCCAACCTTCATTGCCCGTCCCTAGTTGCCCCTTGAGAAGGTGGTGGTGAGCTGTCACCTTGAACTGCTGCAGTCCACCTGTGGGTTGACTTGCAATGCCATTAGGGAGGAAATTACAGGATTTTGACCCAGCAATACTCAGTTTTCTTGTATAGTATGCACATTAGAAGAGTTCACAATGCAGATTTCCAGCAGCCAGCTTTAATTTTTCTAGATGTCATTTTGTTCAGTTTAAAGTCTAGGATTTCTCACAATATCGAGGAAAGTTTGCTGAGGCTATTCTTTTTGAGCATTAGGCTCATTGATGGCTAAATTGAGGTGAATGTTTAGAGTTTTAAAGCAGAAAAATTTTTCTGATGAAGGGTCTAGGCCCGAAATGTCAGCTTTCCTGCTCCTCTGATGCTGCTTGGCCTGCAGTGTTCATCCAGCTCTACACCTTGTTACCCTAACCTGGGTGTCTGGATTACTGGCCCAGTGACCTTACCATTAAGCTACCATCTCTGCAGACAATTGGACAATGTGTGCCTAAAAATATAACTTAGCTTGTACAGCAAGTTTGTACTGGTTAGAATATCAATTTCACCCCTTCTTGTAGTCACTAGAAAGTAAATGAAAACTGATACCAGTTTCAGGTCTCTCAACTTGAAATTGATCAATCTGTGAGATGATTTTCAAGCAATCTAGCAAAAATGTGTGATTTTATTTTCATTCGCCGGATGTGGGCATCACTGGCAAGTCTAGCATTTATCGCCCATCCCTAATTGTCCAGAGGGTAGTTAAGAGTTAACCACATTGCTGTGGGTCTGGAGTGAAACATAGCTCAGATGAGGTAAGAATGGTCGTTTCCTTCCCTAAAGGACATTAGTGAACCAGACGGGTTTTTCCTGACAATTGATGATGGTTTCATGGTCATCATTAAACTCATAATTCCAGATTTTATATTGAATTCAAATTCCACCTTCTTCCATGGCAGGATTCGAACCCAGGTCCTTGTTCTGGACGTTAGGTATGTACTTATAGTAGGATCAGTGAAGTCTGCAAGCGCTTTGGTTTTGAAAGAAAAATTGCTTGCATTTGTACAGCACCCTTTACATCGTAAAACCCTTTACAGCCATTCAGGTACTTTTTGAAGTGTTGTAGGAAACTTGACAGTCAATTTTCAGAAGTCTGCGTTACCCAAAAAAGTGGTGTTAGTCTCCTTTGACACAATGTTTGCCAAATACTTGTCGGTTTCCTATGACATGGGACAGATTGCTTTATGACACGAGTACTACTTCAGGTTGCAGAGCTGGAATTACTGGAATGTGCAGGGGTTGAAACTATTCACCTAGGTTACAAGAACTGCTTCAAACAAACTTTTTGTAAACACTTATTTCCTTATGTACCTCCTTCCTGCTACCTATTCCTACAGTGAGATTTATTCTGAACACTAATTGAATGTCATAATTCATGTGACATCTGAGCCGCAGGTAAACTATTATGTATTTTGGATAATGACAGCCCTCCCATTTATTGTAAAAACCCTCTATATTACTATCTCAATAAGTTAGTCTTGACCAGCAATATTTCCCATTCAGTAGTCAAACTACATACCTGAAGATATACCTGTGGCCTCCAAATATCTCCTTGATCTTTTGATACGTGATAGGGGTCCCATTGCAGGAAGCTCCGACATAAATTCTTGAGTTTCAGTGATTAAAGCTAGGTGACTTCAAATCAAAGATTCCAAATCGGGGTTTGAGGGTGTGGCCTAAGACCATAATTGTCATCTGCTGTGTTTGTTGAAGAGATAGTTAATGTAAGGTCTGGAGATTACTATCTGCAGGATGTGCTGAAAACATTCAGGCCTGGCAGAATCTATGAAAGGATGAACAGAGTTAATGTTTCAGGTCAAATTACTTCAGAAAAATCATTTTCAATTCCATGTTAAAACTTTCTCTCTCCACAGATACTGCCACCCCTGAGTATTTACAGCACAATCTGTTTTAATTTTGAATTTCCAGCATCTGCAATATTTTGCTTTTAATAAATCTTTGTGCCAAGACTATGTTAAATGTGGGAAACCTTTAAAAGCCAGTACAGGATAACTTAAAAAAATCAGGGTAAGCTGGTTCAGAATATAAAAGAAAGTTGCAAGGGTTTTTACTTAGCCACAAGGTAACAGAGAGGCCAGAGTTGACACTAGACCACTGGAAAACAAGGCTAGAGAAGCATTAATGAGGAACAAAGAAATAGTGGAGGAACTGCATAGGTACTTTGTGTCATTTTTCACAGTGGAAGACACCACAAGTGTACCAGAACTTCAAGAGAGTCAGGAGCAGAGCTGAGTGTCGTGGCCATTACTAAGGAGAAGGTGCTGTGGAAGCTGAAAGGTCTCAAGGTAGATAAATCATCCGGATCAGATGGACTACACCAGAATTCTGAAGGGCAATGTCTAGGAGATTGTAGAGGCATTGGTGGTGATCTTTCAGAAATCCTTGGAGGCAGAGAGGGTCCCAGAGGACTAGAAAATGGCTAATGTAACACCCCTGTTTAAGAAGGAGAGAGGCAGAAGACAGGAACCTATAGGCTGGTTACTCTGACCTCTGTTGTTAAGGATTTAGAGCCCATTATTAAGGATGAGATTGCAAAGTGTTTGGAAGTGCATGGTAAAATAAGGGTGGAGTCAGCGTGGCTTTGTCATGCCTGACAAATAGGTTAGAATTCTTTGAGGCGGTAGTGACCAAGTTAGACAAAGGAGAGCCAATGGATGCAATATATTTGGATTTCCAGAAGGCCTTTGACAAGATGCCTCACAGGAGGCTCCTAAATAAGAGCCAAATTGTGTTAGGGGCAAGGTACTGACATGGACAGAGGATTGGCTGGCTGGGAGAAGGCTGAGAGTAGGAATAAAATGGGATCTTTTTCAGGATGATAGTCGGTGACTAGTAGAATTCTGCAGCATTCAGTGTTGAGACCACAGCTATTCACATTATACACTAATGATCTAGATGAAGGAACTGAGGGCATTGTTGCTACGTTTGCAGGTGACACCGAGATATGTGGAAGGCCAGGTAGTGTTAAGGAAGCAGGGAGGCTGCAGAACGACTTGGACAGGCTAGGACAGTGGGCAAAGAAGTGGCAGATGGAATACAATGTGGGAAAGTGTGAGGTTATGCATTTTGGGAGGAAGAATAGAGGTATAGAATTTTTTCTAAATGGGGAAGGACTTTGGAAATCTGAAGTGCAAAACTGACTTTGGCGTCCTAGTTCAAGATCCTCTGAAGGTTAACATGCAGGCTCAGTTGGTAGTTAGGAAGACAAATGCAATGTTAGCCTGGACAGCTCTCTGCAGTGAAGAATTCCACAGATTTACTCCCCTCTGAGAAGAAATTCCTCCTGATTTCTGTCATAACTGGGCGATTCCTTTTCACAATACATCATCTGGTCCTAGACTGTCCCACAAGGGGAGACAAACTTTCCACATTTACCCCATCAAGCCCCCTAAGAATCCTATATTTTCGATAAGGTCATGTCTCATGCTTCTAAAATTTCTGGGAATTTTTGGTTTCCCTAGTACTTTTTCTCTGGTGATCATTATTATATTTATTTCCTCTCTCCCTTTTACTCTTGGTTATTTAATGACTTGGAATGCTCTTGTGTTATCCATTGTGAACAGTAACACAGAGTATTTATTCAACTGTGCCATTTCCTGCCTCCCCAGGAAATTTATTTCTCCAGCCTCAATCTCCAAGGAGCTTTTGTTAACTTTGGCTTCGCTATTCCTTTCTGTATATTTAAAGAAATTCTTGCTGTTCATTTTAATATTAATTGCTAGTTTACCCTCAAAGTTTATTTTCTCTCTCTCCGTCTTACCAGGAATATTTGCCACATTGTATGTTCATTCTATTTCAATTTGATACTATCCTTAATTTCCTTGGTTAAAGATTTATTCCCGTCATAGAATCATTCTTCCTCATTGGGAAATATCTTTGCTGTGTTTCATGAATTACTTTCTGAAATATTTGCCATTGTACATCAATCTTCTTTTCTGCTAAGCTCCTTTCCCAGCCCACTCCAATTTACTTCGACCTTTGCCCAGTCCTTTGTCTGTCCACTTGTTTTTCTCTCTCTTTGGGCTTTATGTTCACCTATCATTTGCACCTGCTCCCTCCCCCTCCCCACCCCTTCTTCTGCAAAAATACAAAAAATTTCCTAGCTACCATCAGTTCTGAAGGAGCGTCACTGGACCCGAAACATTAATTCTGTTTTCTATCCACAGATGCTGCCAGACCTGCTGAGTTGTACCGGAAATTTCTGTTTTGTTTCCTGTTAATTCTGCCCTTGTTTCATTTGTAATTACCCTTATTTAAATTTAGCAATTGATTTCAACCCAGGTTTCTCACTCTCAATCTTAATGTTAAATTATTCCATGTAATGGCTTTCCTAGGCGATTTTCTTTGCGCTGAGATCATTGACTAAACTTGCCTTATTACACATCACCAGATCCGAAACAGCCTGATCCCTGGTTGGATCCACAAAATGATGTTCTAGGGAAGTGTCCTCGATGGAAAAGCCACAATTAATGGATTACCAATTTTTAAAGTGAAAATCTGGTGCATCGTATTCTGTCTTTTCTCTTAAAATCCCTGATTATCAAAAGGATTTGGGAGGAGATAACAAAATTCCTTGCGTTTGTTCTTGGAACTTCTGGTCTGCAGAGTGACACCTCTCATACATTTAGATCTTAAATATCTGAGATGTTTGGAAAACAAATTAAGCTCCCACATAGTCTAATAGAGAATTCAGCAATACTATACCCAAGGTGTGGTGAAAATGTGGAATTTGCCACCACACCAAGGGGTTGAGGTGAAAATTATACCATTTAAGGGAGTGTTGGATGGATAGATGGGGTTAAATGAGGAGGAGTGAGCAGGTATCCATTTTGAACATGGACCAAACAGCTTGTTTCTGTGCTGTAAGTACTTTAAATAATCTAAGATTGCAGAGAAGAAAAATGCTTACGTAGATCTTTTAACACATCACAAATGCATGGGCAATGAGCATTAATTTACAACATATAATAACTGCTTATGAGGGCATTTACAAATGAACACTATTCCCCATAGAATCGTAGGTACAGAAAGGCCCTTTGGCCCATCAAGTTACTGTGCAATGGTGGTCAGAAAGCCCAGGCAAGTTGATAGAGCTGCAACAGTGAGAACCTTGTCCAGTTGTATTTTTAATGGTTGACAGACTTATCTTAAAGAAAGGGGATTCAACTGCATGAAACCAGAACATGAGGAGATATGCAGTCACCCCCAAATGACAAGTGGCACCCATTATTTTTGATGTGGCAAGCTGGCTGATCTTTTAAAAACTTGCTCATGGGGATGAGGACATTGTTGGCAAGGGGACAGCATTTATCACCAGTCTGAGTGGTTTACAAGGGATATTTCAGAGGCCAGTTAAGAGTCAATCATATTGTGGTGGGTCTGGAGTCACATGTAGGCCAGACCAGGTAAGGATAACAGAATACCCTCCCTAAAGGATTTAGTGAACCAGATGGTTTTTTACAGCAATTGATAGTGATTACATGATCGCCATTTGTCTAGATCTTTATTGAATTCAAGCTTCTTTGTCTGCAATGGTCATAGAGGTCTACAGCACAGAAAAAGGCCTTTCAGCCCATTGAATCAGCATCAGTCAAAAACTACCTAACTAGTCCAGTCCCATTTTCCATCACCTGGCCCACAGCTTTGTCTGCCTTGGCATCATAAATGTACATCTAAATACTTCTTAAATGTTATGAGGATTTCTGCCTCTGGTAGGATTCAAAACCATGTACCAGAGCATTAACCCAGGACAATGAGTCAAGTACTAAATAAAAACTGAATAATTTACAGATGCTGTAAATCAGAGTCAAAAACAGAAATTGCTGGAAAAGTTCAGCAGTTCTGGCAGTGTCTGTGGACAGAAATCAGATTTAATGTTTTAGGTTGAATGACCCTTCCTCAGAACTAGAATCTCACAAAATTCCTGAATAGGAGAGACATACAAAACCAATGTTCATTTGTCTAGTAAAAGCAAAATTCTGTGGATGCTGGACATCTCAAACAAACACAGAGTTTTGGAGAAACTCATCAGGTCTGGCAGTATCTGTGGAGAGAAAGCAGAGTTAACGTCTCGAGCCTGGTATGACCGCTTCAGAACTCTTCAGACTCAAAACGTTAACTCTGTTCTCTCTCTGCAAATGCTGCTAGATCTGCCAAGTTTCTCCAGCATCCTCTTTGTTTGTTTCATTGGTCAAATAATGGGTGGTCAGTTATCAAACAGTGTCATGATTGTATAAATACAGATAATTGATCTTTAAATCCCGTGGCTGATCCAATACCTGGGAATTTCATGGACAGAAATGATGTTAGAAAGGGATGAAAACTTGATCTTATAATGGCCAGAGGGAACACATGATCCACACCAGTAAGCAAAGTTTAATGAAATCAACGTGGATTACATCAAAAACAGTCTGAGCTGAAATTAACATTTTCTCCAAGGCCAATGAAACCAACCAACCCTGGCTTCCATGGGAACTGTGAGAAAGTCCTCATTGCCTACTTGATTTACACCATTATGAGCATCTTCACATGTTGGAGACAAAATATCACAAGCAATTATTGGACCTGCAAACATAAACTCAGAAGACAGTACTATACAAACAAGCTGCTATTTCAAGAGGTATTATGGCAAGCAGAGAGGAAATGGATTTAAGGATGCAGAACTAAACACAAGTTGAAAATGCTCTATCACAAAATCGAAGTGCCCAGTTCTACGACACTGACTGCAAAGAAGCATCAGAGCGCTGAGACACCTAACAACAAATGGCCATTTGTGCTGCTGTTGATGGTCCAAGAAGCCACCTTAGCGACCTTTGGTTTCTATTTTAAACCTTAAGCATCAAAGACTCAAAACGACACTTTTCTTTCACTTTCACTTATACTGGACACAGGCAGTTGCCTTTTAACTTTGTTCCTGTGTGTACCTGAATGTGCGCCCATGTGACTGCTCCTAGCCTATTCTTGATGTCGCGTCTTCATTATGTTTCTTGGTGTTTTCAGGTAATAGAAATGTTCTTGCTTTAATTCAAGAAAACCTTATGATTGACTCCTTCCAGTAAAAATGTCTTAACTCTATTTCACTTGGAGAAAGGTATAGGCTTGTCCTAAAAAGATTTCAGGCCTTTGTTGCTCCTAATCAGGAGGAGAGGGCTGAAGAGAGGGGATTCAGTTCATCCCCTTCCCACTTGATCCAAACAGCAGTGATTGCATGATACTGATTTTACATAATTTATTTGGGACCTGATACTTAAGATAACTAACTTAATGGTTACTGTCATGAATAGATTAGATGATATAATGCAGAAACTAATTATGTTTCAGCACATTGCCAGTGACCCAGGGTCAATCCTTCCTTGGGCGACTGTCTGTGTGGAGTTTGCATATTCTCCCCGTGTCTGCGTGGGTTTCCTCCGAGTGCTCCGGTTTCCTCCCACAGTCCATAGGTGTGCAGGTTATGTGGATTGGCCATGCTAAATTGCCCATAGTGTCCAGGGATTTGCAGGTTGGAGGGTGTGGGTGGTGGTTAGCCATGGGAAATGCAGAGAAAGGGTTGGGGGAGCGCGGCTCTGGGTGGGATGCTGTTCTGAGGACTGGGATGGACTCGATGGGCCGACTGGTCTGCTTCCACACTGTAGAGATACTATGATTCTATTTTTCAATGTGGAGTTCTATGATTCTGCATTGGAGCGGGGGAGATCTTGAAAGAAGGAGATCTTGCATTTCTGCCACTCTTTTCAGGAGCTGTGTATATCCACAGGCCTTTTCACACCCAATTCTGAACATTTGAAGCGTAGCAGTGTTGTGAGCCAATCAGCACGATGCAAAATGCCACTAATGATGGTAGGAAAATGACAAACAAACCTGGCTCAGCAATACTGGCTGAGGGATAGTTTTGATCAGATACCTGTAGCGCATCTCTGATGAGGTTTATTGGGATCTTTGGCATCCACCTGGGAGAACATCAGTTTAAATTTTACATCTCATCTGAAAGGCAGCACCTCTGACAGTGTAGTACTGTGAGCTGAGGAGAAATGTCTTCACCCAGAGATGGGTGAGCCTGTGGAATTCTCTGCCACAGAAAGTGGTTGTGGCCAAAACATTAAATGATTTCAAGAAGGAGTTAGATATAGTTCTTAGGGCTAAAGGGATCAATCTGTACAGGGAGAAAGCAGGAACAGGGGACTGATTGGATGATCAGCCATGATCATATTGAATGGTGGAGCAGGCTCAAAGGGCTGAATGGCCTACCCTTGATCCTATTTTCTATGTTTCTATCTTTCCTCAGGACTGCATTTAAGTGACAGCCTACATTACCAATTGAAATCTTGGGAATGGGGTTTGCTTACTGGTATGGATCATGTGTTCCCTCTGGCCATTATAAGATCAAGTTTTCTTCCCTTTCTAACATCATTTCTGTCCATGAAACTCCCAGGTATTGGATCAGCCACGGGATTTAAAGATCAGTTATTTGTATTTATACAATCATGACGCTGTTTGATAACTGACCACCCATTATTTGACCATCGAAACATTCTGAAGTTTGAGGTGCTAACTTTTACTCATTGCATCCTAGTTTAACACTGAAACACTAATCTGAGCACAAATGTCAAATGTTTGTGTTATCTTTGACCCCATTGCAAAGTATTTGTGTGTTTATTTTAAAATGAAAAAGTGAAGAAAATGTGCTGTTTTAGGTAAATAACTGCCTGCAGAATAACATGGTAGTTCAACCCTTACATTTCAAAATGTTAGCTGAGTATATGAACGTACAGAAAAAAATCGAAATATGAGTGGTACAGTCAATGACAAGACTGCCGCTTACAATCAATACTAATATGGAATGGCACTCTGCAAGTTTGAGATGAAGCAGTTATCTTCATTTGAGGTGAAAAGTCTCTGGTAAAATTTTGACCTGCCAGCAGACTGTGATGTGAATTTTGCAGTGACACTGTCACATATCACAAGCTGAAGAGAGTTCTGTCAGAATTACGTGTTCAAAACTCTAAACAAATAGAGACCAGCCTGCTCTTTTTATTCCTATTTCTTTAGAAGGAAAAGATTTTGTTTATACCTGCTAATTATTTTCTACAAGTTATTACAGTAGGAAACGAATGTACATGCATATATCCAAGGCCACTACTGTTTCCAGGCAGTATGGAGATGATTGGGTCATCATTTCTTCAATCACGTTTGGAGACTTACTGCTGTAAGTGGCTGCAGTTTGCAGGAAGATGTGACACAACGTCAGAGGCAGAGAGATTTTTTTATTAATGTCCTGTCCAACTCAACCAAATGGTCATTCATCTTCTTGCAATCTGTGAGATCTTGCTGTGCATAAGTAGGCTACAGCTTTTGAGTTCAGATTAGTAACAACATTTTTAAAATAACTCAATGCCCAACAGGTACTCCAGAGCCTATGGAAGATGTGTAAGAAATCAGTAATAATCCTGCTGAATGGTGGAGCAGGCTCAAGGGGCCAATTGGCCTACTCCTGTTCCTATTTCTTATTGTCTTTTAAAATCCCACTTCACCCGCTTCCTATTAGAATCGCTACAGTGTGGGAACAGGCCATTCGGCCCAACAAGTCCACACCGCCCCTCCAAACAGCATCCAACCCATTCCCCTACCCCTGCATTTCCCACATCTAACCCACCTAACCTACACATTCCTGAACACTATTGGCAATTTCCCATGGCCAATGCACCTGCCCTGCACATCTTTGGACTGTGGGAGGAAACCGGAGGAAACCCGCACAGACAGTTGCCCGAGGGTGGAATCGAACCCAAGTCCCTGGCACTGTGAGGCAGCAGTGCTAACCACTGAGCTGCCCAAAATTTCCAGTGACAAATACAGAGTGTTTCAGGACGAAGATAATTTCACTCCAGATGGGGCTTGAACCCACAATTCCTGGCTTAGTGGGTGGGGGCAGTGCCTTATCCATTCAGCCACTGAGGCCAGGCTTTTTAGTTGGAATGCACATCCTGGAATAATTTCACACAAGAACTGGAATTTCCCTGAAACATATTTTACTTCCAATATTTAAAAGAAACATTAATGTGTTGTCATTCCCAACTAATTAGGAATGAAAATAATGAGCGAAGGTAAATGCACGCTCGATGTGTACTGAGAGGTGGCTGACATTAACTGGGGAAAGATTATAAGAGCTAGTTTCCATTTGGGAGAGTGCTGGTCTCCGAACAGGGAAATACCCTGCACTTATGATGAACAGTTGTGAATAAATCCATGTTAGACTGGTTCCTGCTTTTCCTTTACCAGGACCGATGTTTACTAGATGACCCCTCTAACCATGAACAAGATGGCACATTTATCAATAAAGGAATGTCGTCAGTGTTAATGACCAGTTTTTGTACATTGAGAAGCTCAGTTAGAGAAAATATTGATCACATTGCGATCAAATTATTATTCAGGTCAATCTTGATTGGAAATATTCGCATGACAAAGCCTGCACGACAACAACAAAAACTTATGCTTATATAGTGTCTGCTATGTAAATAAATGTCACAATCTGCTATATAAATAGGCATCAGGAAAACAGATGCTCAGTCAGCAAGGGACTTGAGAATGCAAACATGAGAGAGCTATTCCAGTGGGACAGGCTGCATTTGAACAATGCTAGGACCTGTGTCCAGCCAAATCACATAATTAGAGCTTTAGATAGATAGGACTTCAAAATACTTAGTGGGCTAAAGGGTTTAGTTGAAGGGAATTTTTAAAAATTGAAAATAGCTAAGACAGCAGATGTAGGATAGTGAAGAGGCAAACAATACTCAAAGTGTAACAGGAAGGGATGGAAGTGTACAGCAGAATAGTAGAACCAGAATAAGTCATAATGGCAAAAAGTCAAAGCTTAAGACACTATCAGAATGTACACAGCATTTGTAACAATATGGATGAGTGAACGGTACAAATGGAAATAAATGAATATGACTTGACAGCTGTTATGGAGATGTGTTTATAAGAACTTAATGTTCAAGCGTGTAATTTGACAGGAAGCCTGACTAGAAAAGAACATCATTTATTGTTGAACACCAAAACAGAGCCACCATGGATGGCATACGTAAGCTAGACCCAGCCTGGCACAGAGAGTTTTAACAGACCCATTTCTGTGTCTACCGTAACAAGGTGTAGAGCTGGATGAACACAGCAGGCCAAGCAGCATCAGAGGACCAGGAAAGCTGACATTTCGGGCCTAGACCCTTCTTCAGAAAATCTGCTTTCCTGCTCCTCTGATCCTGCTTGGCCTGCTGTGTTCATCCGGCTCTACACCTTGTTATCTCAGATTCTCCAGCATCTGCAGTTCCTACTATCCCTGTGTCTGCTGTGTTCCTTCTGCCCTTTTCTACCCAGAGGTGTTATTGCTCACAACTGAGCAACCTGCTCACCATTAAAATCACCATGACAACCACAAGTAACACCTGAGTCTGCTTTACTTTTTTTACAACTAACCTATTTTTCTAAACAACCAATTCAGAGATATTATCACACACCTCAGGTACAGGTGGAACTTGAACCCAGGTCTCTTGGTCCAGAGGTAGGGACACTACCGCTCTGCCACAAGAGGGCCCCTGAGTCTGCTTTACTTATTTTCAAAACAACCTGTTCAGAGATGGGATTGCACACCTTCGAAACAGGTAGAACTTGAACCTGGGTCTCCCGGTCCAGTAGTAAGGACACTACCTCTGCACCACAAGAGGGCCCCAACTGATGGCTCATAAATAGGTATTTCAAGTTAACTTTTCATAGCTGTTACTACAAATATGTAGAGGACTTAAACCTGGGTCTCTTGGTCCAGAGATAAGGACATTACCACTTTACCATAAGAATGTCCCCCTGAATTCGCTTTACAAAGGGCTCAGGTGATGAGTTTTAGCTGGGCAGGACATTGCCTGTTACCACGGGAACTCATGCTGAACGAGCTCCACAGGGAGATTAATTTGTGATTCCCCAAGTGCCATGTCTTATATGGATATTCAACTTTCCAGAAGAATGGGCAAAAAAGGCAAAGGAGATGGCCAGCTTTATTATTAAAGGAAGGTATCACTGTAGGAGTGAGTACTGATATAGATGCAGTAGATTATGATGTGGAATTAGTTTGGGTGGAAATCAAGTATAGCATGGGAAGAAGTTACGGGTGGGAATCATCCATATGCTTCCAAGGAGTTACCCCTATACAGGACAAAATATGAATTAGGAAATAATGGAGGTGTGTAAGCAGGCCGCTACAAATATCATGGAGATTTTCATCTGCGTGTTGACTGGACAAATCCAATGGTCAAAGATAACATGAAGATGATTTTATAGAGTGTACTGAGAACTGTTTCTTTGAGCAGTACGTTGCAAAAACTACTCAGGAATGGGCTATTTTTGTAAGATGCATTAAAGTTGGATTTATAGGAGTTCTTATAGCTAAGGATCCTCTAGGAAATAGCAATTACAACATAGCAGAATTTCAAAATCAGTTTGAGGAAGAGCAGTGATGAAGAAAGAGTTGTCTAAAGTGGGTGTGGGAAAGAGGATAAGGGAAATGTCAGTGAAGAAGCAGGTGGCAGACTGAAGAGTGAGACACAGGTAGTGCTGAGGGAGTGGGAGGCTGCAGAAGGACTTGGACAGGCTGGGAGGTGAGCAAAGAAGTGGCAGGTGGAATACAATAGGGAAAGTGTGAGGTTGTGCATTTTGGTAGGTAGAATAGAGGCATTGACCATTTTCTAAATGAGGAATGACTTCGGAAATCTAAAGCACAAAGGCACTTGGGAGTTTCAGTTCAGGATTCTCTGAAGGTTAACATGCAGGTTCAGTTGGCAGTTAGGAAGGCAAATACAATGTCAGTATTCATTTCGAGAGGGCTAGAATACAAGAGCAGGGATGTGCGCTGAGGCTGTATAAGGCTCTGGTCAGAATATTGTGAGCCATTTTGGGTCCCATATCTAAGGAAGGGTGCGCTGACGTTGGACAGGGGGGTCCAGAGATTTACTAGAATGATCCCAGGGATGAAGGGCTTATCTATGAGGAGCAGCTGAGGACTTTGTGTCTGTACTCAATGGAGTTTAAAAGGATGAGGGGGGATCTCATTGAAACTTACTGAATTAGTGGGGCGGCATGGTGGCTCAGTGGTTAGCACTGCTGCCTCACAGCGCCAGGGGCCCGGATTCCACCCTTGGGCAACTGTCTGTGTGGAGTTTGCACATTCTCCCCGTGTCTGCGTGGGTTTCCTCCGGGTGCTCCGGTTTCCTCCCTCAGTCCAAAGATGTGCAGGTTAGGTGGACTGGCCATGCTAAATTACCCGTAGTGTTCAGGGATGTATAGATTAGGTGGGTTATAGGGGGATGGGTCTGGGTGGGATGCTCTGAGGGGCGGTGTGTGCTTGTTGGGCAGAAGGGCCTGTTTCCACACTGTAGGGACTCTATGATAATGATAATTCAGAGGCTTGGATAGACTGGACATAGCGAAGTTGTTTCCACCAGTAGGAGAGACTAGGACCCCAGGCCACAGCCTCAGAGTGAAGGAACAACCCTTTAGAATTGAGATGATGAGGAATTTATTCAGCCAGAAGGTGGTGACTCTGTGGAACTCATTGTCACAGAGGGCTGTGGAGGCCAAATCATTGATCAATAGGTTCTTAAATAAAAGCCAAAAGAACTGCGGATGCTGTAAATCGGGAACAAAAACAGAAGTTGCTGGAAATGCTCAGCAGGTCTGGCAGCATCTGCAAAGAAAAATCAGAGTTAACTGATGACCCTTCCTCAGAACTGTTAGTAGCCAGGAAAATGTTGGTTTATATGTAGAAGATAGGGAGGGGGGAGGGTAAGGAGTAAACAAGAAAGGGTCACCGGACCTGAAACATTAACAATATCCTGAAACATATCTGATTTTTCTTCACAGATGCTGCCAGACCTGCTGAGCTTTTCCAGCAACTTCTGTTTTTGATCAATAGGTTCTTGATTGGTAAGGAGATCAAGGGTTACAAGGAGAAGGCAGGAGAATGGGGTTGAATGAGAATGAGAATGAAGGTCTAATGTCCTTCAAGGAAGGAAATCTGCCATCCTCACCTGGTCTGGCCCATGTCCCACAAGCAAATAAGAGAAAGAAACATATTAGCCATGTTCAAATGGCATGGGCAGGCTCTATGGGCCAAGTGGCCTCATTCTGGTCCTATATTTCATGGTCTTATTTCATAATGCTCAGTGAAGTTTTATTGCGGTCAAATAGAAAGATTCAATGAGAAAGATGAATGACCCATGGTTAAAAATGTGGTCAACAAGAGTATCCAATCCAAACTGAGGCATGTAAAGTGGTGAAAACTAGTGGTAGGCCAGAGGACTGGGAATCTTTTAAGACCCACCAGTATATGACTAAATAGCTAACAAAGAGGGAGAAAATTGATTGTGAAAGTTAATTGATAAGAAATACAAAAACAAACACAAGAGCTTCTACAGGTATATAAAAAGACATAGA
>NC_063362.1:2789161-2795102 GCF_021869965.1 Rhincodon typus
GCTGAAATAAGTGTGGGACCCTTGGAGGATGTGACAGGGGACTGATAATAGGGAACTGGGAAATGGGAGATAATTTAAACCAACACTTTGCATCCATTTTCACAGTAGAGGTCATTATAAACATCCCACATAAGCAAGGTGCTAATGAGAGGAAGGATCTTGTAGCAGTCCCTATCACAGGAATAAAGTATTTGTGACAAACTAATGGGACTGAAGACAGGCAGATCACCAGGACCTGATGGCCTGCATCTAAGGGTATTAAAGGAAGTGGCTGCAGAGATAATGGAGGCATTGGTCAAAATATTCCAGAACAAACTGAATTCTGGTAGGGTTCCAGTGAACCACTAATGCCAGAGCCCTGTTCAAGAAGAGACAAGAATCAGGAAACTATAAGCCAATTAGCCTAACAGCTGTCGTTGGATTATACTAGAGTCTGTTATTAAGGGAGAAAAAGCAGGACATTTAGAAAAGTTTTTCTCAATCAAACAGAGTCAACATGCTTTTGTGAAAGGGAAATCATGTTTGAGAAATGTGCTAGAGTTCTTTGAGGTTATAACAAACAGTTAAAGGATAACCAGTGGATGTAGTGGTTTTGAATTTCCAGATGGCATTCAATCAGCTGTTGCATTAAAAGTTATTGAACAAGATAGGAGCTCACAGTATCAGGGGGAAGGAATTGGCCTGTACTGAGGATTGGTTAACTCAGAGAAGACAGGGAATTGGAATGAATGGGTCATTTTTCAGGTTGGAAAGGCATAATTAATGGAGTGTCACAAGGTCAGTCCAAGGGCTTCAAAATTACTTACTGTCAATGTTAATAACTTGGAGGAGGGGAGAGGCACACTGTACTGTATCCAAATTTCCTGCTGATACAAAATTAGGTAGGACAGCATATTGTGATGAGGACCTATGGAATTTGTAAGGGGTTTATAAATAGGTGACTGAGTAGGCAAAAACCTGGCAGATGGAGTTTAATGTAGGAAAGTGTGAGGTCATGCACTTTGGTAGGAAGAATTAAAAGCCAGGCTATTGTTTAAATGGAGAGACACTCCAATAAAGAAGGAACCTGTGTATTCTTATGCCTGAAACACAAAAGGTTAGCACACAGGTGCAAGCCTTTATTGCTAAGGGGTTGGAGTTTTAAAATAGGAAAGTCTTGTTACAACTGTACAAGGTGTTGGCAAGGCTACACTTGGAGTACTGTGCGCAATTTTTGTCCCCATATTTAAGAAATAATATGCTGGCATTGGAGGCAGTTCAAAGCAGATTCACTGACTGATTCTTGGGATGAATGGTTTGACTTATCAAGAATGGCTAAATAGGTTGTGTCTTTATCCAGAGATAGTAGGAACTGCCGATGCTGGAGAATCTGAGATAACAAGGTGTAGAGCTGGATGAACACAGCAGGCCAAGCAGCACCAGAGGAGCTGGAAAGCTGACGTTTCGGGTCTGGACCCTTCTTCATTTTCTGAAGAAGGGTCCAGACCCAAAACGTCAGCTTTCCTGCTCCTTTGATGCTGCTTGGCCTGCTGTGTTCATCCAGCTCTACGTCTTGTTATCTCTGGGTCTTTATCCATTTGGGTTTTGCAGAATGAGGATGTGATCTTATTGACACATACAAGATTCTGAGGGGGTAGGTGTTGAGAAGACATTTCCACTAGTGAAGAATCTTGAGCTGACATAATTTAAGAGTAAGGGGACACTCATTTAAAACTGCGATGTGAAGGGATTTCCCCTCCTAGGGACCAGTGAAGGTCTGGATTTCTCTACACCCAGAGAGTTGTGGAGAATGGTTCACTGAAAGCATTTAAAGAGGAGGTGGATAGATTTTTGAAATATCAAGAAGTTGTCGACTATGAGCTGGCTCAAAAGAAGAGATGAGGCCTGGGGCTGGTCGGCAGTGATCTTGTTGAATGGCAAAGGTCAGAAGTCACATGACACAAGGTTATAGACCAACAGGTTTATTTGAAATCACAAGCTTTCTGAGCACTGCTCCTTTATTCTTTGTCTAAATGCGTGCCCTTACATTTCTGAATTTTTTTATGTCAACAATGTTTACACCAAGAAGTTTTGAAAATATTCCAATTTATAACATCAGTTCACTTCTAAATGTAGGTAATCAAATTTCAATCACTTTGTTTCAGTCTGAAATTTTATTTGTGTTTAAAAATAGGTCGTTGTTGCTGAGCAGCTGAAATAGACTTCATAAATTTGATGCTGCATTGCTTTCATGTTTTTGGAAAGATTGTGAATTAATGGGCACAGGTCAACAATTCAGAAGCTCGGCTCATGCCAATAGGATCTGAGCGCCACCTGTAGGTGAAATGAAGACTACAAGCGAACTTGCCATCAATTCAGCTGAATTATTCATTTCACACTCATTGGAAAACAAATATAAAATAGCAGCAGCTGAAATCTAATAAGCTGCTCAAAGTTAAAGCTTTCGCAACAATAAAATCTAACTTAGGCTCCAAATTATTATCTCACAATGAAAGAAAACAAAGGAATTACTTCAAAGCAACCCCAGTTTGAAGAGCATCTGGAAGTCTAACACTTCAGATTTGGGCTGTGTTGAAAGTGAAAAAGATGCTTCACTGTCTCTGTGCTCCCTTTAAACAGGGTCTATGTACGAACATTGACCGCACCTGGAGGGCCATCAATTTGGTGAAAGATGCTCTTTGATAGGCCTGAAACTTGTTGGTCTCCAGAACAAGGAGCTGACCCTGACTGAGTGTTGCAGACTGACACATTCCAAGGCCCAGGACTATGTGCTGAGGGGCGCACTAAAGCTTGGGACAGGTGCTGCCAAGGTGCAGTGGGGAAGGACCACTGTCTGAGGTCTCTCTGCTGAAGGTAAATGGGGGTCCGTTCAATTATCAGACCCTCCTGGTATGTCAAATATATGTAAATATTAGTATTGTAAGGGTAAGAGAGGTCTTTGGTTTCGTGGATAGTCAAACTCCAACGTTTTATGTGTTTACTTGATATGGAACCAAGCAGAACCAAACTGCTTTTGTGTTAATGTATATGTACAAAGTTTTTTTTATGATTAAAATATATTTTTGAAATTAATAAAAGGGTATATCTACTCAAGGATAGAGTTCCTGTTTGTGTCTAACACGTTCTCAATCAGATCCACCAACTTCAAGCCGATGTTCTTCTCTGACCACTGCCTCCTGCTGGCTGACTGTGTCACCTACAGGATGAGCAGGGGGCCAGCAAGGGAATGTGGAAACTGAACATGAAACTGTTGACCCCAGAAAACACTGAGGACCTCAAAAGGAACTACACAGGTTAGAGAACCGTGAAGGCCCTCCTGAGTCTCCAGTGGACTGGTGGGGAAACAGTCAAGGGGAGCATCAAGAGGTTCTTTATCCTCAAGTATTTCGAAGGCAAGGAAGAGACCGGGAAAACTGTCCAAACTCCAGAAAAGCAGGCAGAACCTACTGCAGACAATGGGGGTCCATGACACAGAGGATCTCCAGGAAGTGAAGAGCCAGCCAGCCTTGCTCTATGCCTCTGAGGCCTCCAATATAATCTTCTGGTCCAGGATGAGATGTGCTCGCGTTTCTTCTTCCGGAAGGTGCACAAGGAAGGCTCCGTACAGGGCAGCCTGAAGGAAGAAGATGGGTCAGTAACGTCATCTCAGTCTGACATCCTGAGGATCAGCAAATCCTTTTAATGTCAGTCTGTATGACATGAAGCCCATAGACAGTGCAGCCTCCCAGTCGTTCCTGTCCTCTGTCATGGAGGTCTTAGATGACAGTACGCGGGAGAGGCTGGACCAGCTGATTTATCTCTGGATGAGCTGAGCAGGACCCTCGAGTCCTTAGAAAACAATAAAACTCCCAGAAGCGACAGCTTACCGGCTGAGTTGTATTTGGCTCTGTGGGACTTGATTGACCAGAACCTGCTGGAGGTGTACGACAGTATGTTTCTGGCAGGTACCGTGAGCCTTTCCATGAGGAACGGTATCGTCACCCTCATGTACAAGCTGAAGGAGATGGGGAAGGAAATCAGAAATTGCTGACCAGTCTCACTGCTGAATGCAGACCGCACAATCCTGTCTAGGGTCATCACCAACCGGGTGAGGTTTGACCCAGGATCGGTGATTCACCCTGACCAAACCTGTTCTGTACCAGACAGGCCTATTTCTGAGAGCCTCGTGCTGCTTGGGGAAATGATCGCCTACAACAGGGGGGTAGAGGTCTACCTCATCAGCCTGGGCCAGGAGAGGGCCTTCGACAGGATATCGCCCACATACATGTGGGACATGCTCTCCAAACTGGGCTTTGGGAAGGGAATCTGCAATTGGATCCAACTACTCTACACCAACACCATTAGCGCAGTCTCAATCAATGGTTGGGAATCAAAGCTTCCCGATCAGATCCAGAGTCAGGCAGGGCTGCCCACTCTCTCCTGCCTTGTTTGTGTGTTGTATCAAACCCTTTGCCGAATCCATCAGGAAGGATGTGAGCCTGAGGAGGGTGGCTGTTCCAGGCAGCGAAGGCCTGCAGGCCAAAGCCTCCCTGAACGTGGATGACATCGCCGTTTTCTGCTCTCTGTTCACAGACTCATGAGCATCTGCGACCAGTTTGAACTGGCTTCAGAAAGCAAAGTAAATCGAGGCAATGGTGAGGCCATGTTCTTTGGGAACTGGGCCAACTGACCCTTTATCCCCTTCACCATCAGGACAGATTACCCAAAGGTGCTCGGAACATGGCTCCAAGGGACCGGGGTGTGAACAAAATCTTGGGAGGAGCACATTGCTGAAGTGAAGCAGCAGCACCGCTCCCTCTCAGTTGCAGATAAAAACCTGGTCATCAGGTGTGAGGCATTCTGTCTGTTGTATGTAGTGCAGGTTAGGCCCAGCCCCCAAAAATACACTGTTTCAGTCACCCGTGCCATCTTCCATTTCACCTGGAAGCCCAAGATAGACCGGGTCTGCAGGAACTCCATGTACAAAATTCTGGATAAGGTGGAGGTGGGGGCAAGAACATACTTAATATCGGCCTCATCCTGATGGCCACCTTGGTATGTGGCTGCATCAGGTTGTGCATAGACCCTCGGTACTCAAACACCAAGTGTCACTACACACTGAGGTTCTACCTGTCCCCGGTGTTGTGAAGGATGAGACTGGCCTCGCTGCCATGGAACATGCCGTATCCCCTGTCCTTCGTAGAGAAATTTTGTGAAAGTGAAACACCTCTGACCACCCCAGTCCATCAGGAAATGGTCAGCATGCAGCGTCCTCAAAACCCTGTGGGAAAAAGAAAGGGTGGGTCCCTGAGCAGATGTGTCAAAGTCATTTGTCAGAATGTCTCATCACCAGAACTTTCTAATGAGCACCAAGACATCGCTTCGCTGGTGGGGAGAAGGGCATTGCCTGTGAGATCCTTCATGTACACCCAGTCGGTCTGTGCCACCGCACACAGCCCTTGAAGCAGCTGTTGGGGTGCGGGGTTGAGACTGTCACACATCTGCTTCTGGAATGTGATGCTGCTTAGCCTGCTGTGTTCATCCAGCTCTGCACCTTGTTGTCTCGGATTCTCCAGCATCTGCAGTTCCTACTATCTCTGCTTCTGGAATGTGCCTTTGCAAAGGAAATCTGGAGGAACATGCAGCTATTTTTGTCGAGGTCTGTCCCGAGCAGCTCCATGACGCGGGTCTCTGTGCTCTACGTTCTGTTCCCTGGGATGCACACCGAGACAAACATCAGCTGCGCCTGGAGGACCATCAAATCGGTGAAAGGCACTCTTTGATCTGCCTGAACCTTGTTGGTCTCCAGAGCAAGGAGCTGACTGTAACTGAGTGTTGCAGACTGGCACATTCCAAGGTCCGGGACTACGTGCTGAGGGACCCACTAAAGCCTGGGGCAGGTGCTGCCAAGGTGCAGTGGGGAAAGACCACTGTCTGAGGTCTCCCTGCTGAAAGTACATGG
>NC_063362.1:2795112-2809486 GCF_021869965.1 Rhincodon typus
GAAAGACCACTGTCTGAGGTCTCCCTGCTGAAAGTACATGGGGGTACATTCAGTTATCAGACCCTCCCAGTGCCTCAAATATATGTAAATATTAGTATTGTACGTGTAGGAGAGTTCTTTGGTTTCTTCGGGATAGAGTCAAAGTTCAATATTTTGTTTGTTTGCTTGATATGCAACTGTGCAGAACCGAACTGCTTTTGTGTCAAAATACATATACAAAGAGATATTTTATGAATAAAGTATATTTTTGAAACTAAGAAAAAGGATGAGGCTATGCCATTGCACTCTGGGTGTGCTGACACCCACAATGTCCCCAAAAAAGAAAATATTAAGACCACTGTCTGAGGTCTTCCTGCTGAAGGGAAATGGGGGTCCTTTCAGTTACTGGACCCTCCTAGTGCATCAAATATATGTGAATATTAGCATTGTAATTGTAAGAGAGGTCTTTGGTTTTTTGAATAGAGTTAAAGTCCAATGTTTTGTTTATTTCATGATATGTAACTGTACAGAACCAAATTGCTTTTGTGACAATATCTTAATTCAAAGAGGTTTTTTATGCATAAAATACATTTTTGAAATAAAAAAAATGTACAATTTAAACGTGGAAAAACCACCATCTACGGTATTTCTGCCAAAGTACAACAAGGGTGTGTTCAGTTATCAGATCCTGTTGTTGCCTTAAAACGTATGGAAATAGCGCCTTGCATGAGATGAAAATTATTTTGGTTTCACAACTGCGGGGAATGTCAAATTCCAATGTTTGTTTTTTTTCTTTATATGCAAAGGCTATACAGACCAGTTTTAGTACCTGTATATGTGCATAAAGATAATATTTTTATGAACAAAACATAATTTTCCAATTTAAAAGACTGTACTATTTAAATTATATTTTCTCTCCTTGAACTTGGTGCTACAGTGCAACACTTCACACTTCCCCACATTAAATTTCAACCGCCTGCACAAATTGTGGTGTTTTCCTGAAGTCTGTTACTGTCCTCCTCATTGTTTCAACACATTTCCAAGCTCTGGTCATCTGTAAGCTATTCCCACATTGACCCAAGTCTGGATGTTTAATATCATTGTAAAAGAGCAGTGATCCTAACATTGATTCCTAGGGACACCGTTTTACACTTCCCTCCAGCAAGGTCAGGCTGAACTGACCTGGAGTTACCTGCTTTATTTTCTTCTCCTTTCTCAAATGGTTACAATCTTCCAGTTAAATGGCACCACTCTCAAACTCAGGTTTTGGCCACAGCATCTGTTATTTCAACCCTTACTTCCCTGAGATGCTTCCAACCTGGACAAGTGATTCTTTTACTTTGCGTGCTGCCAACATTTTTCCTCTTTATTTATCCCTGTCCAATTTCTCTACTACCTCTCCCCTTACTGCCAGAATGACACAATCTTCTTTTATTATGAATAACCACAAAATACATATTTCATATCTCAGCCATGCCTCCTGCCTTTTTGAGAAGATTTCCTTTCTAGCTCATAGCATTTCTTTACATTTACTGAACACTGTAGACTGTTTTGTTTTCTGGGATTCTTGCCCAGGTCCTTCCTCCCTCCCTCCAACTAGCGTTTAGGCAACTTCAGCACCAATTTTCTCATTAACTACGAAATCTACCTGTTCATCTAGAAACATTGTTTAAGGGAAATTCCTTTGCAGATTACCTTCCCTTTCAAGAGGACATCCTTTTAAGTAACTTCCGCTACATTTCTTGGTCTACAGAATAAATTAGTTTTTAATATTACTTTTATTGACATTATTGAAATTGATTTCACTTGTTTAAGCAGAGGATTAATAGGAATTTGGAGATTAATTACGCTAGGGGATCTGGTGCACAGTAAGGTATATGAGCACAGTATTATAGAATAGCAGAGCGGACTTGCATTTACGTAGTGCCTTTCACGTTGGGCCATTCCACAGCAACTCACAGCCAATGAATTACTTCTGAAACGTATTCATTCAGGTCTCAGAGATAGTAGTGGCCAGAAAACCTTGATCGCAGAAATGTCCAAGTACAAAATAAAAGAGCAGTTTATCTTTTTTGGACACTTCCCCGCTAGTTATTCCCTGTTCTTATTTAAGTCTCACGCTGGGATCATTGATACTAACTTGAACAAAGAGATTGGAGATCAGTTTAACATCTCCCTCCCACCCAGCAAATGCCATGTCTGACAGTGCAGCCCTCTCTCAGTGCTGCACTAAAGTCTGAGGCTCACTTTATGAACTCACACCCAGGAATGGGGTTTGCCTTTGTATTTACGCACACTCTACAGCACAGCTGATTTAGACACAAAGATTCCAGGCAATGTGTGCTAATGCCGAGATTCCGATGTTGCAGGAGGCTGCTTTTAGATCGAGATTTGTAAAGCGTCTCCATGATTTCCTACATAACGAGTTCTCCAGGTTCTAACAGTGGGATGATTCTGGAAAACACCATTCACAACTCCTCAGCTATTGAGCTAGTACATGCAGCGAGATCTGGACAATACCAATGTTTGGGCTGAAAAGTGGCAAGTTGCATTCAGTCCAAACAAGTGACAGACAATGAACATCTCCAACAAGTCAGGAACTAATCATTGCCCCATGCCATTCAATGGCATCAGCATTGCTGAATCCCCGACTATCAAAATCCTGGGGGTTACCACTGACCAGAAACTGAACTGGAATACAGTGTCATGGATGCATAGAGTCATACAGTACAGAAACAGGCCCTTTGGTCCAACTTGTCCATGCTGACCAAGTTTCCCAAACTAAACTCACCCTACTTGCCTGCATTTGGCCGATATCCCTCCAAACCTTCCCTATTCATGTACCTATCCAAATGTCTTTCAGTTGTTGTAACTGTACTTGTATCTACCAATTCCTGTGGTAGTTCATTCCACACATGAACCACCCTCTGTGTGAAAATATTGCCCCTTAGGTCTCTTTTAAAATGTTTTCCTCTCAACTTAAAAACATGCCCCCTAGTTTCGAAGTTCCCACCTTAGGAAAAAGACCTTTACAATTTGCCTTATCTATGCCCAACATGATTTTATAAACCTCTATAAGGTCACCCGTCAACTTTCTACGTTCCAGTGAAAAAGGTCCCGGCCAATCTCGTCTGTCCTTATATCTTAAACCCTCCAGTCCCAGCAAAATCCTGGTAAATCTTTCTGCACCCTGTCCAATTTAATAAATCTTTTCCTATAGCAGGGCAACCAGAACTGTACACAGTACTACAAAAGTGGCCTTACCAACATCCTGTACAACCTCAACATGATGTCCCAACTCCTATACGCAATGATCTGAGCAATGAAGGCAAGCTTGCTAAACAGCTTGTTAGCCACCCTGTCTATCTGTGACACAATTTTCAAAGAATTATGTACCTGAATCCCTAGGTACCTCTGTTCAACAACACTACCAAGGGCCCTACCATTAACCATATAAATCCTGCGTTTTGTTTGTTTTACCAAAATCCAATACTTCACAAAGAACAGGTCTGAGACTAGGAAATCAAATAGCTTTTTGGAAGTTGTGATTACTTTCCTCACTTCTGATGAAGATAGTTACCTTGACTAACAGGATTGTCAACTCTTAGCAGAGTGTCCTACAGAGGGCTCTGAATGCTCTGCTACTGAATATATTTAAGATTGGGATCAACATGATTGGGACACTCAGAGAATCAATGAATATAGGGAAAGTGCAACTGAGGAAACAGCTTAGTCTTGATCTTGTTGAATGGTGGAGTCCATTTGAAGGACGAAATCAATTCTTCTTGCCCTTGCTTTTTTATGTTCATTTTATCTGTTACAATTCTTTGGGGAAGTTATGCTGCAAATCGACTCCCACCATTCCCTGAGTCATCACAAATGTGAAAATCTGATTAAACTAGCAAATTGCCTGTTGTTACGTGATTAATTCAGCTTAAAAAAATGTGCACAGCAGATTTTGTTTTCATTAACTAGAAAATAACTATTTCTTGCCGTTAAACTGTTCTTAAGCAATGGCAAAATATAGAACAGCTGAATTGCTAATGTGTAACTGTACAACTTAAACAAAAATGGTAAAAGAACAGGATTTCTCATCAATGTAACTTAGACTTTATTCTTTATAAAACACACACACACTTACCACTCAAACACTCACATACCCCACGTGCACATGCACACACTCACCCCACACAGACCAACACCCACACCCCCACCCCACAACCACAAACACAATCTCACACACACACCTCACATACTCCCACACATACACTTCTACACACGTGTGCACACACTCCCACACATGCATGCATACCCACACATTCCCATATACGTGTGCGTGCACGCACGTGCGCGCGCACACACACACACACACACACACACACACACACACACACACACACAAAGAAAAAACAGACAAATGCAAATATAACAAATGAATGGGGGAGAAAAAGTAACAGAGGAACCTGTCAAAAGTCACAAAACCAGATGGGTCCGATCCACAGTTGTATTCTTTTCTGATTGTATCTGAACAGCAAAAATCAGTCTTTGGTTCACAAGTTGCTTTGTTGGACTGGGAGTCTTTATTTTTCTTTTGAGATTTTGCATTCTATCCTTCTGTAACTCTGTGGTTTTCCCTGTACTTTTGTGAGAGAATTAGAGAGGGAAATTTGTTAGAGCAAGGGAACAGAGCAAGGGAGAAATGTTGCTGCATCCTCTGGGACATCTACTTTTCAATGTTCAGCATTTTCAGGCTGTATATGATATCACCGTTAACCAGAACAATAAAAGGTCATTTCATTTTAGGAATGAAGATCACACGAATCAAGAGCACAAATGGTTGAGCCTTTTCTCTGATGATGCTTCATGAATGTAGTGATTGGAACCAGGTGGATCGCATTGACTATGAGATCCCTGATTGGGGTTGTTAACCTGGGCCAATCTGGAAACCCTAGATGACAAATAGAAACCGGAGATTCAGAATCTGCTCAGTTCAGGGTACTGACTCTGAGCTGGCTGGCCATAGCCAGTGTGCTGTGCACGTGTAAATAAAGGGTGACTCTGTGATGGGATGCCAGCCACTGGGCAGTTATTTCAATGAATATTCTATTTGCACCATCAATGTAAAAATAATTAGTACTGTTCATTACTTATAACGGATTATTCTAAGTGTGTAGCGTCCTTAAACAGTCAATATCATTGTGTTCGTTTTAGTCACCCACCCAATTACAAACTAAAGTATAAACCGAAACAACTACAGATGCTGTAAATCAGGAACAAAAACAAAAGTTGCTGGAAAAGCTCAGCAGGTCCAGCAGCATATGTGAATAAAAATCAGAGTTAACATTTCAGGTCTGGTGTCCAGTTCTGAGGATGGGTCACTGGACCCGAAACGTTAACTCTGATTTTTCTTCACAGATGCTGCCAGACCTGCTGAATTTTTCTAGCAACTCCTGTTTCTGTACAATCTAAAGTGTTTGACCCTGGACTGTAAAACTCTACATCATTTAGAGTATGTTTTAGAAGGAAACTCACTCTGTACCATGTATGACTGGGATGTTAGATCTTAACCAACATTCTGCATCTGGTGAATCTTTAGTTTGAGATATGATTTGACAAACAGCTATTAAAAGGGGATCAGTGAGGAAGAGGAAGTCAGAGGGCCAATAAACCCCAGGCAGTCAGAAAGCTCCCATGTTAGAACAGTCATGGAGGTCATGCTCTCTCAGAAATGTGGCACAGATGGACAATAGAGAGAAAATTATAAATAAATCACCAAAGAATATGTGACATCATAACATCTGTGTTTAAAATTCAATCACCAAGAGTTTTAAGCAGGTTTTTAAAAAAAAATTTCAATTTCATCTGTTCATTCTGTGGGCCCTCTCTTCGCTAAAGCTGGTTCCTTACTCCAAGGTTGTGTTGGAATAGAATGAGGACAGTGTTCTTTGTGATAAATGTAAATCTTATTCTGCTATTGGCATTGATAAATGATATCACACGTACCAAGAAATGGTTGGAGACACTGGATACTGTAAAGGCTATGGGCCCTGACAACATTCTTACAATAATACAATCGTAGAATCACAGAATCCCTACAATGCAGAAAGAGGCCATTCAGCTCATTGAGTCTGCACTGATCGTCCGAAGAGAATCTCATCCAGACCCAACCCCCTACCCTAATCCCTGTATCCCTGCATTTTCCATGGTTAACCCACCTAACCTACACATCCCTGTGACACTATGGGCATAGCCAATCCAGCTAACCTGCACATCTTTGGACTGTGAGAGGAAACAAGAGCACCCAGAGGAAACCAACGCAGACACGGGGAGAATGCGCGAACTCCACACAGACCAGTCGCCCAAGAGTAGAATCAAACCTGGGTTCCTGGCGCTGAGGCAGCAGTGCTAATTACTTACGACTTTTGCTCCAGAGCTTGCTGCTCCCCTAGCCAAGCTGTTCCAGTACAGTTACAACACTGATATCTACCCAACAATGTTGAAAATTGCCCAGGTATGTTCTGTAAAAAGCAGGACAAATCCAACCCAGCCAATTACCACCCCATCAGTCTCCTCTCGATCATCAGTAAAGTGATGGAAGTTGTCATGAACAATGCTATCAAGCAGCACCTGCAAAGGAAAGAACTGCCCACTGACACTAAGTTTGGTTCCAACAGGCCATTTGGCTCCTGATCTCCTTACAACCTTTAGCCAAACATGGACAAGAGAACTGAACTCCATGAGAGTGATGATGTTTGATATCAAGGCCACATTTGACAAAGTGTGTCATCGAGGAACCCTACAAAATTGGAGTAGGCAATGACAATCAGACGGAACCCTCTCCACTAGCCTGAGTTTTACCTAGTCATACCTGACACATAGGAAGACGGTCCTGGATGTTGGAGGTCAATCATCTCAGCTCCAGGACATCTCTGCAGGAGTTCCTCAGGGTAGTGTCCTCGGCCCAGCAATCTTCAACTGCTTCATCAATGACCTTCCCTCCATCATAAGGTCAGAAGTGGGGATGTTCACCAATGACTGCACAATGTTCAGCACCATTTGCAACTCCTCAGATACTGAAGCAGTCCATGTTCACATCTGCACAATATCCAGGCCTGGGCTGAAAAGTGTCAAGTGTAATATTCAAACCACACAAATGCCAGACAATGACCATCTCTAACATGAGAGAAACTATCCCCCACTATCAATATCCTTAGAGGGTTACCATTGACCAGAAACTGAACTAGACTAGCTATATAAATACAAAAGCAGAGGCTATGAATCCTGAAGTGAATAACTCACCTTCTGACTCCCAAAAACCCGTCCACTATTTCCAGGCACAACCCAGGAGTGGGATGGAATACTCCCCACTTGCCTGGATGGGAGCAGCTCCAACAAAACTCAAAAAGCTTGACACCATCCAGGACAAAGCAGCTGCTTGGTTAGCATCCAATTAGCCACCTTCAACATTCACTCCTTTCACCACTCAAGAACACAGTGTATACCATCCTCAAGATATACTGCAGCAACTCGCCAAAACTCCTTAGACAGCGCCTTCCAAACCCACAATCACTTTAATCTCAAAGGACAAAGGCAAAAGATACATGGGAACACCACCCTCTGCAAGTGTCTCTCCAGTTCACTCGCCATCCTGATGTGGAAATATATTGCTGACTCAAAATCTGGAACTCCCGTCCTAACATCACTGTGGATGTACCTACACCCTGTGGACTCCAGCAGATCAAGAATGCAGCTCACCCCTACCTTTCCCAGGGGAATTAGGGATGGGCAATAAATGTTAGCCCAGCTAGCGATACCCATATCCCATGTATAAGTAAAAAGATGGAATGAATGTCAGTACAGCAGTAAAGAAAATAATCTCAATTTAATATTACACCGCAAAATTTCATTCTGTGGATTGTTAATCCTCTAAATAGTCCTGTAGCAAAATATGTAAGTCCCTTTAAATTTTTCTTCTGCCATATTGTTAATACTAACATCTTTCAGGGAGATCAGTTAGTGTTGCAATTATGAATTCCTTCTCCCAAGAGAGAGACCCAGGTGCATAGAAAATTTGATTAATTAAAGATGATAATGGGTCTACAATATGCCTGAACTAATCCTGAGAAAAGAAATCCCCTAGATTTTTGCAATTTTCACACAGATTCCTTCATAAAATTATGATTAAACAACAGAATATAAAAATTACATATGATCAACAAACATTCTACCATTCAGGTGATGGGATTATTAACATCATCCTAATGTTAATAATCAGACAGCTTTGTAGTGACAGAGCATTAGTCTTCAATGTTCTGAGTAGCCGAGTTGCCTTTGTTCCTCTTAACTCCTGGAAATGCTGACTCCATGTTACAATATATTTCCTCGGACAACTCATCACCACATTGCTGAAATTCATGAGTGAGTCTAGACATCAATGTTTCTGACAAATCCTGATTTCACTTGGTTGAACGAACTGTAAAATGATATGTTTTGCTAAATTTGCAATTGAATGCACAAAGTAAGCAAAGGGCATCAAAAACAAAAACTGACATTTTCCTAGCTACCATCCTGAGGAAAGGTCAATTGATCTGAAACTTTCATAGAATCCCTACAGTGTAGAAACAGGCCCTTTGGCCCAACAAGTCCACACTGACCCTCAGAGCATCCCACCCGGACCAATCCCCCTAATCTACACATCCCTGAACACTACAAGCAATTTAGCATGGCCAATCCATCTAGTCTGCACATCTTTGGACTGTGGGAGGAAACTGGAGCATCCTGAGGAAACCCACAGGGAGAATGTGTAAACTCCACACAAACAGTTGCCCAAGGGTGGAATTGAACCTTGGTCCCTGGCGCTGTGAGCCAGCAGGGACCACTGAGCCACCATGCCACCCCGCTTAACTCTGATTTCTCCCCACAGATGCTGCCAGACCTGCTGAGCTTTTCCAGCAGCTTCTGTTTTTGTTTCTGATTTACAGCATCTGCAGTTATTTCAGTTTTTATTAAGCTAAGGCCATGTGAAGCCTATTAGAAACAAAACAAAATAGTATGGGTTCACAAAGATTATTTGACCAACTGAGCCTATACTTCCAATGGGATAAATTCCTACCAACTTTGAGGATCAACCTGGATTCTAATCCCAAATTGGTGGCCCTCACTAACACCAAATTATCAAGGTTTAAGGACAAATTTTGCATTCTACATTAAGACAAACACTCGATAGTAATTTGACAGAAATAATACCATCAAATTTATGCTTCAGTTTCAGGTTCCATTTTGAGGTAAATTAATTTTCTGAGCGGGGCAACAGCCATGAAATATGTTCTGAAAAAGAGTCATATCAGACTTTATGTTAAATTAGTTTCTCTCTCTGCAGACACTGCCATATCTGCTGAGTTACTCCAACATCTTTTGTTCTTATTTCCGATTTTCAGCATTTGCAGTTCTTTGTTTTTTTATTTATTTAATGATTGCTGATTGGTTGGACAGAACTTGAATCTCACTGAAAAGAGGGGCATGTTGCTGAAGGTTACTATCCAGAACAAAAGCTTCATGGCAGAGATGGATTTTAAGGAGGATCTTAAACAAGGAGAAGGGATGGGGTGGGGAAGGGGGTGGAGTTTTAAGAACATAGCAGAAGGTTACTCAGCCATTCAAACCATTCACTAAGATTAGGGCAGATCTACCATATCCACTCTACCTTCCTGCCCCCTTCTTAATTGCTAGATTCCCTTCAAAAATCTATTGATCTCAATTGTGCTCAGAGGTTGTGTGACCACCAATCTCTGGCCTGGAGGCTAGTATGTAGGTACAGCAAGTAATAAGGAAGGCAAGTGGAATTTTGGCATTTATTGTTAAAGGAAAAGAGTATAAAAGTAAGGAAGTGTTCCTGCAACTTTATAAGGCATTAGTAGACCACAGTTGGAGTACAGTGTACAATTTTGGTCCCCATACCTGTGGAGGGATGTAGTTGTATTGGAGACAGTTCAGAGAAAGTTCACTGGATTGATTACACAGCTGAAGAGCTTGTCTTATGAAGAGATATTGAGGCTTATATCCTTGAGAGTTTAGGAGGATGAAAGGAGATCTAATTGAAGTATATAAGATGCTAAGAGGGATTTCAATAAAGCGTTTGATAAGGTTCCCCATGGTAGGCTATTGCAGAAAATACGGAGGCATGGGATTGAGGGTGATTTAGTGGTTTGGATCAGAAATTGGCTAGCTGTAAGAAGACAGAGGGTGGTGGTTGATGGGAAACGTTCATCCTGGAGTTCAGTTACTAGTGGTGTACCTCAAGGATCTGTTTTGGGGCCACTGCTGTTTTTCATTTTTATAAATGACCTGGATGAGGGCGTAGAAGGATGGGTTAGTAAATTTGCGGATGACACCAAAGTCGGTGGAGTTGTGGATAGTGTGGAAGGATGTTGCAGGTTACAGAGAGACATAGATAAGCTGCAGAGCTGGGCTGAGAGGTGGCAAATGGAGTTTAATGTGGAAAAGTGTGAGGTGATTCACTTTGGAAGGAGTAACAGGAATACAGAGTACTGGGCTAATGGTAAGATTCTTGGTAGTGTGGATGAGCAGAGAGATCTCGGTGTCCATGTGCATAGATCCCTGAAAGTTGCCACCCAGGTTGATAGCGTTGTTAAGAAGGCGTACGGTGTTTTAGGTTTTATTGGTAGAGGGATTGAGTTTCGGAGCCATGAGGTCATGTTGCAGCTGTACAAAACTCTGGTGCGGCCGCACTTGGAGTATTGCGTACAGTTCTGGTCACCGCATTATAGGAAGGATGTGGAAGCATTGGAAAGGGTGCAGAGGAGATTTACCAGGATGTTGCCTGGTATGGAGGGAAGGTCTTATGAGGAAAGGCTGAGGGACTTGAGGCTGTTTTCGTTAGAGAGAAGAAGGTTAAGAGGTGACTTAATAGAGACATACAAGATGATCAGAGGAAGGGTGGACAGTGGGAGCCTTTTTCCTCGGATGGTGATGGCTAGCACGAGAGGACATAGCTTTAAATTGAGGGGTGTTAGATATAGGACAGATGTCAGAGGTAGGTTCTTTACTCAGAGAGTATTAAGACCGTGGAATGCCCTGCCTGCAAAAGCAGTAGACTCGCCAACTTTAAGGGCATTTAAATGGTCATTGGATAAACATATGGATGATAATGCAATAGTTTAGGTTAGATGGGCTTCAGATTGGTTTCACAGGTTGGCGCAACATCGAGGGCCGAAGGGCCTGTACTGCGCTGTAATGTTCTATGTTCTATGTTCTATGATTAACAAAATAGACATACATAGGATATTTCCTCATGTTGGCCAATCTAGAATGAGAGGTCATGGTTTTAGGATAAGGGATAGCAGATTTAAAACAGAAATGAGGAGAAAGTAATTCTCCCTAAGGAACATGAGTCTGCGGAATTCACTCCCTCAGACTACAGCCGACACAGGAACATGGAGTAAATTTAAGAAAGAGTCAGATTTTTAATTAGTAATGGATTATGGAGAGGGCAGGAAAGTGGAGTTAAGGCCAAGATGAGATCAGCAATTAATGTATCAAGTGGTGGAGCAGGCTCGAGGGCTGAATGGCCTCCTCCTGCTCTTTGTTCTTATGGAGCTGGAAAGCAGTATGTCCTGGGGAGTTCATGTGTTGACCAGTGAGGAGGGGGAGAAATGTCTGGGATGAAAGGGGTGCTCTATATCAATAGTGATGGGCATTCAAGGCCACTGCTCCTAGTTGTTATGATGTTCCAGATTATTGTGGTATGTTAATTTGGAGTCTGTGTTCAGCTCACAACTGATTTCCTCATATGTTTGTTCTAAGATGCCCATTTGGAAAAGAGTGTGTGGTGAAAAAAATGAGAAAGGGCCTTGGCCAATCACTACCTTGTTACTTAAGAAGGGAATTCTAAATTTTAAAGCTCCCCACAGCTGAAGGCATGGTCACCAATAGTGAGGCAGATGAAATGGGAGATGTGTAAGAAGCCAGCTTTGGAAGAGGCCAGGGTTCTCAAAGGATTGAACAAAAAAGTCCTCCTCCTTTAATTAATTTTGAAGGTTAAAGCTGAGGATGAATTCTTGCAAACCTTTACACCTCTTGATACTGGGATGCAGATACATTGCTAATTTTAAAAAAGACCTCAAATACAAACAGATTCTTTCAAAAAACCAAAACAGTTCAATAGAGCATCAGCAGTAATTCAGGTTAGTAACATGAATGACAGTTCATGGACCGCATGTATCTGATTATATCAGTTTTTCATCAATTATGTATCAGTGAGGGTATTATTACAGTGTTACTGTTCCATTACCACCTGTGACGTACGTGGTCTAATTCACAAGCAGGCTGTGCTCTGTAAATTTACACCATCACCTCAAATTCTAATTTTTTACTCATTCAGGGGATGGCAGCATCATTTATTGCCCATCACTAATTGCCCAGAGATAGTTAAGAGTCAGCCACATTGCTTTGGGTCTGGAGTCACAAGTAGGCCAGACCAGGTAAGGATGGCAGTTTCTTTCCCTAAAGGACACTAGTGAACCAGCCGGATTTTTCCAACAATAGGCAATGGTCATCATTAGATGAATGATCTAATTAGACCCTTAATTCCAGATTTTTATTGAATTCAAATTCCACCACCTGCTGTGGCAAGATTCAAACCTGAGTCCCCAGAACATTACCTGGGTCTCTAGATAAACAGCCCAGTGATAATAGCACTTGCATCACTTCCCCAGTGTCATCTTCCAGCTTTATAGAAAGAATTGGGATTTAGGGTCACATCCTGCAACATCCTTGATGCCCCAGAATGCTTGACCCTCAGTGGATTATAATTTGGCGTACAGCTAATTATACACAACAGCAAATTCCAGCCCGGTGAGATTCCAGAAACAGCAAAAGAATGAATGAACAAATAATCAGTTTTTGAGAGTAATTTTAGCAAACCAGGGAACAATCTGCTCCTACTTAAACAGCATCACTGATTCTCCTGAAACTTGGTTTAATATCTCAGCTGATAGACTGCACAGCTGATAAAGCAGCACTCCCTGGGTACTACTCCACTAGAGCTGCAGCTAAAATAGTTCCATTGGTTGCAGACATAAGACATGAGCACTCAGAGATAGCAAGAACTGCAGATGCTGGAGTCAGAGTTAACACAGTGTGGAGCTGGAGGAGCACAGCAGGTCAGACAGCATCCGAGGAGCAGGAGAGTCGACATTTCAGGCCGAGACCCTTCATCAGGACTCATGAAGGGTCCTGATGAAGGCTGTAAACCCGAAACGTCGACTCTCCTGCTCCTCGGATGCTGTCTGACGTGCTGTGCTCCTCCAGCTCCACACTGTGTTGACTCTGACTCCAGCATCTGCAGTTCTTGCTATCTCTGAGTGCTCATGTCTTATGTCTGGCTAATGTTCATTATGTGCAATCAGCTGGATCAATTGGCAGGGAGTTGACGTGCCTCCTTCACTGGGCTGTTTCTCCAGGAAATTTAATGAGGGACTTCCACAAACACATGTCCTCTACTGTTGCTGGGTCCATTAGCTTTCACTCTTGAGCCGGTGGTGTGAAGAATAACTTAAAAGGCAGCAAATTATAATCACCAGTGATTTTAATGTAGTGTTATAATAATCTTCTAGCTGTTTTCAGAAAGAGGTAATAATGGATTAGAAGAAAGTTGCAAGAAATTATGATGTGGTAATGCTAGTGAAATATTAATGTGAGAAGGCCCACTTAATATTTGCAATTGGTGCAGCTTTACCTGGGAAGGCAGAATATATATAGCAGTTTGGACAAGGTTCTGAGGCTTAGTGGTAAAGTCCCTGCTGCTGAGCCAGAGGGTCAAGTTCTACAAGCTTGAGAGATGTGACAGAAAAGTTGATTAAAATAACTACACCAGCTTGGTGTGTGTTTAGAACCTTTGCTGCACTTATTCAAATTTCTTACGACATAGTTGCTGTGGGATCTGACACAAAAACCAGAATATTGAAAACAACACATCGGTCAACATGTGTGGAGAGACAAGACTGGATTATCGCAGAATTCTGACTGGGAAGAAATTAGCCTTGTAGTTTTGATTAGAAATCTCCCAACATCAATATCAGCCGCTCAGTGAGAAGGTCCAACTTCTCACCCCTTACATTGCAAAATGTCTCAAGGTGTTTCAGAGCACTCAACCAAAAACTTACACTTAAAGGACAAGGGACTAGAGCTTGATCAAAGAGATCGGTTTCAAGCAGCATCTAAAAGCAGGCAAGATTCCTAAGCAAAAACAAAGGGGACTCAGCCATTCTGGCAGCACCCGTGGAGAGAGCGATAGAGTTAACGTTTTGGGTCCAGTGACTCGCCTTTCAGAGATAACAAGGTGTAGAGCTGGATGAACACAGCAGGCCAAGCAGCA
>NC_063362.1:2809496-2839161 GCF_021869965.1 Rhincodon typus
ATAACAAGGTGTAGAGCTGGATGAACACAGCAGGCCAAGCAGCATCATAGGAGCAGGAAAGCTGACGTTTCGGGCCTAGACCCTTCATCAGAAATGGGGGAGGGGAAGGGGGTTCTGAAGATCTTTCTTTACTCTACAGACACTGCCAGACCTGCTGAGTTTCTCCAGCATTTGCTGTTTATGTTTCAGATCTTCACTACCTGCAGTTCTTGTCAATATCTGATCGAAGTGAAGTATCCGACCAGCTAGAGTTAGAGGAATGCAAAAATGTGAGTGACTAACTGGGGGAAAATAGGAATTTTTTTATCCACTTCTGCAACATGGCTGTCACTGGCTGGACCAGGATATATTGCCCATCCTTAATTGCCATTGAGAAGGTGGTGGTCAACATTGGAAGATAGACGCTTGATAATGATGCAGACATGATGGGCTGTTCGGTCTTCTCGATGCTGTAAAAATCCTGTGACTCAGTGATTTTGGAGCCGGAGGAGACTCCAGAGACAGGACAGGAGTGAGGCCATTGACTAGGAGAATGAGAATGTTCAAACTGAGACATTGAGAGATAGGAGATCAATGAAGGGCAGGGATGGTGAATAAATAATTAACACTTTAAGATAAAAGAAGAGTAGGGGTGTAGATTATAGGTACTTAGTCCTGCCCTCTCATTAGTGAGAGAAAAATGGTGGTGGTTTACATAGTCTCTGATCAGCTTGTTCAGAGATGTTATTGCATACCTCTGAAGCAGGTGGGATTGAATTTAGGTCTCCTTGGTTCCATAAAAAAACTGATAGATTTAACCTGAGGATCACCACATCTCAGGCAACAGGGAAGAGTCCAACAGGTTTATTTGAAATCACAAGCTTTCAAAGCACTGCTCCTTTGTCAAGTGAAGTCCCATTACTTCAGCTGAAGGGGCAGTGCTTTGAAAGCTTGTGATTTCAAATAAACCTGTTAGACTGTAACCTGGTGTCAGTGCAACACTGGCACATCCACATCAGGGAAGGGTCCAACATGGTAATCCCATCATCGTGCAGAAATTGAACCCATGCTTTCGCTATCACTCTGCAGCACAAAACCAGCGATCCAGCTAACTGAGCTAACTGATCCTAGATTAATCCTTTGTAAATGCTGTACTGGAAACTGGGGAATAGGTGAGGTGGGGTGGGGAGGGAAGGAAAGCACCTTGTTCATTTTTCAGAAAGGTGGCTGAAAGCTGGGGAGAAATGAACTGTTCTGAAGAAGGGTCACTGGCCTCGAAACATTAACTTTGCCCCCTGGCCTCACAGATGCTGCGATGTCTGTCCGAGAAATGAGCTGCGCCTGTACTCATGCTCTTACGGTAGGGCGGCAGTGCGCATGTGGGGAAGGTGGTGCGGAGTTAAGCCTGGGCTCCTGGTCCGGTAACCGGCCTAACGGGCACGGCACCGCTCCGGCTCCGCTTTAACGAGCAGATGCCTGGGGCCGGAGGAGGCGTTGATCGGGTGGAGCTGCTGGCGCAAGCGCACAGCTTTCATTGAAATAGAGACATTGTAACCGTGTAAGTTTCAGTAAGTAACAACTTGGGAACTCCCTCATTTCTATTGGTCACCAAATGTATCCAAAAATGTCAGTTACAACTATTGCTTACATTGGGATTAGACTGGGTGTTTGGGATATATATATTGTGTGTGTATTCCGTTTCATTTATTTTAAAACATATATTCTCTTGTTCTCTGTCTTTCTTAATAACGGGCAATATTAGCGTGGACTTTGTTTTCACATGAGTTCCTGAAAAGCCAACGATGGACTGCACCCAGGAAATGTCTCTCGGGCCAGAGCCTCTGGATACGGCGCAAGAGCTGGACTGTTGCTGCTCCTGCGGCGAGGACTTCGATGGGGGGCCCCAACTCAGAGGGAGAGCCAAGTTCAGGAGTCTGTCTTCTTCCCCAGCACTGGTCGGCAGTGGGAAGGTGTACAGGTAACTAACAGGCTGGAAGACCGGGGGTGGGGGAGGAGAAGGAGAAAGAGAAAGGTAACTTGTCCCAGCCCCTGCCCCGGGGTCTTAATGACAGGATTTTAAGGTTGTTTAGGCTGGTACCATGCCAAATTTATTTTAGTATAATTGATGTGCAATCCAAGAATTTATCATTCTACATTTGTGACATTTCTGGGATGTTTATTTGACTTCTTAAAATGTACTGTAAAGTAGTGGATTATTTTAACTGGATTTGTTTGTTTAAATTTCTAATTTCTGCTGTTTCTGCTGAAATTCTGACCAGGATGAGCTGTAGTTTGTGATAAAAGACTCTTGTCACTATTCAAAAGAAGTACACTAAAGTCTATCTCCCCACGTACTGCAGAGGAGAGGGAATTATTGAAAGTCAGGGACCAGTGTCTCAAAATGATGTAGTAAAGTCTACATAGAGTGAATGAATCCTTGGAGTGGAGTTTGCACATTTTCCCTGTGTCTGTGTGTGTTTCCTCCCACAGTCCAAAAATGTGCAGGTTAGGTGGATTGGCCATGTAAATTGCTCTTGGTGTCCAGGGATGTGTAGGCTAGGTGGATTAACAATGAAAAATGCAGGGTTACAGGGATAGGATGGGGACGTGGGTCTGGGTGGGACGCTCTTTAGAGAGTCAGTATGGACTCGATGGGCTGAATGGCCTGCTTCCACACTAGCGATTCTATGAATGAAGGGGATACTGCAAGCTTAAATCTTCTAGTACAGATCGGGCCATTGAAGTTTGTTAGGGAACTGATTGGTTTGTTGTCCATAAATAAATGTTCCTTTTTGTTTCTGGATTGAATTTCACGTTTGAGGGCTGGGGGTGTGAGTTGTCGCAGGTGATGGCAGCAACGTCAATGTGTTTTGTTTGACCAGCCCTCCAGATGTTGTACCCTGACAAATCAACAATAACCTGATGGTTTGGAAGATGATTTTGCAAAATCTTTCGCAAATAGTGTTACCAACGTCTGAGTGGATGGTACCTTTTTCTTTTTTTTTGTTTGTTTTGCCTCCAGTTAGTCTTTTCTTTATTTGAAAGGTATACTTTATTCCTAAAAAATCTTTCTATATATACATTGACACAAACACTATTCTATTCTGCATAGTTTCATAACAAGTAAACACTCAAACATTAGAGATTAACTATACACAAACCAGATACCTCTCTTACACGTACAATACTAATATTTACATATATTTGAGGCACTGGAAGGGTCTGATAATTGAACAGACCCCCGTGTACCTTCAGCAGAGAGACCTCAGACTGTGGTCTTTCCCCGCTGCACCTTGGCGGCAGCTGCTCCAAGCTTTAGTGTCCCGTAGCATGTTAATCCTAAGTGAGCCATATTGCTGAGAGACAGTAATAATTCAAACAGAATGGCAAAGGTTGACTGCTTTGGGTTTGTCTAAACCCACTATTAGGGTAATAGAGAAAACCACAACATTAGGGAATGTACTGAAGGTTACGAAGTAATTTCACCGGCACCGTGGACAAATGCAGAGATTCCAGCACAAGTTTCTGATGTTACTTACATGCTATTTATTAAAGCACCAGCTTTTTTGCTCGAAATTATTCAGAATTCGATCTGAAATTTCTCATTGCAACTGTAATATAACCAATTGTTAATTAACATGCAATTCATACATTTGTATGTTCACATCCTGAGCCATTTTTATTCTGTTGAGTAGACTCCGTCATACAGCACAGGAACAAACCCTTTGGTCCAACTCATCCATGCCGACCATGTTCCCAAACTGAACTAGTCCCATTTGCCTGCATTTGGCCTCTATCCTTAAATCTTTCCTATTCATGTACCTGTCCAATTGTCCGTGCTAACGAAGTTTCCCAAATTAAACTTGCCTGTATTTGGCCCATATCCCTCAACCTTTCCTATTCATGTGCCTGTCCAAATGTCTTTTAAATGTTGTAATTGTACCTCTATCCTCTGGCAATTCTTTCCACATAGGAACCACGCTGTGTGAGAATGTTGCCCCTCAGGTCCCTTTTGAATCTTTCTCCTCTCTCCATGAAATTATGCCCTCAAGTTTTGAACTACCCAACCCTAAAGAAAAGACTTTTGCTTTTCATCTTGTCTATGCTACTCATGATTTTGTAAACCTCTAAGATCACCCCTCAGCCTCCTTTCTTTCTTTCTTGAAAGTCTTCAATGTTTTGGTCTCAACATGTGTCTAAGTCCATTCAGTCTTCAGATCGGTGAAGAGAGAAATAAAAACCAAATGCTGGAGAAACTCAGCAAGTCTGGCAGCATCTGTGGAGAGAGAAACAGAGTTACTGTTTTGAGTCTGTCAGTTCTTCATACCAGACTCAAAATGTTAACTCTGTTTCTGTCTTCACAGATGCTGCCAGCTCTGATTAGTTTCTCCAGCAATTTCAATTTTCATTTCCGATCACCAGCATCTGCAGTATTTTGTTTTTATTTGTGTATATGTAGCAAGTAGCTCCAGTTAGTGTTTCACAATCAAAGACGCGAATTTGAGTAGCATTTGACTGGTTTGCAGATAAATGAGGCAGTGTTTTGCTCCGAGCAGTATCCCATCAATAGCAAGGATGTGAACGATAAATTAACTTGTGTTTTTGGTCAGGTGCTTGAAGGAGAATTACTGGCAGGAACCCTGATAACATAAGATGAATTTATGATCATGTCTTGAGATGTTTGAGAACAGTCAATCAGGGTGTAACATCCCATCTGAAGGATGTACAGCACTGTACAGAAGGTAGTGCCATTTCTGTAATAGCTCCCCTGCACGACAGTCTCACTGATCCCAAAGTGGGAAACATGGGTCCCTTGTAAGAGAGACCATTGATTGATATACACGCATAAAAGACTTTGGAATCGTGATCAGAGATCGTGGATCTCCATTGCAGGCTCATAGCTGATGGAACTCGACATAGAGCCCTGGGTGGCTTTTTAAAAGTTTTTGGCTTATGACCATCTAATGTTGCAATAGTATTAATTTAATATTGCAATAGTAAAGCTATTGAACATTCAGGAAGAGCTGTCTTTGAGGAGAGATGTCTTCACGCAGAATCGGGGAGCCTGTGGAATTCTCTGCCACAGGAAATTTTTGAGGCCAAAACATTAAAAATTTTCTAGAAAGATTTAGATAAAGTTCTTAGGATTAATTTTAGATCAGTTTTTACTGTGGAGAAAGAAATGGAGGCAAGAGAACTCCGGGAAGTAAACACTGATATTTTTAAAACAGTTCACGTTACAGAGGAGGAAGTGCTGGAAGTCTTAGAAAATACAAAGGTGGATAAATCTCTGGAACCTGATCTAGCATATACCAAGAATGTGGAAGGTTAGGGAGGAAATTGTGGGGCCCCTTGCAGAAATAGTTGTATCATCTAGAACTACAGGTGAGGTGCTGGAGAGTGGCGAATGTTGTGCCTTTGTTTAAGAAGGGATGTAAGGAGAAGCCTAGGAACTACAAACCTGTGAGTCTGACTTCGGTGGTGAGTAAGTTGTTGGACGGGATTCTGAAGTTAGGATTTACATGCAATTGGAGAGGCAAGGGTTGTTTAGAGACAGTCAGCATGGTTATGTGTGAGGAGAAATAGTGTGTTTCAAACTTGATTGAGTTTTTTGAGGAACTAACCAAAAAGAATGAGGATGGAGTAGTAGACGTTTACTTGAACTTTAGTAAAGCTTTTGACAAGGTTCCGCATGATAGACTAATTTTTTAGGAAAGTTAGATCACATGAGATTGAGTGAGCTTGTCGATTGGATACAAGATTGGCTTAATGGCAGGAGATGGAGAGTGATGGTGGAGGGTTGTATTTTTGGACTGGAGCCCTGTGACCAGTGGTGTTCCACAGGGATCAGTGCTGGGTCCATTTTTGTTTGTCATTTATATAAATTAGATGAGAATATGGAAGGCATTGTTAGTAAGTTTGTGGATAACACCGAAATTGGTGGTATAGTGGACAGTGAAGGAGATTACAAAGAGATCTTGATCAATTGGGTCACTGGGCTGAAGAGTGGCAAATGGAGTTTAATTTGGATAAATGCGAGGTATTGAATTTTGGTAAAACAAACAAGGGTGGGACTTATACAATTAAAAGTAGGGCCTTGGGTAGTGTTGTAGAACAGAGACACCTAGAGGTTCAGGTACATAATTCTTTGAAGCTTGCATCACATGTAGACAAGGTGGTTAAGAAGGCATTTAGCACACTTGCCTTCATTGCTTAGACCTTTGACTATGGGATTTCAGAAGACATGTTGAGGTTGTACAGGATGTTGGTGAGTTCTCTTCTGGAATACTGTGTCTAGTTCTGGTTGCACTGTTGTAAAAAGAATATTATTAAACTGGAGAGGGTTCAGAAAAAGTATACCAGGATGTTGCCAAGAATGGAGGGTTTGTGTTATAAGTAGAGGCTGGATAGGCTGGGACTTTTTTAACTGGAGCGTAGAAGGTTGAGGGGTGACCTTTATAGAGCTTTACAAAATCATAAGAGGAAAAGATAAGGTGAATAGCTAAGGTCCTTTCCCTAAGGTGGGGGTAGTTCAAAATTAGAGGGCATATTTTTAAAGTGAGAGGGAAAAAAATTTAAAAGGGACCTGAGGGGCAACTTTTTTTACGCAGAGTGGTTCGTGTATGGAATGAACTTCCAGAGGAAGTGCAAGATGTAGGTACAGTTACAACATTTAAAAGACATTTGGACAGGTACATGAATAGGAAAGGTTTAGAGGGATATGGGCCAAATGCAGGCAGGTGGGACTGGTTAGTTTGGGAAACTTGGGTGGCATGGGTGAGTTAGACCGAAGGTTCTGTTTCCGTGCTGTATGATTCTGTGACTGTGTGATAGGGTAAAGGGAGATTGTGTTGGAATCTAGAAATGAAGTTGAAGGCTGAGATCCTGTAGTTGAGGCTGGTGCAGATGTGGGGGACTGAGTATGGACAGGGAGATTGGGAAGAATTCGGAGTCTGTACGAATTTTGCAGCGATCAGTGAGCAGAACATTGGCAAAGTAGCTTCGTAAAGTGATCGAACTGAACGAGGGAATTTGAAATAATTTGAGAATGCCACATTTTTCTTATTATTGATGTGGGTCTTTCTGTTGGCAATGGGTCAGCTATTGGTGGAGTGTTGGATGTTGCTGAACAGGGCGATGAATCACAACCTCCAGAATTAGTCTTGTGGGCTGTGAGAAAGGTGGCTGGCTGTGAACCAGGAGTGAACATGTGACAGAGCAATACCTGACAGGCGCAAGATTCGGTGAAATATTGTCACCTTTTTAATTCATCATCTGTAATCACTCTAACTTCTAGAAAACAACCCAAAGTGATTTACACTTCCTTATGAAATGAATCAAGGGAAAATAGAAAAAGAGAATATAGCAATAGACAGTAATAAAAGGAAAGATTAATACTATGGTTTTGAGAAGGTTTTTGAAACTGGAGAGGTGAAGGGGTTTAGGGCGGAGTTTGAGAGTAGGATCAAAGCCTTTGAAGATTTTAACACCATTGTTGAGCCGAAAGGGAAAAGGTTTAGGTTAGGTATCGAAGCTATAAGAAAGGATACATAGCTGGAGGAAGTGGCAAAGGTTTGGTTATGGCCTTAGAGATGCATGTGGTGCTTTCGGAGAATGGGCGTCACTGTAAGTCAGTGAGATCAAGGCAATGTGGTGAATGTGACTCCACACCGGAATGGAACAGGCAGCCCATATTTCAGGCTCCTTGGAGTTTGTGGAGTAGGCCAAGGATGTAGCAATCAAAGAGCATGTAAGGGGAATCGATGTCAGAGCATGGTTTTAGTGGCATGAAGAGATGGTTGTGAAGATGGATTCAGTGGTGGTGTTTGTAACTTGTCTGATGGCTGAACATATGATAAGCTTTCAAATGCTCTGGTTTAACGTATACAAGAGAGTGGAGAGTATAGTGCCAGTGGTATGGGGTGAGAGGTGGGAGGAGCTGAAACAGGTGTCTGGAGTTGGTCATCCTGGAGGAACCTGGCAGACAGAAACTGTTCAGGCAGAGGAAGTTGACTTAATATGGCACAGGTCGTCAATTTCACATAAATGAGAACTAACCTCTAGACACTATTCTCAGAAAGCAATGACTGTGTGCTGTGGAAAAAATTCTAGTTGAGATTTGAGACCTTTCAGCAACTGTAAAAACTCTCTGTTCAAAGGATACAACTAGAATTGTTTAGAAGTTCCCCAGTGTTATAATTTAACAAGAAAAGGAGGCAGGATGGTAATAGAAGACTAAACATGTGTATGCTAATGACATTTGATCAAAATCCCAGTTAATATTTTTGTGTTAATGGAAAACAAAAAGTTATAGTTGTAGGATTTAAACTCTTGGGTTCCTTTATCAAACCCTTTGCAGCATGTTTTAAATCACTGACCTTTCAGCTTCAGTTTGGGGCTCGTACTTTCCTAATTGACGGCATCAAAGCCTACGCTCTACCTGTAAAAGACAAATGGCATGTGTTAGCAGTTTCGTCTGGACACCACCCTTGCTGCTTTTCTGTCTGAAAGCTCTGCATTTTACACCATTTATCCTTACAGAGCCAGAGTGACCCAGAGGTAATAATTATACCAGTTGACCCAGTGTCGCTCTGTACAAAAGAATTTAGGTAAACGAAGTCTTTTGTATACTGAATTTTCTCTCCAAATAGATATCTTCTGAGTTAAAGTAACTAACAAATTAAAAATGAAGCAATTAAAGTTTGGAATTCTGCAACAGTACAATCACTGAATGGAAATGTCCTTCACTATGCAGCAGTATATGAATGCTGTGATGAAGCAGTGAAGATAGACAGGTTTTGTACTGTGCAAATTCCTACTGGCTGAGTTCTTGGGAAGGCTTTCTCTCTTTAGTACATTCCTTTCTTTCAGCCTTCTGCAGAATGTATTCAAATGGCAAATCCTTATTTCTTTTAAACTATATTCTCTTTGTAGCTTATCAGATTCCAAATCAAATACCACTTGAGACAGTGAAGAAAGACAGGAATGATATAATTAAAACTTGTTGAAAAATAGTGGGAAACAAAGCATCTGACTGTGTTGAAATTTGCCTGAGGGTTTCAGGAGTGTTGGTAATTATGGATTTCCCAATATTTGAGTTCACTTTTTTGCTGATTCCTATATTACAACATTCAACTGAGTGCCCAAGCTGCTTAAATTGAGGAAGTTTTTGGGTGGAACTGCTGAAATCTTGAACTTTTTTTTGCTGGTTAATTTGTGTTCATTTTCCTTTACTCTATTTTATAAGGATATAATTAAAGAAACTGGGAAGGGCAATGGAATTCCTTTGGAAGTGTCTCACCAGCAACGTAAAGGTAAATTCACCATAATCTTACCAGATTATAGGACTGCTCTCTCATTAGAGAGGGAGATGACTGGTGGGGGATTAACCTGAAGGGCACCACACCTCAAGCAAGGGGAGAGGTTGAGAAGGACAGCCCCTCATGGTAACCTTAGTCAGTGTGCAAATTGAACCCATGCTGTTGGCATCACTCTGCATCGCAAACCAGCCATCCAGCCAAGTGAAATAACCAGCCCGAGACTAGTACACTGCCTTTTGTGGGCCCTTGTGGTGCAGTGATAGTGTCCTTACCTCTCAGCTAGTAGGCCGAGGTTTAAGTCCCGGAGTTGTGTAATAACATCTCTGAGCAGGTTGATTAGAAAATATCTTTACACTGCCTTTAAGGGAAATCCATAATTAAAAGTTGTTAGAAAACTTAACTAAATGTCAGTTGTAGGTCATACAAGGTAGTTCAGTGTAACTCGATGGTAGGAATTTCAACCCTATCTCAAAATATTTATTCTGCAAAATAAATCTGTTTGGGAACACTTATTAATCTTTCTCAATAACCATGTGCATTGTGTCTTTCGAAGGTCCTTTTATAGTTTCACACTGAATAGGCTATTTCAGTTTTCCTGCAGTGGGTATCTGTTTTAATAATTAGGGAACAAGTTTGATTCAATTCTGGCACTGATTACACAATGAGGCTACTGTCTGGTCATGTGTGATTCATTGACAGCTGCGATGTGTTGAAGGCTTTTCCTGTCTCTCTGCGGTATCCCGTTCCTGGCAATAAGTGTCAGCCCACCATGGTTTGTTTCAGAGCCGAGCCCAATCTTGACCTTGTTGGACACTCCTCTCCAGCTGTAGGGTCTGGATGGGGCTGATAATTGGAGGCACGTGGTGAGTTGAATTTATTCCATCACCAAAGCACCAGCTCCCTTGCAGGCTGAATCACTGTGCTCAGTTATGCAGTTATCTGCTGCTACCTCTGGGTCAGAGAGAGCAATCAGCAGAGACCTGGAGTTCCTGTTAGTTTGTTTTGACTGCAACTGCAGTCCCCTTACATCCAGCCATTCAGCATCTTTCAGTATTTTTATGAAACGGTGAAGAGTGACACACCACTGTACAGAAGTTCCTCATATTCTGCAACGAGTCAGGCTCACTTTAACACTTAAAGGCTCTCACACACTTCCTGATCTCTGCTATGTCACTGTTATATATGCTTTCTGGAAACAACAGACTTCCTTACAGGAAGGGAACATTGTCCATAATTATCCTTAGGCATTTTCTGAACTTGGAGTAGTAATCGTGGAAACCTGGGAGCAGACTGTCTCTCTCTTGGAAAATCCAAAAATCAGAGTTTGACCTTTGAAATGTTAAGCGAATCAGAGTCAGTTTCATTCTCATCATTTTGAAACACTGCCTCATTTAATTAACCAATCAATGCTACTGAAAATGCGGGAGAAACTCAGCAGGTCTGGTAGCCTGTGTGAAGAGAGAAATGGAGTTAATGTTTTGGGTTGTTCTGAAGTGTGGTCCTGAAATGTTAACTCCTTTCCTTTCTCCACAGATGCTGCCAGTATTTTCAGTTTGGTTTCAGATTTTAAGTATCTGCAAATCTTACTTTTGTTTCAGCCATAGAGCTGTACGGCATGGAAACACATCCCTTCGATCCAACTAGTCCATGCCAGCCAGATATCCTAAATTAATCTAGTCCCATTTGCCAGCATTTGGCCCATATCCCTCTAACCTCTTTCTACTCAAATACCCATCCAGATGCCTTTTAAATGTTATAATTGTACCAGCCTCTACCACTTCCTCTGGCAGCTCGTTCCATACATGCACCACCCTCTGCGTGAAAAAGATGTCCTTTTTCAATCTTTCCCCTCTCACCTGAAACCTATGCCCTCTAGTTTTGGACTCCCTCCCCGCCTTCTCTTTCCCCCACCCCCCCAACCCTGGAGAAATGACTTTAACAATTCAGCATTCAGTCTGTGCTGATGTTCATCTTCAGTCCCCTGGCTCCTTCATTCTCACAATACAAGATGGAGCTTGTGAAATATTTGATTGACTAAAGATTCTGGCCCTGTTGCGAGTATGGATAACCTGTCAAAGAAAAGCAAAGTTGATCCCTGCCTCCCTTTGAAACTAACTTGTTCTGTTTTGATGTGGATCAAATCCCATAGGAGCAGCACGGTGGCTCAGTGGTTAGCACTGCTGCCTCACTGCGCCAGGGACTTGGGTTCACTTCCACCCTCGGACGGAGTTTACACATTCTCCCCGTGTCTGCATGGTTTTTTTTCCCATAGTCCAAAGATGTGCAGGTTAGGTGGGTTAGCCATGCTAAATTGCCCATAGTGCCCAGGCTAGGTGGATTAGCCATGAGAAATGGAGGGTTACAGGGATAGGGTGGGGTGGTGGATCTGGGAGGGGATGTTCTTTGGAGGGTCGATGTGGACTCGCTGGGCTGAATGGCCTGCTTCCACACTGAAGATTCCACGATTCTATGAAATCTGCTTTGTGAGTAAATTGATGGATTGAAGTGTAAAGCATCTCTACAGTTTCAGCAACGGATACCCAGGTTTAAAAATATCCAGATATTTACCCAAAACATCTTGAATTGATGGTGCTTATGGTATAAGTAGTTAAAAACCTGTTCACATATCTAACATTACCTTAAGAGGATCCTGACTGTTAAGATGAATTTTGAGCTGCCAAAGTGTAATTGCTTGGATTTAATTTAGAAACCAAGTATTGACGCCCATTTAGTTGAAAATTAACAAGTTGTCTTAAATCATTCACATCAAAGAAACTTGCTGACACCAATAGAAATGCTTCCTTTTTTTATAGAAGTTTGTGGATCAGCGATTTATGACTTTATGGGTGTGTCTGGTGCAATTGAAGCCATGAGATCAATGTATTGGATCCAATCACTAGCTCATTAGCTCACCATCCTAGTTAAACAGTTCTAAATGCTGGAAATATCTGTCAGGTCACACAGCACCCAGGTTAAAGGTCAACAACTTCTATGTAAGGACTGGATAAAGTTGAAAACATTATTGGCTTACAGTAACTGCAGAAAAAGAGGAAGGGGCCAGATGGGTGGAGGCTAGTTTAACAGATGTTTGAGATGAACTAGTTCCTTAAAATTCAGCATAGGAGGAAGAAAAAAACACACATCAGAGTTGATGACATAGTTTCAAAGCTACTGCATCTGAGCTTGAGGTTAAATCCACACCATGAACCCAACTCTCCTCTTCCTACAGCTGTGATTGGCATTATGTTTTGGATACTTGGCGCTTGCAAAACTGAAAATTGTCTCGATGCTAGAAATATGTGTCTAGTATTTCCTGGGGTACCAGGAATGTACTGGTTTTTAGTCGAATCATTCTGAACAGGACATCATTCAGTCCATGGATTCATGCCAACTCATTGAAAGAATTATCCAAATGAACTCTATGCGTTTGTTCCAGAGGTACTACATATTTCTCCTTTTCGATGTGTTTGAAGTGGTAGCTGTCTTGTTTTCTTTGTTCTTTCATGGGATGTTGCCAACAAGGTCAACATTTGCTCGTCCCTAATTGCCCTTGAACTGAGTGCCATACGCGACCATTTCCGGAGGGTAGTTAATACCCCTAAATTTGATGTCAGGCAGACCAGGTAAGGACGGTACATTAATGCACCAGGTGTGCGTTTGCACTCTGGCTGTAAAATTGGGAACACTACCTCGACCTGACCAGAAGCAGAGTATCAGGAAATCAAGATGAAGAATCATAAACGTATAATGAAGGCTATTATTCTGCTGCAAAGTATATTGTTCCAAGCATCACAATCTAACATCCTCCTTTCACAAGAATGTTGATTTGTGTTATTTTTTTATCTCTGATTTGTTAAGTTTATGATTCATCAGAGGATGAAGAATCCCTTCCCTGCCTGATCCCTGTATCCCTTGTTTAGCTGCAAATGGGAGTGAAGAATTCCAACAAGGTTTGCTCCAGATTTGAATAAAACCTGTTAACGCACGGCTTTCATGAGGATCAGTTCCTGTCCCCTCAGCACATTGTGTAACCTTTTAGTATAGGTCCATCCCCACAGCTGTCCGAATGACAGCTTTTTTTTTTAAAGCTCTTTATTTCTAGATCAGTACATCCTGAGAAGTCCTATTCTATTTATTTCTCCTGGTTATCTAACCTTGTTATTTTGCAATGAATCAGAAAATCACCGACAATTTTTTTTTCCCCATTAACACTGGCATGTCTTGCTTCAAACTAACTTCCATCTTTGTAATCCAAAGTGCTTTTGTAATGTACAAAACCTGAGACACATTAATCATTGTGTAGTTTGCCCGTCACTAACACCAAGATATTTTCAGTAAAAAGGGATTCAAATGGTGAGAAAAGCACAGATGAAAACCTGCAGCAATATCCTGCTAACAAACAGATAGTTTGATATTCCTGCATCTTCATGTTGAGCCACAAGATGTCAGACGTTTTCCGTTCTGTAAAATACAAAGCCAAGCATTTAAACATTGCAGTTAGATGTGTTTATCATACTTTGGTTTTAATGCACGCGAACATGTCGGAGTTGCTGGTGAAGAAAATGCTGTCACGGAGAATGTTAGTGGAGAATTGAGCCTGAATTGTCTTCAATGTCTTGTGAAAACGGACTGGAGGGTCAGGGCTTTGAGGAATGATTGGATAGACTGGGGTTTTTTGGAATTGATACATTTAAGAAAGGTCCTGATAGTGGCTGTGTAAGATTTGGGAGGGGCAGAGAGGAGGTGGATACTTTTTCCATCAGTAGAGAGGTCAGTAACCAGGCAGGTCAATGATTTAAGGGAAAAGGTAACAGGTGAAGAGGAGAGTTGAAGAGGATCATGTCAGAGGATTGTGGGAGTTTAAAACTCACTGCCTGAAAAGCGAACCGAGTCAGAAACTCTTGTAACATTCAAATTTTCACTTGGGTTGCCGTAACTCCCAGGGCTAGAGCCTGGAAAGTGGGATTAATGTGGTCAGATTAATGGTGACTTTGTATACTTTTCAACCTACTCTTGTATCCCTGTACTTGAGTACATCTGACAATAAAACCGAACACTAATGCTCGATTGTGCTTGCACCAGTCAACAACAATGGGCTGAATGGCCTCTGGTGCTGTAAATGCCTGAAAGTCTAACCAAGTCCACAACAAGCAGAAATGTCCCTGAAGGGATGTATCAACCCAGCTTTCAGAGAACAAGTCTGTAATCTGTTCAGTGCGTTCTTTCTTTATTGATTGCACATCCTCATCCAACAGAGCTTCATCCTTAAATAATACTCTCCAGACCATGATCCTTCAAAAAGCTATTCACATTGAAATAACCATTCCATATGAATGGAATCCATTTCCCCACCACACTTGCTTTTGAACACCTCCTGTGCAGCTGGAACGTTTTATGCCTTGTTATGTTCAGACACATGGTGAACTGTGTTTGCTTGTGTGTTGTGATCTGCCTGTACTGGACGCAAAACAAAACTTCGTGACAACAAAAAAATCGAGTTTATCAACCTCGATCTGCCATCAGTCTCTGCTTTCGGATGGGGCTCCTCCACACCTTGTTCCTAGGGGCTGTCAGGATAAGGGATGTTTGAGCTGAGGAAATGCCGTTGTACCTTTTGTGTTAACTCTTATTTGGAAATTCCTCTGTCTCCAGTTATTTCTAAATCCAAAATCGTATTCTCAATAGTTTGGCCCCATGGCTTTAACACCGCAATCAGGTATTTGTTTCAGTGTCATCTTTATTTCTCATTAATTACATTCCAGTCCTGCGTGGACAAGTGAGTTGTTGTCATGGGACAGGGATAAGACCAGAAGAAAACAAACGGGAGTAGGCCATTTGGCCCCTCAGTAGGATCATGGCTGAACCATAATGGATGAACTTGGCTACAACAAGCCAGTCAAGACCACCTTGGTGACTGGAGTGATTTTAGAAGCAATTATCTGGGAGAAAATGACTGTCATTTGGACCAATTTAGGTGAAATAAAGCCAATAAGAGAAAATTGTTGGAGTTTTTTGATGAGGTTACAGAGAGGGTAGACAGAGGTAATGTGGTTGATTAGGGACTTCCAAAAGCTGTTTGATAAAATGCTGGGAAACAGACGATTGACCAAAAGAGTGGGAAACAGAGTGACGCGTTGTTTTGTGGTTGGAGGAAGGAGGAACTGTGTGTATTTGCCATGTAGACAATGGCCTATAATGTATTTGTATTTGATCCAGGTGTAAAATGGCATCAACATAGAGGTCTATTGTGCTGTAAATTGTAGTTTAACTGGGCAGGTTTAGGTTATGCATGTAGGAGCAAATTGTTGCTGATGCTGGATCTGTACTGAAAATAAAAATACTGGAGATCAGACAGCATCCATCCAATGTTTGTTGTTTTCTGTTTATGTTATGCATATCTTGGTTTTTGTATTGAACCTTGAGATGAAAATGGGTTTTATAGAAATTGAGTCAAAACTTTTTTAAGCTCTCTGCCCTGTAGCCTGGGTTTGAGAAGGTGGACCAATCAAATGAAATTCTATTTGCTACATACCTTACTTCATTACTACACTTTGAGATATTTATCATAAACTGCCGATGAAATAATTAGAATCAAGGCACAAAGGAACCTATTTTTCCTCTCTTCTTCCACAGGATATGGGCGTCACTGGCAAGGCCATATTGAGGGCACTAAAGGGGGAGCAATGACATTCTCATTGTTTTGAAATCTAATGTTTAAAACCACTTCACAGATGACTACCTGCAAATCAGTTCTGGGAGTGTTCCTGTACACAGGATCCTTAAAACTGCTGAATCATTGTGACCCGATAGGACATTGAGGTGGCTGAAGTAATGAAAGCTTTGAAAAATGATCATGGGCAGTTTGGTCAGAAACAATGAGGGTCATAATGGAATCAATTGACTTTAAGAACTTAAGATGCATAAACAAAGGAATGAGGGCTTTGGTGCAGTGGTAGTGTCCCTACCTCTGAGCCAGGAAGCTTGGGTTCAAGTCTCAATATGTATAATAATGTTTCTGAACAGGTTGACTAGAAAATATCTACAGAAAGGGACAGGCAGATGAGGGGGTGAAGCAGTGAATCTGAATCAAACTAGATTCAGGAAGTAGAAACAGAGAAAAATGTTTGTTTCAAATTAGTTTTAAAATGTCTAGGAACATTTTAATGATCTGTGGGATCTGATTGGTTGGCTGTACATTTTTGGGCCCTCTGAGGTGTGCTGCCAGACAATAGATCACGTCGTTAGAAAGGTCCTTAAGACCTTAATTACCAGCCCTAACTGGCTGCCATGAGATTAATTCCTACTAAAGATGCAAACTCAGCCATAATAGGAAGCTTACAACTAAATGTAATTCTTTGTTTGTATGGTTCATGGGGAGCAGTGCACATCAGTCAACAACTTGTGAACTTTCCAATCTTAATACCAACAACAGCTTACATTTATATAGAACCTTTGTCATTGAAAAATGCCCCTAGGATATTTGTTGGAGGGTTATCATAAGGGAGATACGAGGTCAGATGATCAAAATTTTGGTCAAGAAAGTAGGTTTTAAGTAGCATCATAACAAAGGAAAGAGACAGAGGTTTAGGGAGAGAATTCTTGAACATGGGATGCAACTGGCTGAAGGCATGGCTGCCCTCGCTGGAGTAGTTAGAATGGGAATGGAAAAGAGGCTGGAATTGGAGGAGTGCAGAGATCTCAGACAGTTGTAGAGTTTGAGAAGGTTAAAAAGCTGGGAAGGAGTGGAGCCATGGAGGGAGGGAAATTTTGAAATCATGGCATTGTTTGACCAGAAACCAATGTAGCTTTCAAAAAATGTCAGAGGTCATTGAGTTTCAGTCGGGCAAGTTTATTAGGCTTGGATGTAGCTGATCTTGGTGACATCTGTGTAATTCCACTTCACCTCATTGTTGAGTTTTTATAAATAATGTTAGTTTCTCCAGCAAGCTCTGGGCCATCTGTTTCAGATATTAAACACAAGGGAGACAATGGTCTAGTGGTCTTATCACTAGACTATTAATGCAGAGACCCAGGTAATGTTCTGGGGATCCAGTTTCAATGGTGGAATTTGAATTCAATAAAAAAAAATCTGGAATTAAGAGTTTAATGATGACCGTGAATCCATTGTTGGAAAAACCCGACTGGTTCACTAACATCCTTGACAGAAGGAAATCTGCCACCCTTACTTGATCTGGCCTACATGTAACTCCAGACCCACAGCAACATTGTTGGCTCTTGATTGTCCTCTGGGTAATTAGGAATGGGCAATAAATGCTATTGGGAGCAGTAGGATCTGCTGAGGATAGTTTCTTTGGGAAAAGAAGCAATCCAGTGACCAGGCAGATGAACAGGGTGATTGGACCCATGCAGGTGATGGATGAGAGGATTTATCTGCTGGAGAGGATACAAGGAAGGAATTGGGAGTTGTGGTGATGGGGGATGGGAGCAGGGTCTAGTATTTGAGAGGCAGCAAAGGAGGTTGTAAAGGACTTGCAGTGTGACTGTAGAAACCTGACCAGGTAGCAGGTGTTCATTGGACATGGAAGCACATTGCAATGCTGGTGTTGTTGAACCAGAGCACAGAGGGAGTCAACATGTAGACTTAGTTACTCTTGCACATTAATGTGGTGATCATTGTCAACCTATCAGACAATTTTAGTCATAGAAGTCTACAGCATAGAAAAACGTCCTTCAGTCTATCAAGTCTGTGCTAGTCACCTAACTATCCTAATGCCGTCAAAGCACGTTGAGGAGTTACAAATGCTTTACAGAAAATAATGCAGCTCTACAGCGTGCATTTATTTTAGCCCTTTTAAAGTAGCACCTCCCTCTATACTGTGAAATTCTTACAGCTAATTCAGTAACTGGCAGGGATCACGTTTCTTTTTTTTTTGTTTGTTTGTTTGTTTGTTTGTTTGTTTTTTGTTTTTTTTTTGTATTTGTTCATGGGATGTGGTGAAGCCAGCATTTATTGTCCATAGCTAATTGCCTGGAGAAGGTGGTTCAGCTGATAACTTGTCCATGTGCTGTAGGTAGGATTTTGACCCAGTGACACTGAAGGAGCAGCAATTTATTTCCAATTCAGGCAGGTGAGTGGCTCGGAGGATTCTCCCATGTATCTGCTGCTCTTGTCCCTCCAGGTGGTGGCTTTAGATGATGCTGTCAGAGGTGACTGCATCTGCATCGGGCAGGATAGGCGATGGCCTAGTGGTATTATCACTAGACTGTTAATCCAGAGACCCAGGTGACGTTCTGGGGACTTGGGTTCGAACCCCACGGTGGATGGTGGAATTTGAATTCAATAAGTATCTGGAATTAAGAGTCTAATGATGACCGTGAATCCATTGTCAATTGTTGGAAAAACCCATGTGGTTCATTAGGGAAGGAAACTGCCATCCTTACCTGGTCTGGCCTACATGTGACTCCAGACCCACAGCAATGTGGTTGACTCTTAACTGCCCTCTGGGCAATTAAGGATGGGGAATAAATGCTGCCCTAGCCAGCGATGCCCTCATCCTGTGAATGAATAAAGGGAGATTGGGGGGAGCAATGTCAAATAAAAATAAAAGCATTAGGTTGTACAGTGATGTTCTTTTCTCCGAGATGATGGAGCAGAAGATTGTATGATAGTATGGTGATTGTTTAAAAACTTGAAAGGAGCATACACCGAGAGACATAGGGGTGGAGATGTACTGTCCGTACAGTGTGGTAGGCACATCTGTTAGGAACTAAGACGACACAGAAGAGATTCATTTTGAAAATCTAAGATGGAGGCACTTAGTGAAATTTGTTTAGGTCGCAGAAGTTAAGAGTAGGTTCAATTGAGTGATTCCGCTGAAATACAGTGGATCAATATTTAAAAAAGAAAATGCTAGTGTGTAAAGGGAGAGGACAGGATTTGTAGCTGTGAGCAGGTCTTTGAGAACAGTGATGGGCCGAATGGCTGATGCACCTGCTCTGTTGTAAGATTCTATGATTGACAGAAGAGCTGCAGCAGAGAAATTCATCAGTAGATCACAAGGAAAATGTGACTCCTTCATTATCAAACTTTAATTGAATGTGACCCCAAAAGCTTCAAGTCCTGTGGGTAAAACAGTACCTGGTGTTCTGAACTTTGTGTTAATTAGAAATGACATTCTGTAAAATTAAAGCAATCAGTGTCTGTTTTATTCCAGTTTTTCAGCGTATTCCTAATAAAATAGCTTTTTGTGAGGTCGTTGACTTGCTAGCCGAGCTGGCTTGTTCTCGTTCAGACATTTCGTCACCATGCTAAATAACATCATCAGTGTAGCCTCCGATGAAGTGATGTTATTCTACTCCGCTTGGAATTTACACTGTCCGGTCCGTTATGGTGTGTAGTGTCATTTCCAGTTTTTATCTGTATGGGTTTGTATATGGGGTCCAATTCTATACGTTTGTTGATTGCATTACAGGTGGAGAACCATGCCTCTAGGAATTCCCGTGCGTGTCAATGTTTGGCTTGGGCTACTATGGTTACGTTGTCCCAGTTAAACTGATGGCCTCCATTGTCAGAATGTACCAATGTTAGGGAAAGTTTATTGTCGTTTTGCTGCTAGCTGATGTTCATGTATTCTGATGGTTAGTTTCCTTCCTGTCTGTCCAATGTAATGTTTGTGGCATTCGTTGCATGGTATTTTGTAAACCACGTTGGTTCCGCATGTTGTGGGAATGGGGTCTTTAATCCTGGTGAGTGTTTGTCATAGAGTGGCTGTGGGCTTGTGGGCCACCATGATTCCTCGTGGTCTTAGGAGTCTTGTTGTCCATTCCAATATGTTCTTGATGTAGGGCCGTGTGGTCAGTGTGTTAGGGCGTACTGTGTCCTCCTGTTGTAGGCACCTGCGGATGAAGTTGTAGGGATATCAGTTCATAGATCATTGATCATTGAATCCATACAATGTGGAAACAGAGCATCCCACCCAGACCCATCCTGCATAACCCACTTAACCTACACATCCCTGAACACTATGGGCAATTTAGCACGGCCAGTCCACCTAGCCTGCACATCTTTGGACTGTGCGAGGAAACTGGAGCACCCAGAGGAAACCCACATAGACACGGGGAGAATGAGCAAACTCCGCACAGACAGTTGCCTGAGGGTGGAATTGAACCCGGATCCCTGGTGCCATGAGAGAGCGGTGCTAACCACTGAGCCACTGTGCCGCCCCCTGGTGCCTCATGGTGAGGATTTTGTTTCAGTGCTCTTCCTCTTTCCTGTGTAGTTCCGGCATGTTGCAGTGAGTTGTGGCCCATTTAAATAGCTTCCTAACGTGGCTTTGTTTGTGGACGTTGGGGTGGGTTTTGTGGAAGTTGAGGATTTGGTCAGTGTGAGTTGTCGCGATGGCACATCCATGGGGTCACCTATCTCAGGACTCATCACAGAGACAGCCATGCAAAGACTAGAACACACCACCCTCCCCCTCATTCGACCTAAACTGCGGATCCGGTCCGTGGACAACACATTTATCATTATTAAATGCACCAAACTAGAAGAGACCCACCAATCAACAGCGCATTCACTGGGATTAAATTCACAAGTGAAGAAGAAAACAACAATCAGTTTCCGTTTCTGGATGGCAGAGTTGAACATATGACCAACGGGGAGTTCCAAACCTCAGTATACAGAAAAGCAATGCACACTGGTCAAATCCTCAATTTCCAGAGCAACCACCCCAACGTCCACAAACAATGCTGTGTTAGGACACTATTTAAATGGGCCACCACTCACTGCAATATGCCGGAACTACACAGGAAAGAGAAAGAGCACCTATACAAAATCTTCGCTATGAATGGATAACCCGCAACTTCATCCGCAGGTGCCTACAACAGGAGGAGGACACAGTACACCCTAACACACTGACCACACTACCCTACATCAAGAACATATTGGAACTGACAATGAGACTCCTAAGACCACGAGGAATCACGGCCCACAACGCCACAGCCACACTACGACAAACACTCACCAGGATTAAAGACCCCATTCTCACAACGTGCGGAACCAGCGTGGTTTATGAAATACCATGGAACAACTGCCACAAACATTACATTGGACAGACAGGAAGGAAACCAGCCATCAGCTAGCAGCAAAATGGCACGACGAACTCTCCTTAATATCATTACAGTCAGACAATGAAGGCCATCAGATTAACTGGGACAAGGTAACCATAGTAGCCCAAGCCAAACATAGACACGCACGGGAATTCCTAGAGGCATGGTTCTCAACCCATAATGCAATTAATACATATAGAATTGGACCCCATATACAAACCCATACAAAACAGAACTGGAAATGACACTACTCACCATAACAGACCGGACAGTGTAAATTCCAGGTGGAGTAGAATAACATCGCTTCGTCAGAGGCCTCACTGATGATGTCACCTAGCATGGTGACAAAATGTCTGAACGAGAACAAGCCAGCTCGGTGAGCAAATCAACAATCACACCCACACCCCGAGCTACAGATCTTTGCTGAAACCTTAAATAACTTTTTGTGGCACTCATTTAAATAAATTGGTTTGCAATAAATGCCAAACAGCCCACTTTTGGTAGACCTTTCAAGCTTTGAATGTAGGAACTGGAGGAAGTCATTTCATCCTCTAGCCTGTTCCGTAATGCAATGTAATCAAGACTGAACTCCATATCCACTCCTTGCCCCAACTCCCTTTGCCTGTGCCTAACTAATATCTATCAATTTCATGTTGAGGTACATTAAATGTGGAATTTCTGTCAGTCTAGATGGGTACCAAATTCTAAACTGAGTGGGCATGGTTAATGCCAGTCTATTTGCTCTTTGTTGTGCTGTTGTTCCTGTTGACACTTGTGGTTTGCACATCAATATCTGCTGTGGCTGTACCTGTGGAAGTGATGGTGGTGGACTGTGTTATGTAACACTGCATGTTTTTTAAAAACCAGTTTATTTCTTGCTGTCTCTGTGAAACTTTCTTGCGCTCTGATTAACCATTTTTACCTGCAACTGCATGAAACTGATGATTGTGTGTGAAATAACGCATAACAAGACAGGACTGGTTACAGCAGGGAGGCTGACGCTACAATTATGCCTTTATTTCCAAGTTCAGAATTCCCTTTCAAAGAAAGGAGTGATGTATAATAAAGTTGGAGAAATAATTAAGCAAGAGATGTTAATTTTTTTTCATGAATCGAGTTGAAATAGTTAAAAGCAGGTGCTCTTTCTGCAACACGATGACTTGAGTGTATGTGTTGTGCATTTTAGAATCACTAGGTGAAGTTTTGCTCCAGATTACAGGTTTCTCACCTGACTGAATACAGTGGAGGCAGTAATAACAGTGACAGTTATCTTCATAGGGACATAGAGTACTGAATAACAGTGCATTGTTATTATGTGGTAAGCAAAATTAAATACACTTCTAAGTTTAGTGTATTGGAAAACCTTAATGTAACCCATTTGCCAACCTACCGCTGACTGGACCAGCTGTTTGCCTTTATGTTTAGTTGGCTGTTTAATAGCTGCACCACTCTGGGTGCAAACAATGAACATGTCTACAGTGCAACCTAAGATGATAACAAGATGTAGAGCTGGATGACCACAGCAGGCCAAGCAGCATCAGAGGAGCAGGAAGGCTGATGTTTCGGGCCTAGACCCTTCTTCAGAAATGGGGGAGGGGAAGGGGGTTCTGAAATAAATAGGGAGAGAGGGGGAGGCGGATAGAGGAGAAGATAGGTGGAGGGGAGACAGACAGGTCAAAGAGGTGGGGATGGAGCCAGTAAAGGTGAGTGTAAGTGGGAAGTTAGGGAGGAGATAGGTCAGTCCAGGGAGGACGGACAGGTTAGGGGGTGGGATGAGGTTAGTAGGTAGGAGATGGGTGTGGGGCTTGAGGTGGGAGGAGGGGATAGGTGGGAGGAAGAACAGGTTAGGGAGGCGGGGACGAGCTGGGCTGGTTTTGGGATGCGGTAGGGGGAGGGGAGATTTTTGAAGCTTGTGAAGTCCACATCGATACCATTAGGCTGCAGGGTTCCCAAGCGGAATATGAGGTGCTGTTCCTGCAACGTTTGGGTGGCATCGTTGTGGCACTGCAGGAGGCCCAGGATGGACATGTCGTCTGAGGAATGGGAGGGGGAGTTGAAATGGTTCGCGACTGGGAGGTGCAGTTGTTTAGTGCGAACCGAGCGTAGGTGTTCCCGCAAAGCGGTCCCCAAGCCTCCGCTTGGTTTCCCTGATGTAGAGGAGGCCACAACGAGAACAGTGGATGCAGTATACCACATTAGCAGATGTGCAGGTGAACATCTGCTTGATGTGGAAAAGTCTTCTTGGGACCTGGGATGGGGGTGAGGGGGGAGGTGTAGGGGCAGGTGTAGCACTTCCTGTGGTTGCAGGGAAAAGTGCCGGGTGTGGTGGGGCTGGAGGGGAGTGTGGAGCAGACAAGGGTGTCACGGAGAGCGTGGTCCCTCCTGAAAGCAGATAAGGGTGGGGAGGGAAGTAACCTAACTGATTCCACTCTGTTCACTGGGTAATGCAGCCCAAATATCTTTGGCCGTTTCTTATTGCCATATTTTATATATTACATGAATAGCATAGATTCCTGATTATTTACATAACACATCCAAAGCTCTCTATAGCTGCCATTTCAATCTCCACTCTTCTTCCCCCACCCTTCCCCAAACTTTTTTTGGGGACTTTGAATTGCAGCTTTGCAATCTGGATGAACACAACCAGATCAGAAATGATAAAGACTCGAACACACATCCTTGTGGGACCCACAAACTCGTTTGTTGCTTTCTACCTGGTTATTTGTCACGTTGCGTGTTCAACCCAGGACTCCTTTCTTTGAAACTGTATTTACAGGATGTGGGCTTTGTTGGCTGGGCCAGTTTTATTGCCAGTCCCTAATTGCCCTAGAGAAGGTGATGGTGAGCTGCTGCTGCAGCCTGGGGCACCCACAGTGCTGTTAAGGAGGGATTTTGATGCAGGAACAGCGATATAATTCCAAGTCAGGGTGGTGAGTGCCTTGGAGGGGAACTTGCAGTGGATGGTGTTCCCATGTATCTGCTGCCCTTGGTCTTGGATGGAGGTGGCCATGAGTTTTGAAGGTGCTGTCTATGGATCTTTGCTGAGTCACTGCAGTGCATCTTGTAGATGATAGACTTCACTAATGTCCGATCTTTAGTGCACACTAATCCTCAGTCTTTCACCCATTTCAGAACATATTTAACAGTTGTATAGAATGATATTGCAGATCATCTGACAGCAATGAGGAAAGTTCAGTGGACTAGATTCATAGCTCCTGCTCCCATGCTAGCTGTTTCTTTTCTTCAAAAAGTGAGTGTGTTATTTAAGAGATCAGCACTTTTCTCTTGTAAAGGTGAAACATGCAGGTTTTGATGACCAGCATCGACCTTTCTAATTTATTGCAACAGAGCCATCTGGTTGGAAGTTTGTTTCTGAGCCATCTCTCGGGGAATCTCTAGGGATTGGCACCTTAAATGCCTCAGAATGAAGGTACTGGTGTGGAAGGTGGGCTTTCCACTTTTTGAAAAGGGATAATTTTGTCCTGGGAGCTGGAGCACACACATCCCTGCTTGGTTTTAGCAGCATTGGTACAATACAGCACCTGAGTATAAAAGGTGGACTGTCTGAATCCACAATCCTACTCTGACTTTCAAGCTGCTCAAAGATGTCATCTGACATTGTCTGAGGTTCCAATCACATAGCAATAACCTGCTGTCACGCTAGTCTCCACAGCACCTCCTGGGCTCTTCGTAGGTAACTTGGATTTTATCAGAAAATTTTTGTCAAAAATCCAAGTTGTTTTGAAATCGTGTGTACACATAGGCTTTCTGGGGCCTGAGGGAATTACTTTTATGTTTGAGGGGGAGCTGTGCAGTAGGGAGGTGAAGGGTTTGTGAAATTGTGTAAAGTGAAAGAAATTGGCACATAACATGTCTGTTCTCCGAACTTTATTTCGGCTTAATTTGCAAAAACAAGTATTTGTTATTAAAAACAAGAGCTATGGAATGGATCACATTGTGAGCACCAACCTCTTAGAGTGCGTTGGTAACAGAGCAGTATTATGCGATCTTTGCACATCACTGCTGGGGGAGATCTCTATCAAAGTGGTTTATTTTGAAAGGCTTGTACATTTTGATGATTTTCAATGACCTGAGTTTTACTTTAATCACTAGGAGGACACGATCCCTCCATGGGCCAAGTCCAGCAACAAAATTTGGACCAAAAGCTTGCATGTTGCAGAACCCAAAGGCTGTAATGTGAGTATTTTGTTGATGTTGATCACAACTGAATGTTTAGAAGCTGTCCAGTTTATTTTTCTGCCATGACTGCACATCTTTCATACGCAATTAGTTTTATTTTAACTTGAACGCTTCAGGGAATGCTTGACATCTTTAAAATATTTTGTTTGTACTGACAGTGAACTTTGGAAATAAATTTTCCTGCTGATAATTAACACAGAATGCTACACACAACTTTCAAAATCTATTTATTTTCCCCCACAAAGTGAGGAATGTATTTGTTCCTGATGTTGTACTTGAATATAGTACAAAAAGCAGAATTTAGTATTACAACCTTGCCAAAATAGAATGAAGATGTTACTGTTTTCATAAAGTTTGGCAAAAATGATGTCCCAGTCAGTTCATGTATGTAAGCTCTGCTGACCAAATCTTTCGAAATCAAGATGAAAATTATGGAAATCTTTAATTCACAAAGACTGATCTTCACCAAATGTTGATCTATTGATACGGTAATGAGGTGGATTGGTTAAAAATAATTGAGTCTTGTTGATGTGTGGGATTGCACTCAAGAAGCTTTGAGTTGTTTGAGGATGAGAAACGGAGGGGACACTCTGTGAAAGGAAGCTGGTGGGCTCTCACAATGGTTTACTGACAGGCAGAAGATTGGTCTTAAAACCAACTTGTGTCTACATTGGCAAGTGCAGGCTTGCAGAAGGAAGAGCAGATAGGGGCTGCCTTCATATCAATATTGTGATTCTGTAAATTGATGTTTCCATTGCGGACTTCTGCTTTGGGTTTGCAGAGGCTGCACTCGCCCTCTGTCTCTTCTCTTCCTTCTCTTCTGTGTGTGTCTCCCCACCCCCAGCTTCCTCTGTCCCTACTCCCTCTCCCTCTCCCTCCCCCTCCCCCTCCCCCTCCCCCTCCCCCTACGTCCCTCCTGTTTTCCCCCTATACCCCTACACCCCTTCTTCCCCCCCACACCCCTCCCTACCCCCCTTCACCCCTGCTCCCCCCTCCTTCTCTCCCTCCCCCTTCCCCTTTTTTTTCTTTTCCTTTCTTTGTCCTCGCCCCCTCTCTCTCCCCTCTCTGGAATAGGAGAAATAGGAATACTTAATCGAATCCTCTGCCCTACCGTTTACAGTAAGGAGTTGTATTTAGCTTCTTCTCAGAGGTGACTGAAGATGCTTTTGGTCGTCTCACTTTCTCAACTGGAGTAATTAGTTTGGATGCTGAAGGACAAGATCACTATCATCTTCATTGAGTCCAGTCTTGGCCTCTAGAAAGTGTCAACATAGAAACAGAGAAAACAGGATCAGGAGGAGGCCATTCAGCCCTTCGAGCCTGCTCCACCATTCAACATGATCGTGGCTGATCATCCAACTCAGTCCCCTGTTCCTGGTTTGTCCCAGTACAGATTGATCCCTGTAGTCCTAAGAACTATATCTAACTCCTTCTTGAAAACATTTAATGTTTTGGCCACAACCACTTTCTGTGGCAGAGAATTCCACAGGGTCACCCCTCTCTGGGTGAAGGGATTTCTCTTCCTCTCAGTCCTAGACTCTGACCCCTTGGTTCTGGTCATCTGGAACATCCTTCCTGTGTTTACCATGCCTAGTCCTGTTAGAATTGTGTATGTTTTCTATGTTCCCAGGAATCAATCTGGTAAACCTTTGCACTCCCTCCATTGCCAGAACGTCTCTCCTCAGGTAAGGAGACTATAACTGTGCACAGGACTCCGGGATGGCGGCGGGGGTCAGAGTCTGAGTCGGACCAAGACCCTGTCCAATTGCACCAAGGCATCCCTGCTCCTGTACTAGAATCCTCTCACTATAAGGCCAACATACCATTTACCTTCTTCACTGCCTCTGCACTGCTTCTTTGTCTCTGGTTCATTCTGTCAAGAGGACTTTATGTTGGAAACAGTTAGATTTCTTAATTGAAAATGTTAACCGTCTTGCCCCTAAATCAGTAGCGGATATGAGAAAGTCAACAGTGAGTTATTGAAAAACAGCTGACAGCCAATTCTGCTCATTTTTAACTGCAATGAAGTATTAATTTTGATCTAATCATGGCTCAAAATAGCTGTAAAGACTCTGTGTCAATGCATGTTTTTTCAGTGTCTCTGTCTCTACAGCAAATTTTGTTTTTACTTGCTAAATTGCAAGGAGTCATTTACCTTCCCATCACTCGATGACGAAGCGTCAGGTGTGAGATTGGACAGAATCCAAAGTAATGCTTAAGACGATAGAACATAGAACAGTACAGCACAGTACAGGCCCTTCGGCCCACAATGTTGTGTCGACCTATTATCCTACTAAGATCAATCTACACTGCATGCCCTACATTTTACTGTCCTCCATGTGCCTATCCAAGAGTCGCTTAAAAGTCTGTAAAGTATCTGACTCCACTACCACTGCCGGCAGCACATTCCACACACCCACCACTCTCTGTGTGAAGAACCTACCTCTGACATCTCCCCTATACCTTCCTCCAGTCACCTTAAAATTATGCCCCCTTGTAATAATCATTTCTGCCCTGGGAAAAAGGTCTCTGGATATCCACTCTATCTATGCCTCATCATCTTGTACACCCCTATCAAGTCACCTCTCATCCATGTTCGCTCCAATGAGAAAAGCCCTAGCTCCCTCAACCTTTCCTCATAAGACCTCCTCTCCAGTCCAGGCAGCATCCTGGTAAATCTCCTATGCACCCTCTCTAAAGCTTCCACATCTTTCCTGTATTAAGGTGACCAGAACTGGACACAATATTCCAAGTGTGGTCTAACCAGGGTTTTATAGAGCTGCAGCATAGCCTCGCGGCTCTTAAACTCCATTCCTCTGCCAATGAAAGCCAACACACCATACGCCTTTTTAACAACCCTATCAACTTGTGTAGCAACTTTGAGGGATCTATGCATGTGAACCCCAAGATCCCTCTGTTCCTCCACACTGTCGAGAATCCTGCCATTAACCCTGTATGCTGCATTCAAATTCGACCTTCCAAAATGAATCACTTCACACTTTTCTGGGTTGAATTCCATCTGCCACTTCTTTGCCCAGCTGTGCATCCTGTCAATGTCCCGTTGCAACCTACAACAGCCCTCCACGCTATCCACAACTCCACCAACCTTCGTGTCATCAGCAAACTTACTAACACACCCTTCCACTTCCTCATCCAAGTCATTTATAAAGATCACAAAGAGTAGAGGTCCCAGAACAGAACCCTGCGGAACATCACTGGTCACCAAGCTCCAGGCTGAATACTTTCCATGATGGGGGCAGATAGAAACCAAATTGTGCTGAAAAAGATAACGCAACCAACAATTTAAGAAAAAAGCTGAAGAATTTTAGTGATGTCAGTTGAAAGGTGATTTGTGGAAAGGACAATCCAGAACAGGGTGTGAGATGAAACCTTAGCATCCACTGTACAGGACAAACATGCTGTGTTTAATGCTTGGAGCCCTTGACCCTATTACAGAGGTGCTACTTCTGAACTAAGGCTAACCACAATGATCTTGGCAAAACATATAGTCATAGAGTCATACAGCATGGAAACAGACCTTCTGGTCCAACCAGTCCACGCTGTCCTTGTTCCCAAGCTAAACTAGTCCCACATGCTTGCACTTGGTCCATATCCCTCCAAACCTTTCCAATTTGTGTACTTATCCAAATGTGTCTCAAACGTTGTAACTGTGCCCACATCTACCACTTCCTCAGGAAGTTCATTTCACATGCAAACCACCCTCTTTGTAAAAACAACTGCTCTTCGTGTCTTTCTTAAATCTCTCTCCTTCCACCTTAAAAATATGCCTCCTAGTTTTGAAATCCCCATCCTAGGGAAAAGACACCTAACATTAACCCGATCTATCCCCCTCATAATTTTATAAACCTCGATAAGGTCACCTGTCAACCTCGTATGCTTCAGTGAAAAAACTCCCAGCCTATTCAAACCTTCCATACCTGGCAGCATCCTGGTAAATCTCTTCTGAACCCTCTCTAGCTTAATAATGTCCTTCCTATAACAAGGAACCAGAACTGGACACAAAAGACCCCTCCCCAATGTCCTGTACAACCCCTATTTGCTGTCCCAACTCCTAAAGTAAAGGGACTGAGCAATGA
>NC_063362.1:2839661-2852076 GCF_021869965.1 Rhincodon typus
GCTGTGGGAGTCGGTGGGCTTGAAATGGATATCGGTTTCTAGGTGGTTGCCAGAGATGGAGACAGAGAGGTCCAGGAAGGAGAGAGAGGTGTTAGAGATGGTCCAGGTGAACTTAAGGTTGGGGTGGAAGGTGTTGGTGAAGTGGATGAACTGTTCGAGCTCCTCGTGGGAGCACGAGGCGGCACCGATACAGTCATCAATGTAACGGAAGAAGAGGTGGGGTTTAGGGCCAATGTAGGTACGGAAGAGGGATTGTTCCACGTAACCTTGGGCCCATGTGGGTACCCATGGCCACCCCCTTTGTCTGTAGGAAGTGGGAGGAATTGAAAGAGAAGTTGTTGAGGGTGAGGACGAGTTCGACTAAGCGGATGAGGGTGTCAGTGGAGAGGGACTGGTCGGGCCTGCGGGACAGGAAGAAGCGGAGGGCCTTTAGGCCATCTGTATGGGGTATGCAGTTGCACGGATGGTAATGTACCACACCCCTCCACGACGTCAGGATTAAGGGAACTGAAAAGATGCGCTGTTTCTCCAGGAACCTTCTTTTAAACACAGGTCCAGGAAGTTCCTTGGTGCTGAGTCACACACATAGGAAATTGCAGGCTTGATCCACAATCTGTGCTTCTCTAAGATAATATCTGGATGAACATGAGCAGCAGGTACTCCATGTCTGTCTGTCTGTCACAGAGCACTGAAACCCTCTATCTAGTACAGAACAGCAAGTTGGTTTTTGATGCTCCAGGGAAAATCACAGGCTTGTAAAAAAGGGGGAATAACTGGGGGGGGGGGGGGGAAGAAAAATTGTTTCAAATATATTCAGTATGTAGTCATCATCATGTGGTGAAGAGATACATTGCAACAAGAGGAACTGCGATGTTTTTTAATCACAGATTTAATAACATAGCCAAAGCTGTTCTGTACAGGAGAGAATAGGTAATAGGGTGGTTATTACAGGCAAACCCTTTTAGTTAGATCTGGTTTCGAGGATTAGTTCAAAGTCAGGAGAATGTTTAGGGATTGAGAAAGGTTAGTCTTTCCAGTCTTTCGCCAAACAGGGAGAGGAAGGAATCACATGGAGAGGAAGTCAGAGGACTGGGATTTAAGATAATTGACCAATTTAGTTCGATGTTAGTCAAGGGAATATATTTAAGCAGAAAGTTATTAGGATTTTTAAAATTTGATTTATTCAATTGATATAGAATTTATTGAGAACCTGTAATTATCCTAAATCACTGCAGTTTGTTAAAACTCTTTAATAATTAGAGGGTTTGGGAAATTCAGAATCAACCCCATTAGTGTGGGTGTTGAGTCACATGCCGGCCAGACCAGGTGAGAATGGCAGATTTCCCCACCTAAAGGGCATTAGTCAAACAGACAGGTTTAATAACGAATGAAATAGTGTCATGTTGGGGAGGTGATGGCCTGATGGTGTTATTACTAAAGTAGTGACCCAATGGACTTGGGTTCATAATCTTGCCATGGTAAGTGGTGGAATTTAATTTCAATTGTTTTGATAAAAAGTCTAGAATTAAGTGTCTAATGAAAACCATGAAATGATTGTCAGTGGCAAAATCCATCTGGTTCATCAATGCCCTTTAGGGAAGGAAATCTGCCATCCTTACCTGGTCTGGCCTACACATGACTCCAGACCCACAGCAATGTGGTTGATTCTTAACTGCCCTCTGGGCAATTAGGGATGGACAATAAATGCTGCCTATCCAGTGACACACTCATCCTGAGAGTGAATTAAAAAAGGCATCTCACACTCATTACTTAATAACTGACATATAGGAAGAAAGGATTGAAAAGAAAAAAAGAAACATATAAAGCAAAATAGAATTATTGATTTTATATCTAAAATCAAACAGGTGATGATGGATCTGTAGAGAATATTGTTCCTGTCAAAGATGACAAAATTTGAAAGTTGAACCAACAATGGATTCACAGCTATCATTAGACCCTTAATTCCAGGATCTTTATTGGATTGAAATTTCACCATCTGCCATAGGTAGGATTTGAACCCAAGTCCGCAGAACACTAACTGAGCTTTATGGATTAATAGTCAAGTGATGATACTACTCGGCCATCACCTCGCCAATAACATGAGCTCCTTTGTCGAGCAGATGAAACTCATCTCTTCAGCTGCCTCTGCTTTTTAAGCACTCCCCCACCCCTTCCTTCCCCTGTTACCTTGTCTCTTTATTACTCAAAATGAGACCTTGTTATTTTTGTAACACAGAGGAAGCACTGATCCCTGGTCTGGGATGGTGTTTGTAAATGCCCTCCACATTCAGTCATACCCAGGAACATCAGCTGGATGGGCTTCGGGGCAGCAGGTGGGCAAATAAAAGTGGGCACTGCCCAGTCAGTAATTTCTCCAAAGGGAGCAGAAATCCACTGCATCCAGGTTTCATCTCAAATTTGGAGCCCTCCTCGCCGTGAATGATTACAGCTGGGCAGAGGGGGGGGAGGGGGTGAAGCAGAATATGTAGGCTATGTTTCCTACAAAAATATGGCTCATTAGCAAAACCCTGAGAAATCAATTAGCTTTGCTGACACAGTTCCAGCTAACTTTAGATCAGCTCCTACAGTCAGACACAAGGGACACCAACCATCACAGCTGCCTGTTAAGCAATTTGCTTAATCTCCGAGTGGATGAGATGTTGGTAACTGACAGCTGGTCTTTTTCACTCTGCTACAGTTTGCAGAAGGCAGTGAAATGATATCAATGACCTGACTGGCACGTTATGTATCAATAATGCTGCAATGTTGCTTTTCAAGAAAATGACAATATCCCTCCTTCTTTACTCACTGCACTCAAAACTGCTTTCTCTTCTGAAAAATTGGTGTCACAACTAATCCTCTTTACGTTCCTGTATAAAAAAGAAAACTGATTCTCAAACTGGATACCTCTGCAGGACAGGTTACCCCATATGTGAGAATTTGTGGGGTCATCAGGGGTTGGAGGTCATAGGTCGCAATGCGCTGCTGCATGAATGGCGGAGTGGTCAATTTGAAATTGGGAGTGGACCAACGGAGAAATCAATAAGCTGGAGAATGAGGCAGAGCCTGGCCTGAAATCAGGCAGATTGTGCTTTTCAAAATTGCCCTCCAATGTTTACAAATATTCTTCACAGTGTGGACTCCAACCCCCCATCCCACCAACACTGCACCACCAAAGGCCCCATTTTATTAGGTGAAAAACTAGAATGTCATGTCATAAACAGCCAATAAATTGGGGAAATTAGGCCCAGAAATAGTTTACAAATAGATGAGAGTGATTTGAACCACAGCACAGCCTGGTGGTCACAGCATGTAGCTGCATCAAACTAAAACAATAAAAATGAAGGTAAAGTCACCATTATCTTACCAGACCATAGGGCTACTCTCTCATTACAGCTAGTAGCTTCGGGAAAGTAGGCAACATAATTCTTGTTGTTAAATCACATTATACCTCAGTTCTTATTCGCTGTGGGAAGTGGATTTTATAAATTCATGGTTTTTTATTTTTCTTTATTTTTGGATTGTGGACCAAAATCGGGAAAAGGATACCGCTTTAAACGGAGGAGACTGTGGATGGAGATGATGCAGCTTTAAGACAAGTTGCTGGAACTCATTGTGGGTCGTGTTTACACTGTTGCTTTGTTCAAGCAGTGAAGGAAGATTCTGGAGAGCCATCAGCAGCCTGGCTGGGGTTTCGGGGCAGCGCTACCCAGAGACAGGCTGTTGATTGGTTAATCAGGACCAGTTGTGTGGGTCAGGAGTCATCAGCATGACAACAAGTCTCTGATTGGTTCCTGGGCAGGTAGACAGTCTGTGGGTGTGCGCAATACAGTAGCAGAAAGCCTGTAGACTCCACAAGGCAGCACCGCACTCTCCCTGCAGGGAAGTAACGAAGATTTGGAAGGTAGCTAGCTCGCTATTCTCCTGTCACCATCTTCCTAGAAGCTGCTGCCTCTAACCAGGGACTGAACAATGAGTGACAGAACTTGCCTTGTGACTGTAATAAAGAGCTGAAAGGATTTGGAAAGAAGATGAAGAAGATTAGAGATTGGAAGGGCATGGAATAAGCAAAAGGACACCTTGTTGAATCCTGTGGACTGGTGCTATTGAACTGTGTCCCCTGATATATTCTCTCCATTCATAACACCAATGGATTTTATTTGTGTCTGAATGTATGTTTAGGGGTTTAAAAAGGGGTAGAGTTGAGGTACCCCTTCCCCTCTCCCATTTCTGAAGAAGGGTCTAGGCCCAAAACATCAGCTTTCCTGCTCCTCTGATGATGCTTGGCCTGCTGTGTTCATCCAGCTCTACACCTTGCTATCTCAGAGTTGAGGTTGGTTGGCTCGCCGAGCTGGTTTGTTGTTCAGCAGATGTTTCGTTACCATGCTTGGTAACATCCTCAGTGCAGCCTCCGATGAAGCGTCGGTGTGTTTTCCCGCCTGGTTTGTAAACTCTGGGGTCCGTTGAGATGGATTGCCTCACTTACGGGTTTCCTTCGTGGTGGAGTGTGTATGGGGTTGAGTTCTATGTGTTTACTCTATTGGTAGAGTTATAAGCTGATCATTTTTGTTGTGATTGCTTGTATTTGGAACTGATTTTTCCATAATAAAAAACTGTTTACTGTTAAGAACAGACACCTGGACAGTGTTTTGTATTAACCTGAGTTCATTAGAGAGGAAAATTGGAAGCTTTGAGTAATTTGATTAAACCTGTAGCTTTTGTGATGACCCTGTGTGTAGGAGACTCAAGTATTGGAGCACTTTCACAAGTGGGTCATGACAAGAGGTGAGAGATTATTCTGGAACAAAGTCAATGAGGATTTGCATGTGGAGTTAGTAAGTGATAAAGGAAACATCAGCTTTAGAACTATAGGCTTCTAAATAAAATGCCCTGCAAACTGCTACAGCCTTGTTGCAGGTTGTAGACCTGTCCCTGAAAAAACACAAACAAGATCACAAAAGCCAGGTTAATTGAATTGGCAAATAAATTGGAAGGGGAATCGTCTGTCAGAGCTAGAAAGGCAGAGATACTCCAAGGACAAGCACAGCATCTGGGTTGAGTCAAATTAAGGAGACAGCAGGTACTCTGGGTGGTGAACCATCAGTAACCATTAGCATTGATTTACAATTAAAGTAGCTTACTCATGAAGACAAAATGAAAAAAACTGGCAAAGAAATTCCAAATGGCAGAGTCAGAGGGCATTGGAAATGAAAAGGATAGAAATGGAATTTAAGAAGCCAGAGATACAGAGAGATCTGAGGAAGGGTCACTGGACCCGAAACGTTAACTCTGTTTTTCCCTTCACAGATGCTGCCAGACCTGCTGGGCTTTTCCAGCAACTTTGTTTTTGTTCCTGATTTACAGCATCCACAGCTCTTTCAGTTTTTATATAGAGAGATCTGCCTTTCAATACAAATATCCTGCTTCTTTTTTGCTGGAGAGTGGGAAGAGACTCATTGAGTTACAACCACAAAATCCATAATGGGGTGAGGAGAAATGAGGGAGAAATAGAGAAAAGGAGAGAAGAAAAGAGAGAAGCGAAGGGACATTGTGTTATTTGGAAATCCCCTCAATGTGTAGTGTCTCTGTTTGATATGAATAGGTGCTGTGTTCAAAGAGTGTATTTGCATGTTTCTAAAAAGAGAGATTCATAAAACATAGGATGTGCCTGGATCCCTCATTTGTACCCTCTGGTTGGATACAGAATTGAGATACAGATCAGATTATTCTTCAACTAATTATTGTAGCTGGTTCCTGAAAGACCTTGGGTTGATGTCACGTTACATGTGCTCTGTGCTATAACCTTTATTTGGCTCAAATGAACAAAGTTTGCTTGACTCTAACTGTTTATAGTACAGCATTAACTTGTTACAGGAAGGAATTCCTGCCCAGGATTATTGGATATGCTGGAAATTATACTTCAAACATGCAAAGCTGATGAGCAGGAAAAAGCCAATGTGTCCATCAAGACTGCCTCACACCTCTTGAAAACTGGGACATTGTGAACAAACACTGCCATCTCCCCCCCAACCCCCTACCACCCAAACTCCATGCCCAGATTATCCAGATAGACTCCAATGGAATGCTGAGTTTTAGCAGGAACCCCGGAGTGGGTTTGTAAGAAATGTTGTTGTTGTCTGTGCAGAAACAATTCAGTCCTTTGATCTTAATTAGAAAAGGCTGAATAACAATAGTTGGCTACAAATTATATCCAGGCATCTAGAGCTAAAGGCTTTAAGACAGTGAGGACTGCAGATGCTGGAAGCTAGAGTCAATAAATGTGGAGTTGTAAAAGCACAGCTGGTCAGATGGCATCCGAGGAGTAGGAAAGTCAATGTTTCGGGCAGAAACCCTTAGTCCTGCTGAAGGGTTTCAGTCCGAAATGTTTGATCTCCTGCTCCTCAGGTGCTGTTTAACCAGCTGTATTTTTCCAGCTTCACATTTTATTAACTCTAGAGCTAAAGGCTATTTACTTCAGTCTGCCTTGGACCAATCTGCTTCCTTTCCTTAGGGCAATACATTTGACAACCTGAGAAACGTCCTTAAAGCAACTTGGAAAATCTGCTCTATACCCAGTTTTCCTGGCCACAGGCACTGGGAAATCTGCTGTTCAATCTGGGCCTACAATCTGGCTGTTAGAATTAGCTGCTCATTAGCATAGATTTAACATTAAAAGAGCTGATTATAGCAATGTGAGCACTTTGATCTCCCAGGACACAAATGAAAGAAATATCAAGTATAAATGATTAAATCATGAATTGAGTGTAAATGAGTAAATGACTGTTCTATTGTGTTTGATGGTAGATTTGTATGTAGGAATTGCAAGGTGCAATTTAGTTTAGGCAACATGATTCCTACAACAATAATGTTTGCATTTATATAGTGCCTTTCAGGCTGAGTCACTTTGAGATGCTCCATATTGATATGTTTTTTCAGAAGCAATGACTTTCTACGTAGTTAAAGAAAAGTCTGTTCTGAAACAACAGCAACTAAATGTTGTGAAGACTCCACAGAGAGATATTGTTTCATGTCATAGAGTCATAAAGCTGTATGGCACTGATACAGACCCAGCGGTCCAAATCGTCTCGGCCGACCAGATATTTTTTTTTTAATTGAAAAAAAAATACTTTATTCGTACAAAATACAAAAAAAAACAAATTTTTACCTACCCGGTCATGCTAGCTGCCCCGGGTTACCCTGGGGGTACGTACACCAACTAAAGGAAAAGACAAAGGAAAAAGAAAAACTCCGGTGGTCATCACTACCGTAGTCATAGTTGGCCCCCTGACCAGTTGGAGGAGGTGCCAGCTGGGCCCAGTTTCTGAACAGGGCCCTGATACGGTACGGCCGAGGGGTCTTACACGGTGGTCTTTCCCCACCGCGCCTTGGCGGCGGCTGCCCCAAGCTTTAGTGCGTCCCTCAACACGTAGTCCTGAACCTTGGAGTGCGCCAGTCTGCAACACTCGGTCGGGGTTAGTTCTTTCAACTGGAAGACCAGCAAGTTGCGGGCGGACCAAAGAGCGTCTTTCACCGCGTTGATGGTCCTCCAGGCGCAGTTGATGTTGGTCTCGGTGTGCGTCCCGGGAAACAGCCGGTAGAGCACGGAGTCCCGTGTCACGGAGCTGCTCGGGATGAACCTCGACACAAACCACTGCATTCCCCTCCAGACCTCCTGTGCATAGGCACACTCCAGAAGGAGGTGATAGACTGTCTCGTCACCCCCGCAGCCACCTCGAGGGCAGCGTGCAGTGGCGCAGAGAGCCCGGGCGTGCATGAACGATCTCACTGGCAGAGCCCCTCTCACCACCAGCCAAGCAATGTCCTGGTGCCCGGCCGACCAGATATCCTAAATTAATCCAGGCCCATTTGCCAGATTTGCCCCATATCCTGTTAAACCCTTCCCAATCATATATTCAGTGAGATGCCTTTTAAATGTTGTTATTGTACCAGCCACTATCACTTCCTCTGGCAACTCATTCCATACACACACCAACCTCTGCGTGAAAAAGTTGCCCCTCAGGTCTCTTCTAAATCTTTCCCCTCTCACCTCAAACTTATGCCCTCTAGTTCTGGACTCCCCTACCATGGGAAAAAGACCTTGGCTATTCACCCTATCTATGCACCTCATGATTTTATAAATCTCTGTTAAAGTCACTTCTCAGCCTCTAATACTCCAGGGAAAATAGCCCCAGCCTATTCAGCCTCTTCCAAGAGGTCAAATCCTGCAACCCAAGCAACATTCATGTAAATCATTTCTGAACCTTTACAAGTTTAACAAGATCCTTCCTATAGCAGGGAGACCAGAATTGAGCCCAGTATTTCAAAAGCGGCCTGACCAATGTCCTGTACAGCCACAACATAACATCCCAACTTCTGTACTCAATGCACCGACCAATAAAGGCCAGCATGCCAAACGTCTTCTTCACTATCCTATCTCCCAGCGACTCCACCTTCACGGAACTATGAACTTGCACTCCAAGATCTCTTTGTTCAGCAATACTCCCCAGGACCTCACCATTAAGTGTATAAGCCCTGCCCTGATTTGCATTTACAAAATGCAGCACCTCACATTTATCTAAATTAAACTCCATCTGCCACTCCTCGGCCCATTGGCTCATCTGATCAAGGTCCCATTGTACTCTGAGATAATCTTCATTGTCCACTACACCACCTATTTTGGTCTCATCTGCAAACTTATGAACCATATCTCCTATGTTCACATCTGAATCATTTATATAAATAACAAAAAGCAGTGGACCCAGCACCGATCCTTGTGGCACACTGCTGGTCACAGGCCTCCAGTCTGAAAAGCAACCCTCCTCCACCATCCTCTGTCTTCTACCTTCGAGCCAATTTTGTATCCAAATAGCTAACTCTCCCTGGATTCAATGTGATCTAACCTTGCTAACCAGTCTATCATGGGGAACTTATCAAATGCCTTACTGAAGTCCATACAGACAACGACCACTGCTCTGCCTTCATCAGCCTTCTTTGTCACTTCAAAAAATCAAGTTAATGAGACATGATTTCTCACGCACAAAGCCATTGTGACTATCCCTAATCAGTCCTTACCTTTCCAACTACATATAAATTCTGTCCCTCTGAAACCCCTCCCACAACTTACCCACCACTGACGTCAATCTCCTATCACAATCAATCGCTTGGAACCTGACATACCCCTCATTATTGTAGATCCAGTCTCTGTACTAGAAACCTGGCTGTTAGTGCTACATTCCCCTGAGAGTCCATCAGCCCCTACATTTTCCAAAACAGCATACTTGTTTGAGATGGGGATAGCCACAGGAGACTCCTGCACTATCTGCCTACCTCTCTAACCATTCCACTTGAAGGGAGCAAATTACCAAGTGATCAAAGACAATTCTGATCTTTAAGGATCTTAACTTGCCTTAATCACAATTAGAAGCTTTAATTTATCCCTGGACATTCAACATGGGACACTGGTCTTAAATGAGATACAAAACCTTAATGCAATTGACTTCGATTGTGAGTTATGGACCAAATTTCAGGAATATGTGGCAAACAATGTGGCTATTTAGTGAATAACCTTTGGTCTCAATAGGATTAACTGTCCCATAGAATAAATTGCCACTCGCTAGTTAACATCCACTTCTTGCTCTTCTTTTAGTCGTATTATTCAGTATACTTACGGATGTTATAATTTGTGACCTGTTCTGGGAAGGACGTAACGTTTATTCAGAGAGACATTTTATATTAATTTGTGGGATATGGACCTTGACAGGCAGGCTGTTTATTGTCCATCCCCAATTGTCCTTGAGAAGGTGGTGATGAGCCACCTTCTTAAATGGTTGCAGTTTGTATGGTGAATGATCTGATATTAATGAATGGTTTTCTAGGCCATTCCAGAGGGCAATTATGAATTTATACATCAGTGCAGTCACGTTCCACACTAAAATTAATCTTTTAGTCAATACTTTTGCAAAAAACATAAAGTAGTTAGAGAAGCACAGAATCAGCAATAGAGTAAACTATGTTGAGCAGATTTATAAATATCCAGTCTGTGAAATACCCACTGGATCCTTGCTGCTGATTTAAATAAATCCTGTTTAATCATTTGCTTTATTTGGTGAGCTCTAAGTGTGCACTTGGGACCAGTAGACACCTGTCCTGCTGATAGGATTAATATGCAGAGAGTTTCATTCTAATCCAGGCGTTTGAATCCTGTGAGTGAGGGGATGGGAAGGTTGTACCTGGTGAGAAATCTAACAAAATAAAAAACTGACTTTTCTTTTGACGCAAGCTGAGAAAGCAACTCATTGCAAATGTTGCTTTGTGGTAGGGTTAGGGTTAAGGTTGTTTCCTGTTTGATGCCTCTGTTTCATGCTGCACGGCAGCAGAAGGAGTACAGGGGCTGTTTACCAGGGGGTCCTGACCCACAGTGTCTGAGTTCCTCCTCGATCCATGAAGGGCTGCAAAGTATTCCACAGTCTAACCCACTTTCCAGCTTTTGGATGGCAGCCTGTAGGTTAGAACAGTGAATTCCAGACTTTCACTGCCTTTTGGGTGAAAGGGTTTCTCCTCCAAAACCCTCTCCCGATTATTTGAAACTTATTCCCCGGTTGCTGAGCTAAGGGAATTGTGAATTCCTAACAACGCCTTATTGTTGTCAGTTCCCAGCTGCAATCTACATGCTCTGTCCCTGGGCTATGTCCTGTACACTTGCTCCATTACCTTCCTGTCTGCCTTGCATCACAGTGTCAGGCCTGATCCAGATTGACTATAGTTTCCTCTGATTATTTTAAATTAACTTTTGGTTTTATTAAATGCTGCATTGGTTCATTACCACAAAACATTAAATGTTACAATAATGCACAACTTCAGCAAAGATCAAATTTTTAATGGCCTCTAAAATCCATAGATTCACACTTTCAGATGCTCAGTCCTCATGTGCAGTGGAATGAACAGATTGTGAGCAGGTGATGGGTGCTGATGGATGTGAGCAGTTTAGAAACTGACTGGGAATATCAACGGTGTAACTGTAACCAGCAGACTGTGACATGCCACAGCACAAATAGACAAACATGGAAGTGTTCTGGTTTTGAGTTAGGCCTTGGGAGTTTTGGAATTTCACCTCTCATTGGCACCGTAAACCTTCTCAAACAAACTAACTTCTCTGTCAGCTACATTTGGATCTAATAATTTAATGTTACCCAAGAGACAGGAAATGATTATTTGTTGATGTTTGTTCCTTGAGTTGTTTTGTAAAGGCAGTGCCTGCCCCATAGTGAGCCAAACTCTGAGCACAATGTTCTGATGAATAATCACCAGCTTTTGTGAGTTAGCCAGTCTATTTGGCCTCAGGACCACGGAGCTAGTGAGTGAAAGGTATCTGCCTGGGTTACTATTTGTTCTCACTATCCTGTGCTGTCAAGTAGACACATAGGGATAGCAAGTGAGGACTGTGTGATATCACTTTAAGAGGGAATATGCTATTAACTACGTAACTAGGATATAGAATGTGACTAATATCCAATATCATTGCAACTCACAGCACTTTGTGTGAGGGTCTATAGCTGTATTTTCCTGCAAAATTAGTTACTAAGGGCTGAATCTTACATTTTTTAGTTGAGTGTTGGTTGTGTCAAGTTTTTTGGAGATTCTCACCATGAGGCCTAGCATGGCTTCTCAGTATCTTGCTGAAGCTGCCTCATTAAACACCAACCCCAATCCAGTTCTAGCCCCATCTTACCCTGCACTGTTCCCAGAACAGCTCGCCTCTCGCTGGGATACCTGCCAGAAGACCCCCACCATCTTTAAAAGGTCACTGTTGACCCGGATGGGCACTGGCGTTTTGACGTTGCCCCACTCCGTGACACACAGATACTCACAAGATGTCGGAGAAGGAGAAGGTGGCTCTGTGATTCTCCGACCAAGGAGGGGTGGTTGGGAGTGTGTGTGGCCGATAGCTGTCCTCCTCTCCACCACCCCCCACCCCATCCGCCCATCCCACCCCCCTACCTCCTCCAGGACTGACAGAGAAGGCCACAGCACCAGCCCCTGGCAGCCCAGCCTGAGATCAAATGGCTTTTTTCCACATTGTGCAGTTTTAGATTCACAGAATTCCTATATAGCCCTCCCAGGTGAAGTCCAAATAAACTCCTACACAACCGCAGCAAGACCTCACTGCTCCTGTACTCAAATCTTCTTGCAGTGAAGGTGAACATTCCATTAGCCTTCCTAATAGCTTCCTGCACCAGCACGTTAACCTGCAGTTATAACACAGACCAGACCAGGTAATGATGGCAGATTTCTTCCCATAGAGGACATGAATGAATCAGATATAACAAGGTGTAGAGCTGGATGAACACAGCAGGCCAGGCAGCATCAGAGGAGCAGGAAAGCTGATGTTTCGGGTCTGGACCCTTCTTCAGAAAAA